>NC_137824.1:18172355-18359855 GCF_963921795.1 Nannobrachium achirus | reverse complement strand
GGGCTCTTTATCCAAGTGTATGTCACACACAGGCTCCCATCCATACACTGTTTTACCATCATCAACACTTGACTTGTTTCAGTGGGCAGACAAAGAAGGCCTTACCTCATGGATTCTGAAAGTAGGCTAGTTAATTTCAGGGACCCCCTGGTCTGATATTAGTCAGGCCATGGGGCACGGACCCCCGTTTGATTGCGACCGTCAGGACGCAACTATAATATGAAAACCTCCACCGGCTGTCTGTCTGCGTCTGTCTGTCCGTCACGTCATGTCACACTTTTGCCCCTACACCGTTGGCCCTATCAATGCCAAACTTTGCACACAGACTCCTTGGATGGCAAATCACAAGCCCTGATTTCACACATGGCCATCTTCTAGCGCCAACATCAGTACAAATGGCACAGAAGCTCTCCCGGTTTTAATGGATTTGATACCATTAGTGACATTGTTTGATGTGCATACAACTTTGGATATGTGCTGTATATGCTTGTAGCCTTGTGATACCATGCACTCTACTTTATCAAAGATACAGCAGGCCCATGCATAAAGGATGTCATAGTTGTCACAGTGAAACACATCTTATTAGAACGTCCTGTTTTTGTGTGCTTAGTTAGCTCTGTCATTATATATTCAGAGTACACATGGTTTTCACTTTTTCATTTTAATGACCCCCATAACTCAGAGAGTGTACAAAATACTGGGAATACGAGACCACATTTCTTGATGATTTGGGTGGGTGCCTGGGTGGTGGGGGCACTTCTTTCCCATACTTTTATTAACATTGTCAGAATCAGAATCTTTATTGTTACATCACAGATTTACAGGTTTTACAGATTTGTGTTTGTTTCCAGAAAGAGAACAAGGCATCTACATACCGTATTTAGATTTACACATAGCATATCCATCTGAACATTATGTACATGAGGGATTGGAAATAATGTGCATATAGCCAGCTGGTATATACTGTTCATAACATTAAAGTGCAAGAAGGGGCTTCTCAAGGGTGTATCTTTGCAATAAATTCTGATATTCTACGACATGTCCGCACCGCAGGACAGATGAGAGAGCCCTGCAGCACTGCTACATGTGAGAGATGTAAAACCATTAAGTAGATTGAATGGGCATAAAGCCACTGGCTGACAGTGAATGAAGAAGTTACTCACGTGTTTACTTAAGTAAAAGTATCAATAATCTATTGTAGAAATAGTCTGTTTTCAAGTACAAGTCCGGTATCGAAATTTAACATGAGTAAAATGCCAATACCCTTTAAAAAGGGCATCAAAATATGCTTAAAGTTCCAAAAATAAAAGTAGTTTGTTATGCAGAAGGTCGTATGTCACAAGTTTTTAAATGCACATGTATTCAAATCCTTTGAAAATAGCAGACACTTTGTAAGCTTGTAGATCGGTTATTTTCCAATTGCCAAAGTATATACAGTACATACATTAATATAGGTCTGAATTGGTTTCATAATAATAATCAAAATCTACAAAGTCACTAGTAGTAACTAAAGTTTTCAAATCATTATAATGGAGTAAAAGTACAATATTTTCATGTGAGATGAAGCGAAGTAGAAGTAGAATGATAGACAATTGGAAATACTCTAAACCAGTGTTTCTCAACAACTGTGACTGGGGACCTTTGGTGTGCCCCTGAGAAGGGTCAAGTGTGCCCCTTGAAACTGCTTGAAAGCCAGTATTGTATTTATCATTTTAAAAATGATTTAAACTAGTGAAAACAGCAGATCTACAAGCACACAACGCCTTCACTAGTGTTGTGCATCAGCCTTGTATGATGAAGCAGGGCTTTACTTTGTGAAGAAACGTACACATTTGAAACTTGGAGATACAAGGTTTCTTCCTGACAGTGACGATATTTACACCTCCGTATTATGTTGGTGTGCCCATGGATTCTTGGGACATGAAAAGTGTGCCCATGCAGAAAAAAGGTTGAGAAACACTGCTCTAAACTACTCACTAATGTAAATAAAAAAACTCAAAATCGTACTAAAGTACAGTACTTGAATACATGTACGTATAGTTACTTTCCACCACCGCTGCCCGAGGGCGTTGAGTTTGACTGCTGCAAACGCTGGCTGTCAACAGCCACACTGTGAAGCCAACATGACAGATCCTCAGTTCTCCCAGACAGTCAGAGAGCACGCTGTGTTGGGTTATCATCACCCCGCAAAAAAATGCATCTTCAGGACGGGAGAGGAGAGAGGTGTTGTTATCTCACTCCAGCCTCCTCCTTCCTGCCTTCTGTCAGAGGTATGAATGGAGTGAGAGTTCTGGCCCACAGAGAGATAACACACGCATACCATTCTGAGTGGGCACCTCTTTCCTTACTAGGGGTGCCACAATACTGAACCGAACCGGTATACCGAATGGCCCTGTACCGAACCGAACAGCCCATACAAAATGAACCGAATTTCTTTATTTTTTGGGGGTGTGGCCACATAAAAACATAATTTGAACTCTTTCTGTACACTTTTTTGGAGAAAATCTTCCTCCTAGTATAATCATAAAAACTGATTATCATGTTTTAGGGGGGAAACAAATGATTGCACCCCATCTTTAAAATTAACAGAACATTTTGGATTCTTTATTTTTTCATTTTAAATTTTTACTGTACCGAAACGTACCAAAACCGTGAGCCAAAAACCGAGATATGAACCGAACCGTGGCACCCCTATTCCTTATGGCTTCAAATTAGGGCTGCAACCTTTCGGTTATCCCCTAGCGATGATTACATCAATTGCTCTTTCGATTAATCGAAGAATCAAGATGTGGCTTTTTCTTAGTGAAGAGGTTTTGTCTTACATTAACACGTTGCAAGCCGCGGCAGAACCCTCTGAACAGAGGTAGCGCCGAAGAAATAAGCCATTTATTTACAAACATGTTTTAAAAAAACAAAGCCCACATGATAACAACACGTACTGGAGTGCTCGACACAGCGTACATATTCATCCTGCAGAGGTCGGCGATCTTACTTTGGCGAGGCGGAGGGGAGATCAATTCCATTCGTTTACGTGCGGCGAAGCAGGGAAAGGAGCGATAGAGAAGCGGCGCCCGAACGTGATTGAAACCGCGATCCACGAACAGAGACAAAGACCAGCCATCTTGTTTGAGCTTCTTGCTGAGTTTCAACACTGGGGAGAGGATGAGGCTCCTCCTGGCCAGCCATCCATCCAGAATGTGAGTCAACGGCGTGGCCTGCTGGATATTAGGAGTATCACACCCAGCACCAGAAAATGACTGTCAGAGCATATTAACCCTTTCAGATCGCTCCAAAAAGACACAGAGAAGAATTTCCGATGTTTTTTTTTTTTTTTATTATAATTTATATCAAAAGTCCGGGAATAGACGGCGTGGCTGATGGGACCCAGTAGGAAGTCCGAGGGAGTACGGCCAGGCTTAGAAGGTGTTAATGTGTCATAATGTAACATGAATACATCTAGGTGTTTTCACTGTTTGTTTTGGTAACCCCGAAAACATCCCGGCAGTGGCTCAGGGGTAGAGAAACCGTCATTAGAACACAGAGGGTTCCCAAGGTGTTCCCAGTTTGATCCCGGGCTCCCCCAGAGTTGGTGCCGAAGAGTCCTTGAGCAAGACTCTGAACCCCTAGTTGCTCCCGGAGTCCCGGTGAGCTGGTTGGTGCCTTGCATGGTTTCCTCCATCATCTGTGTGTGAATGGGTGAATGTAATGCACAATCTCTGTAAAGCGCCTTGGATAAAGGCGCTATATAAATGCACCATTTACCATTTATCCCCTCTACCAAAACAAACCATGAAAACACCAAAATACGGTTAGAGGGGCAGTGGGTTTCTGCAGGTAAACACAGACCACACTACTCCAGTGGCTGAATAGTATATGTGTCTTTAATAATTGAGCAAATCGATTAGTCGTCGACTAATTAGTTAGTCGATTAAATCGACTAACTGTTGCTGCGCACCCCCTTTACCTCATATAACTGGGTTTAGAGAGATTCCCTGAGCCCAGCCTGTTAGCAGTGCTGGCTCATTCTCAGAGCCCAGCCTGTTAGCAGTGCTGGCTCATTCTCAGAGCCCAGCCTGTTAGCAGTGCTGGCTCATTCTCAGAGCCCAGCCTGTTAGCAGTGCTGGCTCATTCTCAGAGCCCAGCCTGTTAGCAGTGCTGGCTCATTCTCAGAGCCCAGCCTGTTAGCAGTGCTGGCTCATTCTCCCTCTCCTCTCCTCTGCTCTCAGCACAATGTGGCAGCCAGACAGCTGATGTAGTGATGTCTTCATTCAGCTGTCTAAAGTTCCCAGGGGGCTGACGCTCCACTGGCAGTGTGTGTTTGTGTTTCTCTCTGTGTGTGTGTGTGTGTGTGTGTGTGTTTCTCTGTGTGTGTGTGTGTGTGTGTGTGTGTGTGTGTGTGTGTGTGTGTGTGTGTGTGTGTGTGTGTGTGTGTGTGTGTGTGTGTGTGTGTGTGTGTGTGTGTGTGTGTGCGCGCGCGTGCGTGCGTGCACGCGCGCCGGCATTTGTGCGCGTGCATATGTGTGTGGCACTTGAAAGCGCTGGCAGCTGATGAAACAGTGATTGTGCTGACCATTAGATGTCTGCCGGGCCATTTGCTCGGCTCCGCTTGCTTAGCCCAGCAGTGTACTGTAAGTGCAGAATTACATTAGAAACATGAGGTCCCAATATAACTGGACCAGGGGGCAGCGGCACAGCCGCCCCGTATGGAATGACATCCATATGTCAAAGCTACGTTTACGAGTCATTTGCTTCATACTTCATGTGAATCACTCTCACTCTCGCCCTCCCACGAACAAAATGCCATCGTGCACAGCCAACACAGGAGTCACCTTTCACTTGACTTGTGATGTGCTGTACATAGACAAGTATAGACTTGGATGTGTGTGTTTGCATACATCAGAAAGAAGTCATTCTGAAGGCAATGATTAGAATCACAGCATCTTGGCAGAATATATTTAGCTGTGGACTGTATATCTGTGACGGAGGAGGTAATAGCTGAAGAAATAAGAGCCATGGAGAAAAAAGATAGAAAGATGTCCTTGAAAGATGGAAACATTCCTGAACTGTCAGATTCAGTAAAGTATTGTTTTGGCTGCAAGAGCAGCATGTTGAAATCTTATTTAAGCTCCTCTCCGAGCTTTTGGGGAGTTTTTTTTATTTATTTGTTTCAAAACTAAGGATAAACCACCGCAATTAATAATTCATCTTTTCCTCTGTGGGAGTTATGAGTGGATGGGAGGTCAGTGAGGCATAGCACAGATGGTACAGCGCAGAGAGAGCGCAGTCTGTTGTACTAGCGGTGTCTGTCTGTGTGTTGCTTGATGAGATTCAGCCAGACAGCCAGCTAATCAAATCACTAATCAATCACCCCTGTCTTTCACTGACTGGGTTCTGGCTGTCCATGCACCTTTCGTCCTCACCTCCGTCTCTCCACTAGTATGTCCCCCTTACCCCATCTCTCTTCAGTGTTTACTCCTTAACTCAGGGGTCTTCAACGTTTTCAGGCAAAGGACCCCTTAGTTGAGAGAGTAGATGAAGCAGGGACCCCCACAACCTGTTCATAGATTCCATATATATAGTTTCATCGTTTGACAGCACAATCATCAGTGTATTTTGGATTCATGTCAATTTGTGTTTTCAGGTATTTAACCACTTTTGAGCCGTCATTACCTAATAAACTTGACCTTTTACTCTGTACTTAGTCTGCTCTTTTCCCCCTCTACACCAAACCTCTTTGCTGAAAATAGCCGATCTACAAGCTCAAAACGCCTTGCAGCGCGAGGCATTGTGAGCTTGTAGATCTGCTATTTTTGGCTACAGTTCTCAGAATGTTATCTATTTGTCTTTGCTGATGGCTTTTCAATCATTGGCCTTCTGGCATTGAAATGTCACAATATATATAAGTATATATCATTACAAGTTAGACAGTGTGCATGATTTATCTTAGTTTTTACATGTTTTCTTGCATTGATTTGAATAAATTGAAATAAACTGCCAGATCAGTAGGTATGAACACAGATTTATATCCTCATTCCTGGCTGCTTCCACAGAGCAAAACACACCCTGGTTAACCATTAGGTCCAACTGTTTCAAAAGGCAAATGTCTTTGAAAGTGTGTTGAATGTGCAGAGTGGCAACGGTAGAATGAATCAAACATTTAGTAGTCCAGCACCGACCTAAACAATATGGATTTTCATTTCAAATATCCTATACCTATATACTTTGTCTAATTGATTTTGCTGAGAGACCTTTGCCAGTCCAGGTAGGACGAACAAACTAAGATCTTCTCATCTATTCGTGTTTTTTTTTTCTTTTCTTTATTATTATTATTTTTTTTGCAGTATTCAAATCAATTCTGCAAATATGTTTGCCTGAATCTGGTTGCATATCATTGCTGTCGGGCAGAAACCTTGTTCATGTTTCAATTTTGTATGTTTCTCCCCAAATCAATGCCCTACTGAGTCATACAAGAGTGACAAGAATAAGGTGAAACATTAAGCCGATGTAACGTGCTGTGAGCTTGTAGATCGGCTTGCTATTTTTCAAACATTTTGAACGTGGGTTTCATAAATATGTAATCAATGAAATTTGTCAACGATAACTGAAACAATACTACATTGGATCCACTGGTATTCTGGTTCTATTTCCTGAAAAGTAACGGTTTCAATGGACATACAAGGTTTCCACCCTCGATAGTGACGATATTTACAGCCTTAGGAGCAGTGGTGGAAAAAGTACTCAAATGTTTTACTTAAAGGAGTGGTGACACCGGCCAAAATGTAACATTATGGTACAGTAGGTCACGTGGTCTTTGTTGAAACGGTTTGGAAAGGGGGTGGAGCTCAAAGTATGCAGTACAATCAACAGCCTGTTGCTGCCGACACGCCCATACAGCTACTGTAGCTGTATGGGCGTGTCGGCAGCATCATTTGATTGGATAATTTAACATGGGGGTACATGACATCATTAAAAAAAAATGCTAATTTGATAGCCATAATTAGCTGTTTTGGCCGTGTCACGCCCCCTTTAAGTAAGAGTATCAATACTGCAATGTAGAAATACTCTGTTACAAGTAAAAGTCCGGAATTCAAAATGCACTTGAGTAAAAGTAAATGAAAGAGTTGTCATCAAAATGTACTTAAAGTACCAAAAATAAAAGTACAAAATGTCTGAAAATAGCAGATCTACAAGCTCACAACATGTCGCAATGCGACGCATTGTGAGCCTTGGCTATTTTCAAATAGCCAAGGTATAAAATAGGGCTAAAGTGGATTAATGTATCAATTGTACCTATTGTACCTAAGTAAAGTACAGTACTTAGTTAGCCTACTTCAGTTTACAGCACTGCTTAGGAGAATCTCAGGTCATTTCTTCCAGTGTCTCTGGCTCTCAAACCTGCCATTGTTTGTGTCATGGCCAGAAGCCACGTGGTGGACTGGTGGTGGTGGTCCTCAGACAAACAGTGCTTTTATCCTGGCGGGGACAAACAGGACCCTGTGACCTTCGCCTGGTAAAGGTCATACTCTAGACCCCGTACCGAGGCCTTTGTCTGTAAAGGTCACAGGCTCAGAGGGGGGGCAGATGTGAACGATGTGCTGCCGACTGTAGAGTGACAACGCCTTGTCCTGGGACTATTGTCTAGAACAGTGGGTCGGGACCCATTTGTGTCTCACGAGTGAATATCCCTTAATTTATTTTTTGTTTTCCTAAACTTTGTCATTTTAAAAGATTTCCACAAAAACGCACACATTTTCATGAGTTGAAAACATTTTTATTTATTTATGGAAACTTATCAGATTTTATTCATTTTTTTATTTTGAAACATGTTGGAATTGTTTTTAAGTGATGAAAAGATTATTTTTAATCTTTTGAAATTATATATATATATATATTATATACATATCATCACTGTCAGCTGTCAGGCAGAAACCTCGTGTCTCCAAGTTTCAAATGTGTACGTTTTTTCGTATAGTAAAGCCCTGCTTCATCATACAAGGCTGACGCACAAGACTAGTGAATATAGCAGATCTACAAGCAAACCGCGAGGCGTTGTGTGCTTGTAGATCGGCTATTTTCACTAGTTTAAATCATTTTTAAAATGATAAATACAAAACAAACGGTTTTGGACGTACAAGGTTTCCAACCAACAACAATGATATATATATCTTTTTTAATTGAGTTGAGTTGAAACAGTGCTCTCTATACTAGTATGGCCTGTTTCCCTGTGATAGAGTTGCACTCATCCACCCTGCCTTCACCTCAGCACTCCAGTGTTATTGTTTCTTTGTGTTTTCATTGATAATGCTGCTGTTATCTCCTGAGCTGCTCTCCCCCGCCATGCAGTGACCTCCGTTTAGATACCAGCACAAATGGATTCTGTGTGCTGTGTGTTTTACAGCCAGATAATAGTGCAGCAGATATATCGGCCATTATTTGACCTTTTTAACAACTTCACTATCAGCAATTATGCAGCCATTGTGTCAAGCCTTTCTTTTCTTTTTTTATCACTTTAAACCTTGCGTTCCTTCTTGGGCGTACATGTCATTATAGGAATACTAGTTTTTGTAAAATGTTGATCTACTAGCTAACACTAGTTCACAATGCACCTCAACGTGACACGTTATGAGCTTGTAGATCGGCTATTTTTGGATTAAGGCTTGTAACTTTCCGCTTCTGCCCCGGATTTTAACCCAGATCTCATTGCAAAAATGCTGAAATATTTACCATTGATCAGGGGATGCATTGAATCTTGACCTTTGTCGACTATCGCGTCAAGTCAGTAACACATTCGATTCGTGTCAAAGACACAGGATCAATAGAAGAGCAGGGAGACAAAATACAACCACCCCAATTGTATATGTTATCATATTTAATTAAAGGAAGTCTGTCACACTCTCTGTTCCGCACTTTTCTCGTCGCTGCCTTGCACACGGCATTGACCATTAGCATGACGGCCGGACTACACCAAGCCGTTTCGCGCGCGTCAGTGCGTATGCGGGTCGTGCGCGCGTATGCGCGTTTTGGATAGATCCAATGTATATCAATTCAGCCGGCTACAACAAGCGTACGGATAGCGCGAACCATGGATACGCATTCCCTAAAAATAGGATCGGTTCTATTTTTTAAGCACGCGTATGAGTTTTGTACACAGACTATCTGGTCTTCCTCACATATACTCCCTCCTTGGTGTAGCCTGGAGCGTTTACGCATACGCGAGCGTCTTCACGGACAGTACGCGCGTATGCACGCATTTTTTGGTGTAGTCCGGCCGAGGAAGACAGTTTTTTACTTCGCCAAAATCCAATGGGATGTGCAAGGGATAATATTCACAGGCAGAAAGTAGCTACAGATGGAGTCAGAGGAATACACCGACACTGACACATGTCGTCTTACCACAACAGCTTAGCGCAGTCAACCCCAACCTGGGGACCCCCAGCGAATGCTTCACGGACCCCCACCTGCTGCCTCAAAGAAATATGCCCATCCCCAGCTGATCTCTAACTCTCTCCCCCAGGCCCAGACTGTCTGTCTCACCAGCTGTGCTCAATCAATGCTATTATTTACATGCACAGCACAGACCGCAACGCACTTTTGTCACCCAAAGTTTAACTAAGCATACAGCCTGTGTACAACCCAAAGTCTGCAAATACAGTACCTTTGACTGCACACATCCGGGTATTGGACAAAACTACATTTTATTCGTTCGAAAAAGTGACATAGTGCCGCTTTAAATAGCATGAATTCTAGTTACTGTGAAAGTTCTCACTTGGAAACATTATTAAAATCAAAGTTTTTCAAATTTATTGGGATTGATTAAATTGATTCTTTTTTTCTTCTTTTTTTCAAAAGATTAGTCAAAACATCGATAATAGGTCGTCTCGGACGATGCGGAAATTGGCATCGGGCCCAAAAATCGTGCTTGGTGGGTCAGGCTCCACTCAGTGTTCTCTTCTTGCATAAGGCATAACGTGCGGGGAACACTTTAGCTGTTATCTGTTTTAGTGCATGAGTTGTAGCGTTGTAGAACAAAAGGCCGTGGCCCTCGTCTCTATATAACTGCGTACCGTTTATTTATAATCGCCTGGCTCAAGTAGCGCCACCCGCCACCCCCGCCACCCCACCCCCCTCGCTGCCAGAGTACCGGTTGCTTCCTATAACAGGATATTTGGCCGGTCGCCCGGGTTTCTGTTCTTTTACATAAAATCAATGATGTGGATTTAAAGGTTTACGGTCACGGCCATGACCCGGTGATGCTCGCTCCGCCTTCAGATGAGATCGCGAGCCGAGACGGAAATAGCAAGACACGGCATCTCCGGTTTACTTCCCGTATCCGCCGTGACGTAGGTGAATACCTTTTTAGGAGGCGGAAGAGACCATTATAGGAGACTGTTCATTTCTAATGGGAGAGTGAACGTGAACACAGCTTCTGAACCATTCTTTAGCTCCACGGTCACTGAACTAAATATTGGACCCGATCGTAACAAGCCACAAGCGTAATTTGTATAGGGTTGATGGATTTAATAAACCCAAGGGCCACCCTACTGGTGACAGTATTATAAATTCATAGGCTATTATATCATCGTTGTCGGGTGAAAAACCTTGTATGTCCAAAACCGTTCGTTTTTCATTTTTCATTTTAAAAATGATTTAAACTAGTGAAAACAGCCGATCTACAAGCACACAACGCGATCTGCTGTTTTCACTACTTTTGTGCAACGGCCCTGTTCGATAAAGCAGGGCTTTGCTTCGCGAAAGAACATACACATTTGAAACTTGGAGATACAAGGTTTACACCTGACAACGACAATATGTATTTTGTCATTTCCAATATATCAGGGGTCTCTAATCTCCTAATCTATGGGCCCCCCTCACGGCAGTACAGGCCAGGGCCCTTTTGATCTGAAAACCCATGCAGAATAAGATCTAATTTCGCCCCTGCAACAAAGCCACACAATATTCCCAAAAATATCATAGCAAAATGGCTTTTTTCAGAGACTCAAATTAGGAGAACATCTAATTTGTGTGAGAGCAACAGTCTCGCGGGATCTAGCAACAGTAAACTGGACGTTTGGGAGATTTGCCGTCAGACGCAAACGCCCACTTAGGAGGCTATCTGTAGGCTTTGTGTACCATGTCACACTCTAGTGGCTCCAAACAGGTTGCCCTATCTTGTAAATTACAAATCTTTGATGGGAGTTAGCATGGAGGAAGTGCCTACCTACAGTATACGCCATAGGGCTGGGATGAAGGAATAGGGAGGAACCCAATCCAACATTGAGTAACCGGGAATTCCGTTACCATCACATATATCTCGCGCTAATCAGTCTAAAAGTGTGAAATTTTGCACAGATGTAGCCCAGGGCATGCTCTAATGATTTAGCTAGGGCGCCCGAGTCGGCGACCTTCGGGGTCGCCACAGCGGCCAAATCAAGTTGGGCTCCCATCGACTGTCTATACAGGAGGAAAATACCCAGAAAAACATTTATTTTCTGGGTATTTAAGTAGGATCTGAGGGGTCTAACTAGGGGTTTGTCATCATGCTGAATCCATTGCAAGCATTTGTTTTGCACAAAAAACATTCCTTGGGCTAGAAATGGCCTCCGAAAACGATGCATGTATGGGTGAGCATTCATGTTAGTCGGAGGCCTTAGGGTTTTTTTTCCCCGTGCAAATCAGTCTAAAAGCGCTAAATTTTGCACAGATGTAGCCCAGGGCATGCTCTAATGATTTAGCTAGGGCGCCCGAGTCGGCAACCTTCGGGGTCACCACAGCTCTAGAAAACACCCCAAAAACTCTGAAAAGTGATGACTCATCACTTTTCATCACTAAACCATCGTTCGCTGAGGCCATTTGTAGCCCAAGGAATGTTTTTTGTGCAAAACAAATGCTTGCAATGGATTCAGCATCATTACAAACCTCTAGTTAGACCCCTCTCATCCAACTTAAATACCCAGAAAAAAGTGTTTTTCTGGGTATTTTCCTCCTGTATAGAAAGTCGATGGGAGCCCAACTTGATTTGGCCGCTGTGGCGACCCCGAAGGTCGCCGACTCGGGCACCCTAGCTAAATCATTAGAGCATACCCTGGGCTACATCTGTGCAAAATTTCCCGCTTTTAGACTAATTAGCGCGAGATTACCATGTCATCTCCCTTAGGCCCCCGACTAACGGGAGTTCAACCTATGGGGCAGTCCCCAATTAATGTAGAAGAATTGTCCTTTTGATCAACGTGTGCCTGTTATCTATCCTACCACCTCAACTCAATACAGGCATGAAATAATGGACAAAATCCTATCCAACGATAACAAAATATTACGGTTTGTGTCTGAGAGCCAATAAATCTCATCAAACGGTGGTCCACGGCTCAAAGGGCTGAATAAATAATGGACCCTGATATGAAAGGTTTTGAAAACCACAACGCGCTGTGAGCTTGTAGACCTGCTATTTTCAAACATTTTGTACTTTTACTTTTGTATAAGTAAGTTTTGATGCCAACACTTTCAAACTACAAGTGCATTTTGAATTCCAGACTTTTACTTGTAACAGAAGTAAAATACGTGAGTACTCTTTCCACCACTGTCGGTCGGTCGGTGGGTCGGTCCGTCTGTCGGCCCCTTGCAGCCAGATGGCTTTATGAGCATGCTGTGGTCATGTTATGGTCCTGTGCAGCTTAGTGGGGAGGAAATGAGTCTGGGTCTAAATCATAGTCTGGTCTGGTTGAGTCCAGCGGTCAGACAGGTAAAAAAGAAAGTCTCCCTTTCTCCCCTGCTGTCTGTCTGTCTCTCTGGTCTGGTTGAGCGGACCCCGAACAGACAGACAGACAGACAAACAGAGAGGTAACTGTAATCAGGCTATCTCTGTCAATGTTACTCTCACGTATTATGCTGCACCTGTGTCTACTGGATATAACTATCACACATGTGCGACGCACACGCACACGCACACACACACCCACACACACACACACACACACACACACACACACACACACACACACACACACACATTGGCTTTCTTGCATTCTGTTCATCTCTCACACCCTCATACTATTTTTATATCCCTCTCCTAGCACGCACGCACGCACGCACGCACACACGCACACACACACACACACACACACACACACACACACACACACAGAGAGAGAGAGAGAAGAGCTCTCCCACGGGGATACAGACTTCCTCTGGTTGTAAGAACTCAGTAGACCAGCTGGGAGAGTTACTCCTTAGAATCTGTGGAATCCGTGTGTGATTGGATATGCCTGGGGGGGGGGGGGGGAGGGGGGGCTAATGACAAGGATATACCGTGGCACCTGCTCTGTGTTCATTCATTACACCAGTGGTTCTCAAAGTGTGGGCTCCACATATACTGTATATTTATATATCTTCTTTTTACATGAATCTTCTTCTGGAGGTAACTGGCAAAACATTTTCAGATGGGGGTATGTTAAAAGTACGTGGAAAAAGACACCCTCCTCCTCTTCACACATTAGAAGGACAATATCAGTCACCAGAACTGGGGACGTGTGTTTCCAATGAGTCTAACACGATTAAAACAGAGTTTGAAGTTCGATGGGCTTATATGGGAGTGGGCATTGTGTGTTAAAACAAATCAAATATCTAAATAAACATTGAATAGAGCTACTTAAAAAAAACTGACTGGGGTACATACAAAAGCCAGAGTAGACGTTAAAATCACCCAGAAGTGTTTTAAAGTCAGAATGAAATACCCTTTTAAATGCTAGTTGATTTTATTGGTATTTATTGTAGTGTTTGGTCAGACATTCCGTTGTTGTTTCTGGAAGGCCTCAGTCTACTGGTTGAGTCTCAGTACTCTGTGTGGATGCAGCTGGTTAATATCTTATTATTCCACTTATGTTCAAGTTATAGTAGTTATAATATTAAATAAGTAATAAAGTTACTTATTAATCCACTAGTATTTACGCCCTTTCTGCCGGTGCTGCTAGTGTTTTGAATAAAATGTAATTTCATCTGAAAATATTTTGTAGTCTAAAATGTATTTTGGCGTGCCTTGATGGCATCGTAATGCCTGATTTTACGCTCGGCTGCAGCCGATCTACAAGCTCAACACCGCGTCTCAGTGCCACGTGTTTGTAGATTGAACATTTTTCGCCATGTTTTTTAGTCTACAAAATGAACACTGATCGGTGCCAACTTCAGGAATTCCAGATTCCTCCTCTCCTCAGCCCTTTCACTTCCACCTCTCTCTGCCTGACACCCAGATCAGCTCCTGCATGGGCCCCCTTGATCACGTGTTTAAACGGGGGAAGAATAGAAGGGAGAAGAGGAGGAAGGAGTCACTCTTTCCTGTGTGGGAGAAGAAGGAGAAGAAGTAAAAGGCCAGAAGAACAATGGTCTCTATTTTGTCCCCCCTACAGCTCTGATGTGAGCGTCTTGTCTCTCTGGCGTTTTTGTGCAACCCGATAGCAGCCCCGACGGAACCCGTCCAACCACCTCAGAGAGAGAGAGAGAGATAGACACTCTGTCCATTGTCCAAATCAGTCCACTCAGACAGACATACACACACACACACACACACACACACACAGACAGACCCAGGGACGTGCAGAGAATGTTAGAGAGGCAGGGGCTGACACTTCTAATGGGGCCTTTTGGTGGAAATATCAAAAATAGCAGACCTCCAAGCTCACAACCCGTCGCTGCGCGACGCGTTGTGAGCTTGGAGGTCGGCTATTTTCGGTGTGTGATACCACACTAAACTAAGCATAATCAAGTGAATACTGGATGTGGCGTAAGGGCATGGATTTCTACACAGAGAAGGGACATTCTTTCAACATAAGATGCTGCATTCAAGTTCAGGAGAGTTTTTTGGACAAGGCAATTCTCTTGAATGCTGCCTTCGGGTATTGCATAGAAAGATGGCATTTGCATTTCTTTCACCATAGTAAAAAAAAACTGCATTCATGGTCTGGAGAGGGCACTTTTTACAGACGGGTAAAAAGGCAGGGGCTCAAGCCCCCTTAAGTTTGATGTCTATGTGTGCTCGTGCCTGGACAGACCCACACACTATTTATTTCCTCATTACTCCACTGTGTCCTCCATCTTTAGTTTGTCATTCCTCTGACCTTTATCACTCCCTCCCTCCCTCCCTCTCTCTCTCTCTCTCTCTCTCTCTCTCTCTCTCTCTCACTCTCTTTGTTTTCGCCGCTGTCTGACTCTCGAGAGCGACGCAGGTCCACAATCCTCCTTGTTATTGTGTGATTTATCCCTGAACAAACAACGCTACACACTGCGCTGAGCCGTGGTTTTGACGTGCGGGCCGAAACTCTCTGGGCTCTCGGATGTCAGAGGGAGTGAGAGAGGGAGGGAGGCCTGGCAGGTCTGGATTGACCTGCCTCAGTCAGACAGAGAGAAAGCTGCTTTCACACATCCTGGTCCTCTTTGTGTGGCTGGATGGAACCAGGGGAACTGGTCCAACCACACTGGCCCCCTTAGAGGGCTTTTTCGTGTCAAAGAAAGGGAAAATTACAAATCCACACTCTCTGTAGAGGTCTTAGGAGTTACTGTTTTAATAATCTACCTTCTACCAAACAGACGCGTTTTGGCACGCAAGCCCATTGTCAGTGTTACACTGAGGCGGAAGTGACATGTATAGATAGATCCTGAGCAATTGAAAACTATACAGCTATGATAATTGCGACCGTAGTTTAGTATGTGAACGGTCACAGCTTGTCCGTATGTTGTATCTCTGCCTATAACGCTTGACAAACGAATAACTGAGTAAGCATGTTTGGGCTCTCACAGCATATCTCCATATACAGTACATGGATCTCCATATATGCGTACCAGGGGTCTCCATATATGAGTAACTGGTCCGATATACATCAGGGCGAGGTTGCATGTTGCCCTGAGGCGTCTTAATTACTAGTAAATAAATACATCGATTATATTTCATTCATTGTACTGTCGCACAATAAACCACGGTGCCACGGTCCCTAAGGTGCCACGGCACCCACATAGAGAAGCCCTGCTCTCAGGGGCGTCACACCAAATTCTGGGCCCTGGGTACAAGGATTCGCTGCGGGCCCCCCATGAATGTTAACTATTGAAAAAATAGCAGATATACAAGCTCACAGCGCGGCACCGAGTGCCGCGCTGCGAGCTTGTAGATCTGCTATTTTTTTTTTAAATCGTGAAAATGTGTGCAAGAAACGTATGTTTCTATGTCAGTGGTGCTCAAACGTTTTCATGTGAAGGACCCCGAAGATGATATGTATTTGGCCAAGGACCTCCATCTCAAAATATTTAGTTCCAGGGACCCCCCAGAAGCAAAATTTGAGTTACAAATGTTCGCTTAAAAAATACATATATTCAAAGATTTGCGCACATTTTCACGACTTTTCAAAAATAGCAGATCTACAAGCTCGCAGCGCGGCACTCGGTGCCGCGCTGCGAGCTTGTAGATCTGCTATTTTTCAATAGCTAAAGTTACTAGGGCCCCTCCACCTTGGGCCCTGGTAACTCAGTCCCACTTTCCTACCCCTTGTGACGCCCCTGCCTGCTCTAGGAATCCCCAGGAGGCCACCACCGCCCACAGGTCAGAGGAGGTTAAGAGCTGTCGTTGTTGTCGTTGGTCTCACGTTCCCACATCACGCGCTCTCACACACCGTTGTCACTGTAGATCTGATGATGTCATCCAGGCAGGAACAAACAGACCCCATGGGGCCGGGCGTAGCGTGGCGGGCACACAGGCCAGGGACCAGCATAACAACGTATTGGTTTCCCCGTTTCCCGGGTCTAAATGAGTCTTAAAACCTTTCTATACGGTACCGCCTAGACCAGTGTAACGCCATCCTCCCGCATGGCCTACAGGCCCTGCAGGCCTGGGATCAGCTTTGATGTAACCTCCTCCTAATCTCCTGTAGCAGTAGCTCCTGGACGAGATCTTAAAACAGATCTCAACACATTCTACAGTAGCTCCGGTACGATGTCATGTCACCCGGCAGCCTCACAGGAGGGGAGAGACTATAGTTAGAAGATTTTGACAGAATAGCCAACTAACAGCTGTTAGCCTCCTCCCATCACTCCTCCACGCCTCTCCGCTGCTCCCTGCAACCTGCTGCCGCCACAGCTCTGTGCACCAGCACCAAGTCAGGTGGCAAAGGAGAGAGAGAGAGATAGAGATAGAGAAAGAGAGAGAGAGACAGAGAGAGAGAGAGAGAGAGAGAGAGAGCCTGAGAGAGGGAGAGAGTGGGATTAAACAGGAGAGAACTAGAAGAAGTGGATTAACAGGCAAGGTAATTCTTTCTCTCTGATTTGTTTCTCCATATCAATAATGGCACTTTAAACACTTTAAGCCCTATGCTCTATTACATTGTTTCTCAAACTTGTCATTCTGACTCTGACATCTGTACAAATGGAACCAAATTTGGGGTCCATTTGGTTCCATTTGTACAGTGTCAGAGTTACAGACTTGTATGGGTCAATTTAGTCCCCCATAAAGGAACCAACAAAGTCCCTGGAATCCACTTTGAGAACCGCTGCTCTATTATACTTTCTTGTGCGGCAGATACTGGTGATAATAGCCTATACCTACAAGCTCACAACGTGTTGCGTCTTTGATAGCATTGTGGGCTTGTAGATCTGCTGTTTACACCCATAGTATAACATTCCCAAAATAGGGATCCTTGGTTGAAGGAAGGTGGTTGACTAAATTGTGCAAAGCAGAGAGGTTAACTCTGAAGTTCACTCTTTTTCCGCAGCGGTTTTGGGCTGTATACTTCTCTGTCTTCAGTAACTTTGCTGAAGTAATGTTTTACCTAAAGCGTTTGAGTTATGCGGCATATGATAATGACATTCAGATCAAAGGGGGGTGAATGTCTGAGCATCGCATAATGAATGCCTTTTAGTTTTACTTGCTTCCCAGGCCACCGACAAACAAGATCAGAGTTCTCTCAGATCTTTGCTGCGTGTTTTAAAGCCAATCTAAAAGAAGGTCTTCTTCGTTTGTATACAAGGAAGGTTAATGACTTAGGGGATGTAGGGGAAACTCGTTTGCAATGGAGATCAGTGTTGCCAGATTTTGCGAGAGGAATAAGCAACCGGGTCTATGAGAACGAGCCCTAAAAAAGCGACCGGGCCTGGAGGGCCACATGGGCATCTACAAGCTCACAACGCACCACCACCATGTGACGTGTTGTTGGCTATTTTCAAAACAAATCTTGTAAAATAATTAAGGGATACATTTGGAATATTCTTTAACGTTTTAACAACACCAATCTGGTACAGGCAGGGGTCACAAAACACTTTTAGATACATATTCGTTCCTTGACGTGAGAATGTTTGAGAAACAACAATGTTTAAACAACATTAGGAAACAAGCCCAAAAAACCCACAACCACCGATATAAGGGACTTTACAGAAAAACAGGCCCAAAGTCACTTAAGCGGACATGGCGACATTGATGGAGATTAATTGAAATGAGCTCACTTGTTTAAGCTTAATCTTTTATTCCTGGTTGATGATGTCACTCACCTTGGACTGCCAGTCCAGTCCCAGCAAGCGTCCTCATTCACTAACACAAGGGTCCGGGACCCCTAGAGGGTCCTCCGAGTTAATAAAGGGGGTCCTCCAAATCTTTGTGTGATAGAAACATTCTTTCCCCTTTTTTTTTATTAACCACTTGAACCCTAGCGTCCATATTCTGAGAACTTTAGCCAAAAATAGCAGATCTACAAGCTCACAACGCCTCGCGGCACGACGCCTTGTGAGCTTATAGATCGGCTATTTTCCGGCAAAGAGCTTTGCTGTAGAAGGGGAAAAGAGCAGACAGAGTGAAAACAAGATTACACTTGGTGGTTCAAGTGGTTAAATATCTGAAAACACACATTAACACAAATCCAAAATACACTGATGATCGTGATGTCAAACAATGAAACTACTGTATGGAATCTATGAACAGGTTGTGTGTGTGTGGGGGGGGGTCCCTGCTTCATCTCTCTCTCTCTCTCTCTCAACTAAGGGGTCCTTGGTCTGAAAACGTTGAAGACCCCTGCACTAACAGGTCAGAGCAGATAGATAAGTACCGGTATGTACTGCAGATGAATAGATGGCAGACGTGTTTCAGTGTCCCTCGGCAGAGCCACAGTACAGGGATTAGAGCCAGAAGCTGGTACTACTGGTCTGGTGGCCAATATACCGGCAATCGTTTGACTTGTTGGATGACATCACTATCGGCAGCTTATCTAGACAATGTGTTTGATGATTACCCATTCAGACCTAGAATTATTGAATGCTTTAACTATTGAAAAATAGCAGATATACAAGCTCACAGCGCGGCACCGAGTAAATATTTTGAGATGGGGGTCCGTGGCCAAATAAATATCATTTTGGGAGTCCTTCACATGAAAAGGTTTGAGAACCACTGACATAGTAGTCTCTCAAGAACAGACTAACTGAGCTCCAGTTTAGTGAAAAGGACCTTTTCTTTGACGATGGCTTGCCAGATTGCTGACATAGAAACATAGGTTTTTCAAGAAATCTTAGAAGGATTCAAAAGACACTTATAGAATCGGGTCAAAATTCGAATTTTCACGATTTTTCAAAAATAGCAGATCTACAAGCTTGCAGCGCGGCACTCGGTGCCGCGCTGTGAGCTTGTATATCTGCTATTTTTCAATAGTTAAGCATAAAATAATGATTACCTGTACTCAATAATGTGTACCCGTTCTGAATGGGTTAAAGGAGTAGTTCAACCCCCAATTCTTTTTTTCTTTCTATCAATCTCGCTCTCCCATCAAACTATTGGCTTTGGAATGCGACAAAAACCAAGAAATATCCATGAATTCAAGTCTCTATGGGGGGAACAATCGATAGAGAAAAGGTCATTTTGGGAGTGAAGTCAGTGAACTATCGCTTTAAGGTTTAAACCAACAGGATTATTCAGAAACTCACTTGAAAAATGGATAGGCTATTTTTTTAAACGATTTTTTAAATCTTCTATAGCCTAATGACATGCCCAAAATAGGGATGCTGGGTTGAAAGTGGTAAATAGAAATGCATTTAAGTGATTAAGAAAGTTGCACTTATTGAAAGAATATGGGTCAAAACATCATTAGTGGTGTGTCTCTGGAAACCCCTAACAAAATTGGGATCGTCAATTCTTCATCAGACCCAACATTTTGGCATTGCTCTGATGGGCCCCACAGGGCATAGACAACAATATAACGATGAGTTCTCTGTTGTGTTGTGAAATGTAATGCTTAAAGAAAAGAAAGGCAAATAAAAGTTTGTAATGGAAAGGAAAGGTTCCATTACAAACCTCCCAGACCTACTAGTACTGTATATTGCAGCCTTTGTTTGTTTACAGCCGCTAGTGATAGGGGGCTTTATTCTTTGCTTTGGAAATCCCCAGATATCCGTCTGTGCTGTGCTGTGCTGTGCTGTTTCAGCCAAGCTTACAGTAAAGATTTCTGCAGCCCAACCTTTATATCTGACAAGTGAAGAAAACACATTTTAGTTTCCGAGCGTCGACTTTGTACGCCAAGGCACCAAAACCTGACGTGCTGCAGAAATGTTCTCTGTTACGCTGGTTCCCAAACACTCTACAGTATTTGTTTGTTTTTGGAGCTGTGTGGAGCTCCCTATATGTGGCCGTGTGTGTAGGTATGTTTGTATGTGGGTCTGTCTGTCTGTATGTAGTCTCAAGAATGTGGTGTAGTACCTTTTATGACCACACATGTTAAGGGAGGGGCGCTGTTTTCAACTGCAATACACACACACACACACACACACACACACACACACACACACACACACACACACACACACACACACACAGCTCCACTTCGAACAGAGGTTCGATTTTTTTATCTAAAGTTTTATCCCACGATTCTGTAACCCATTTTTCACGCTGCGTCAATTATCTAATTAATGCTGGGTGCTACAGTCCCTCTGCCAACCTGGGGAGAGCAAAGGACTGACCTCATGCTTCCTTCTGTGCATGAGGAGTCCAAGTCGCTTCTTTTCACCTGACAGGGGGAGAGTTTCCCCGGTTGGACGTAGCGCGTGGAAGGAACACGTTATTCCAACCAGTTCCTTTCCCCCTCCATCAGGCACCCCGGCTGGCCAGGGGGAGGCAGTATAGAGACCATAATATACCGCATGTTTTTTTGTGAGGCGATGAGCTTGTAGATCTGCTATTTTCAATAGTTTGGGTCCCGGGCAAACGTCTAATTTCTCTTTTGAATCACAAGCTAAAGAGTCTGGGAACCAGTGCTCTATTACATCCTCAATATTCTGCAGCACTATATTTATAGCATCATTTTGTGTATGTGTGTGTGTGTGTATGTGTGTGTGTGTGTGTGTGTGTGTGTGTGTGTGTGTGTGTGTGTGTGTGTGTGTGTGTGTGTGTGTGTGCGCGCAAGCGTGTGTGTGTTATCGCTCCCTGTCCAACGTTCTAATACACACAGGAGTCGTTCCGTTCCGGCTCGTCTTTCCTCTTTTGTTTCTCTGCAACGTTCTTTTTTTTATTTATTTACGCCCCAAACTGTGTGGGAAACAAAAGAAACAAAAAAGTGCTGACTCAAAGTGTTCTGGACTTGGCATCAGGCTACATCATCAGCAGCAGCGCCAGTGTTTACTATCTACCTGCATGCCCAGTGCCCACATGGTGCCTGGTCGACCTGCTGTTGCAATGCAGGTGCCACAATACTGGAGAAACTAGTAGTCTGTTAGGGTTCATGCAATCTGGCTAGCCGTCGTCAAGGAAAAGTTCGGTCGCTCTTTTGCAGCAATGCAGAAGTCTGTAATCGAGAGACTAGGGTTCATGTGTATTGACTAGGGATGGGACGATATGAAAATTTCATATCACGATTATTGTGACAAAAGAAATTGCGATTTATGATATTATTGCGATAATCAAAATCCATTATCCTGGGGCGGAACATTTGCGATGTGTTGTGAGCTTGTAGATCAGCTATTTTTTGGCAAAGACATTTGATAGAGAGTGAAAAAAAGACTGTTTTTCGGGCACTCGCACTTTGTGGCGGGCACTCGCGCCTGCGGCGCTCGGGCGCGAAGAGCAGGACCAAGGTCCGCTGGCCTTCGCACCGCTTGCAATGTCGTGGACAATAACTGTGACATATAACCATTGTATTGCTAAAAATAAGGAGGCTACTCTGTTTCCTTAACGAGACGACAGAAGATCACTACGGTAGGAGACCCGGGCAGTACATTTGCGTTTGCCATATCAGCGTTTGCCTTATCGGCATTTGACTTAGAGGGATTTCCCCATGGCTTTTGTGGGACAACAATGGCATGGATGTGTTTCTAATGTCAACTAGTAACGCATTCATGTAAAATAAAAATACTTTTGACCCCAACAAGTGTAAAAGCGATAGGCTTATATGCTCCACTCTATGCTATTATGAGAGCTGCTGGGTTCTGCTGGGGAAACTGGACAACAGGGGCATTTCTGTCTCATAGACCCCTTGGACAGTAACTTTGGATCAATATAAGTAGGAACATGAGCCTAGAAGTGATTTAGGCCTTTAACCTGAGTTGGCTCTGTGTTTGGACCTCTTTTTCCTAATCTCTTTGGCAAAAGTCTACTTGTTGTGAGCTTGTAAATCTGCAATGTTGGGGGGCTAATGTTTCCCCCGGAATATGGATACTGGGGTTGAACATTGCACTGCACTGCAGACCTCTTAAATCACTATCAACCATCCCATTATGACGACCTTCAACCTGGCGCCACTTATTTTGGGAACGGCATTATAGGTCAAAAAAAAGCTTCTAACATTTTTTAGAAAATACCTGCGTAGATAGAATCTGCAAGCTTTTCGCAGCGCGGCACCGCTGTACGGCGAAGTACGAAATAGGGCTTAAGTGGTTTAGTGAGATTAGCTCACTGTGTGCAGTCCATATATTTACCAAAACGGAGTGTGTGTTTGCATGCTCATACCACTGGTGTGTGCCTTACACACACACACACACACACACACACACACACACACACACACACACACACACACACACACACACACACACACACACACACACACACACACACACACACCGGTCCGTACGCTACAGAAAGCAGCTCAGGTGTGGGCTAGTGCAGGGCAGGCTGCTGCTAACGTGGGAACCACTCTTGATTTCTATCGGCGTCTGTAATCACAGAATAGTGACTCCTGTGTGAACCGTTCCCCGGAACAATGGGGCCTTTTTTTAGAAACAGAGGGAGAGAGGGAGAGTGGGAGAGAGCTGTACTGTATATGGAGAGAGAGAGAGAGAGAGAGAGAGAGAGAGAGAGAGAGAGAGAGAGAGAGAGAGAGAGAGAGAGAGAGAGAGAGAGAGAGAGAGAGAGAGAGAGAGAGAGAGGGGGGTGGAGTACTGTACCTCTGTTAATCTTCCCTCTGCTCTTTATGTAATGAAATTAATTAGAAGCTATGGCTCCGTCATGCTTGCTGTCTTTATTAGCCAGACTCAGGCCTACAGTATACAGCTATAATACCTGACCTCCCCCCTCTCCCCTATCCAGAGTATTATTAAGTCCCAGAATCATCAGTCATTATGTGTCCAATATTACCCACACACTGGGCTTCTCCTCCTTGGAGGCTGTAATTTCAGGGTACAGGCTGCAGGGAGGGGGGGGGGGGGGGGCTGCAGAAATAACCGCGCAGGTAAAGAAATCCAGGTCAGGTGCAACAAATGAACAGGGGCTGCCTTGCGCTAACAAGTGAAAATGTATCGAAACCGACATTTGGAACCAATTATTGACCAGAAGAAGTCTTGATTAATTAACCACACAGCCTGTATACTTCGTTGCACAATGGCGGTGTACAAAAATAGCTGAAGATAGCAGATCTACAAGATCTTTCGAGCTGCTACTTTCACTGTGTTTATTTTAATGTGAGACGTTTTGAGATTAATCGGGAATCGGGATATTGACTTGAAGTCATATTGCCATCAGCCTTTTTACGCTGATGAAGGCCCCAAGTAGCCGAAACTCATCCGTTTTGTCATGACTGTGAAAAGTAACTAAGAACATTTACTTAAGAACTGTACTTTAAGTACAATTTTGAGGTATTTGTGCTTTACTGAAGTGTTTCCAGTTTCCATCACTTTTACATCTACTCCACTAGGCCTACATCTCGGATTTCCTTTGTATATATCTCCTATTTCACTTTATTAGTAGTATTTCTTTTTATGACTGCTTTTTAATGTCTCCCCTTTTTACAGACATTTCCCTATACAAAGTACTGTGTTCTATCCGCCTGTCAATGTTATATGAGATACATAAAGTGGTTCCTGTGTAAATCAGCCGAAAAGCTTAGGATCTCCTTTTAGTGTACCTTGTACCAGTGATTTCTACTGTCATTTGTACACATTTGAAAACTTGAAATTGGGCATTCTGCATATACTTTCACTTTTGGTTCTTGAAGTACATTTTGATGCCAATACCTTTTGTACTTTTACTCAAGCACATTTTGAACCCCAGACTTTTACTTGTAACAGAGTATTTCTACATTGCAGTATTGACACTTTTACTTGAGTACACTTTTCCCACCAATGACTCCTGCTAGCGGTGTCTCTTCTTCTCTGCAGAAATAACTGGCCAGGTATAAAAAGAGAAAAAAGAGAGAGAGAATTGAGGTCATGTTGGCCTCTGCGCCGCATGCCTCCGCTATGTACGTACGTATGGATCCATCACACATCGCCCACCTTGGCTCTGCTGCACCAGTTATGTGACGGCACATTAATAATTACCCGGACAGAAATGCGCGGAATGTGCCTTTCCTTTCCTCCACATTCCACCTCCATCGTGTCTCTCTCTCTCTCTCTCTCTCTCTCTCTCTCTCTCTCTCTCTCTCTCTCTCTCTCTCTCTCTCTCTGGATATGCTGATACCTCATAGGACTGTAAGAAGCAATCAGATTTTCTTAGTTTCTTAGTTTCTCAGAATTGTTACCTTTTGTGTTATTTTTATTTCCTTTTCATAAATCAACGCCCCGAGTGATCATACCGCGCAGTGTCACACAAAAGCAAAGCAGCAGTCCCTCCACACACTCTACACTAGTGCGTTTTCTGTTTTCGTTCCACATTAAATACCTGCACTGAAAATAGCAGGTCGACGAGCTCACACACTGACTGTGTAAATGTGCTTAGTTACTCTCCATATAGCTCATAGCAAATGCCAGGCGAATGCGCCCTTGCATGGTCTATCCAACTTAATCCTAGTTCTGCTTGCTTATCAGGGGAAGGAGAGGTAAACAGAGAACTTGTACCGGGTCCAGGATTAGGGGTAAATCAATCATATCGTCGTTGTCGGGTGGAAACCTTGCATCTCCAAGTTTCACATTTGTACGTTCTTTCGCAAAGTAAAGCCCCGCTTCATCGTACAAGGCCCTAGCACAAAAGTAGTGAAAACAGCCGATCTACAAGCACACAGCGCCTTGCAGTTGTGTGCTTGTAGATCGGCTGTTTCACTAGTTTAAATCATTTTTAAAATGGAAAATGCAAAACTAACGGTTTTGGACATAAAAGGTTTTCACCCGACAACGACGATATGTGCCTAGATAATGTTTGCTCTCTCACCAGAATTCCAAGCCCGGCTGTGTGAGAACAAATTGCTGCCTGACACCGCTGTCATTCATGCTAGTCTAAGGGAATGCAGGTAATGTTTAAGAACAGAGTTGCTGTGACAGAGCGGTAAAGAACAGAATACCATCAAGACCTGAGGCTGATTCTACAACATGCCTTCTAAATCAGTGGTTCTCAAACTGTTTCGTGCCAAGGAGGACCCCCAAATTGATACGGATTTGGCTGGAAATGTCAAAGTTATTCAAAACATATTCAAAAACATTCAAAAACAGCAGATGTACAAGAACCACGGTTCTAAAAACGTATATGTTGCTACAGTATACTATTAAGACACCTCAGGGCTACAAAGGTTGTGGACGTCAGGGATCTCCATATTTGGGCATAAAAGGGATTTGTTCCCCTGGCATCACAGGGATCTCTGTATCTCCATATGTGGGCATAAAAGGGATTTGTGCCCCCTGTCATCACAGGGATCTCTCTAACAGGGCATCGTTAATATTGATGACATCAGGGAACTCTACATATGGGCATTAAGGGGATTCTGTTAGTGTGACATCAGAGCATGATGACATCATGATGACACATTCTTACGGTCTATGGGTTTGCCCATAGACCGTATACACGTCTACACGGACACGGACAAGCTGTGACATTTCTCACGGTAAACTGCGACCTTCGGTCGCAATAAATATATATATAGCTAAAATTTAAAATGACACAGATGTTTTCCCGGTTTTGATGGGTTAACCGAAGTTCACATTTAGAAACGTCCATATTGACTTGAGCTGCTTGTTTGCTTTTGAACCACTTCAGGCCTGTTATATTTTGATTGATTGATTGATTGATTGTTGTTACCCATAAACCCATGGAATCTGTCGCTGAATTGACATTGCAAAGCCAGCCAATCAGAATTGCTGTTGCAAAACCGTCCCATCAGAATCACTGTGACAAAGAAAGCCCCACGCAAACAAACCCATGTCGACCCTGGGCCTGTGTGTGTGCCTATGTGCACATGTTGTGCACGTGCCTGTCTGTGCACATGTTGTGCACGTGCCAAAGCCCTCATCTCTTCACTCACTCACTCACTCACTCACTCACACACACAAAATTACACAAACAACACTTTGAGGTCCCTATGGCATCAGTGATAATCTCCCTGTCTTTATCTCCCTTTCTCTCTCTCTCCTCCCCCCTCTCTATCTCTATCTCTCTCTCTCTCTCCCCCGCCCCTCTCTCTCCCTCTCGTGCACTCACTCATGGCATAAAGGTCATGACCTCACAGTAGGATCAATGCCGGCAGTTCGCGGCGGAGGCCAAATCTGAACAAATTAGTGATCGGATCGTTACGGTCAACACTTCTCACAAAGCAGATTAGAGAGGAACACGTATCCGACGTTTTATTTATATAGTAGTAGACAAACAAGAAAACGTCTGTGAACAGCTGAAAACTCCTATTCTACAGCAGTGGTTCTCAACCTGGGGGTCCCCAGATGATTAACTTAATGTGCAACATTGTTTTCTCACTCAACAGTAAACAAACCAACATAACGTTTAAGTGTATAGAGGGCATCTGCACATTTCTAAAGTGACAATTTAAGGACTTTTTAATACCTCTACAATTACAAATTAAACATTGGCCAAATTGTCAAATATTAGAGGCAGTAATCCCACGACCATAATAGACAGCGAACCTCTTCAATTATTTTTAAGCATCCTGCGCGATAGAATCACATTTACACTGCATCTAAAGACTCCACCTTTTGCACAAAAATCGTGCATTTTTACCCCAATGTTCCTAGCAGCTTCTCCTGAAGCTATTGTATTTGCACGATGCACACTTTGTAGAAAAGTAATGTGTGGGTTTAGTATGCAAATCTTTCCCCAGAGGTACTGCCACGCAATTTTCGTCAGCAAAGTATCAGGTTACAGGGACCGAGAGAGAGAGACAGAGAGAGAGAGAGAGAGAGAGATGAGGGGAGGGAGGAGGGGGGAGCAGCTAGCTAACAGCGTGCAGCAACGGACGCGAGCGAGCGAGAGAAAGAGAGAGAGAGGAGGGGAGAGGGGAGCTGCTAACAGCGTGCCGTGGAGGGACGCGACAGAGAGAAGAGAGAGAGAAATGAGGGGAGGGGATGGAGCAGCTAAGCGTTAACACAGCAGACCTCTCTATGAGCAGTACAATATCTAGAACAATATCTTCATTGTTGGTGTCAAAACATGAGGAACACATGCGTTCAGGTACGTCCCCGAACACAGACCAACAAAAGTAACAAGTAAAAGTACTCCAGCCCAGCCTTCTTCACAATGATCAAAGAAAAAGTCGCCAATTCAACAAGTAAAAGTACTCCAGCCTTCTTCACAATGATCAATGGACAATGATCGCCAGCAATAAGGATTGGAAGAAGTGTTGTTTTCTACAGTCACAGCTGCCGTTGGATCCACTTTCATGAAGCAATGTTTTGGTGTGTTGACTCAAAGCCGTGAAAAGGAAACATGTCAGACAGACGCAAGGTTTATATGCTGTTGCACACGCACGCGTGCGTGCACACACAGCGCGTATGGTACGAGTCCATTTGGTACCAGAGTGAAGTTTTTCGCGGAATAGGACTGCACCATGCTAAAAAGTAAAAGATATCCCTGCCGTCTCTCTCTCTCTCCCTGTCTCTCTCTGTCGATGTCAAGCTGTGTTTGTGTGTGTGTGTGTGTGTGTGTGTGTGTGTGTGTGCGTGCGTGCGTGTGCGTGCGAACGTACTGGGCTGTTACACCGCAAATGTTGACCTATAGAATCTGGTGACAATGATTGCGTTCACTGCATATAATATAAACAGATGTTAATAAAGTATTGGTGAGGCGATGACGTGGTGTAGGCCTATACTGTTCTCTCCAACCCCCCTCCTCCCTCCCATCCTCCCTCCATCCTCCCCCCATCGGTAAAAAAAAAAAAATGTGTAGGAAAGATTTGAGTGACTGTGAAAGAACTTTCTCCCAATGTAAGATTAAGACATCATACTTTATATAAACCCTATTATATTAAGCCTAAACGGTTCTGCCGCTGTGTAGAACTGTTTTTAACAGTTTTTTACTTTAAAAGTAGGACCCCCAAAGGAGGACCATACAGATGTATTTAGATGTATTTCCTTTTGATTTTAAATCACATTTCATTTGTACATTTCCTTCATAAATACAGGGAAATACATATACATTTCACCCCTTTAAGACAGTTTTTCAGTTGCTTGATTCAGATTTAGATATTTGATATTAATTGTATTAGACACACCCCTTACAACACATTGTTACTTCAAACAACTTCACACTTTGGAAACAAATGCCTATTTAACATTGATGGCAACAACATTGGTTACCTGTCCACTGGACCTGTATTCGTCTGCATGGATTACATTGCATATATATATATATATATATATACAGTGTGTATATATATACATTTGTTTAAATCTCTGTGGCAAAAAATAGCGGTCGACAGAGATCTCCATATATGGACAAATCAATTTGATTGCTGGTATACGGCGAGGGCCCCCGGAGGGGGCCCGAGCTCTAGATTTGAGGGCCCCCGAAGGGGGCCCGAAATTCTAGTAGTGAAAATAGCTGATCTACATGCTCACAACGCCTCGCGTTGCGAGGCGTTGTGAGCATGTAGATTGGCTATTTTCAAAATAGAACCTTGTTGAGCATGTAGATCAGCTATTTTCAGAATAGAACCGTGTAATACAAAATCTAACTCTTCAGCTCTTAGTGCTCATCAGGGTGGGGGTCCCCAGTTAAAATATGGTTATTTGGGGGGTCGCGGCCTGAAAAGGTTGAGAACCACTGTTCTACACAAGACCCAGGTTATTGTACTTGGTATTGTACTATATATTACATCAGTGGTTCTCAACCTTGTCAGGCCTTGACCCCCCCAAAATAATCATATTGGAACTGGGGTCCCCCCCCCCCCACTTACCCTGACAAGCACTTGAAATTGTAGGAGTTGAGTTGAGGCATAACTTTTAGTTTTTACTCTGTTCCATAGATAAATATGGAGAAAATAGCTGATTTACAAACTCACAACAAAGCTAAATGTTTGCCTCTTTCTTATATTATTTGACAATTTGACCAATGTTTGTAATATAGTTTGTTGATTACTTTTATTTGTGTGATGTCATCAAGTTGTACTTTACAATACAAACCCCAAAATCAATCCTCCAGTTCTAGGCAACACAGAAGGGGGGGAACTTCTTTTTTTATTTCCACACAACTCCTCTAAGGTATATTGATGACATAGTTCAATATTGAAAATGGGTGGTCTTCCCCTTTAAATAGTTCTTAAAAGTCATTAGATTGTCAATTCACTGTCATCTGGGAACCACAACCCCTGTGAAAATATCATGTGGGGACCCCTCTGGGGGTCCCGACCCACAGGTCGAGAAACCACTGTATTACATCATAGTATATAGGATGAGTTCCACTATAAATGGAAGACAGTAACGCAACCTCCAACCCGATAGCTCTGCTGTTTCCCCCGTGTGTTACGTCTACTCTCTCTCTCACACTGGACACCATGGTTTATGTAACATCAGTCAGAACCGGATCAATACGCACCAATGGAAGCGCTCACCCAAGATAACCTCAGCGCTGCCACTGTGGTTGACGGCCGGTAATTCGATTCTGTCGCAGAGCGATGGATGCAACAGTACTGTACAGTCAGCAATGTCAATAGAAGGCCGTCAAAGAGTCACACAGGGCCACTGATTGTTTAATCTGTTGTTTCCCCAAACACTGGTTCGGGGACCCATTTGTGGGTTGTGGAAAAGTTTTAATGCAGGGTTCCCCAATTAGTTTTCCCCAAGGGCCGAATTATGTCTAGGGTACCAAGCCGAGGGCCACAACATTGCAGGGGGTGACGGTGGCGTTCCTGCTACTCAGCGACAGTTCAGATATCGTCGTTGTTGGGTGAAAATCTTGTATGTCCAAAACCTTTCGTTTTGCATTTAGCATTTAAAAAAATATTTTCACTAGTGAAAACAGCCGATCTACAAGCACACAACGCCTCGCAACGCGAGGCGTTGTGTGCTTGTAGATCTGCTGTTTTCACAACTTTTGTGCGACGGCTTTGTATGATTGGCGAAAGAACATCCAAATTTGGAGATACGAGATTTCCACCCGCCAACGACAATATACTAGTGTTGTTGCTGCTCTTATACCACCATTATTACTGGGGTTGGTGTGGGCCAGACAGTAGCCCCCCCGCGGGCCGCAAATGGCCTGCGGGCCGCCTATAATTGGGGAACCCTGTTTTAATGGGTCGTGAGTAACATGTCGCATCGTGACGTGTTTTTGCTTGTAGATCGGATCTGATCTGCTATTTTTACTACTTTCGTCTAATTTCTCTTTTGGGTCTCGAGCTAAAATGTTTGGGAACCACTGGTTTAATCAGTCCAAATGCTCTATTGACAGATTGTCAGGACTCGGGCGTTTGATGTAGCCTGTTGGTCTTTCGCAGTTGGGAGTCAAACAAAAGCTTTTTGGAGCGGTGAAACGCTCCCAATACAGGTATGTCTGTGGGTGGGTGGGTGGGTGGCTGGGTATGTCTGTAGCCTGGCAATACCTTGAGTGGCCACACTCAAGGAGGGGCGCTGTTGTGCAGGCACACACACACACGCACGCACGCACGCACGCACGCACACACACGCACACACACACACACACACACACGCACACACGGTATAGCTGCTCAGATTCACCGCTCCACTTCGAACCGAGGTTTGATTTTTTTTTATGGTGTGGCGGCTCAAGGCCAATCCCCTCAAACAGTGATTCTCAACCGTTTGAATTTCATGGACCCCAAGTTTAATATGCATCAGGCCACGCCAGACCCCTGTTTGATCCTTCGAAGCAGCAAGGATGAGACACTGATTGTTGACCTCGGAACGAAGAAGTTATTGGGGGAACCCTTTTGAGGAACTCCTAAACCTGATAAAACCTCTGTCGGCAGAGAGATGACAGGGACGGACATCAGTTTCCCGGTATAGAAGTCGCTGATGTAGTTAAACGGCTTCACAGTGGCAAAGCCCCGGGGAATGACGAGATTTGTCCAGAAATGCTGTTAAGGCTTAAGTCGGACTCGTTCTCGGTGGGGGGGCTGCGCATTGTCATCTTGTTTGTGATATTCATAACAAGATCTCAAGACGCGGTTAGTTATGGAGGAGAAGAGAGGTTGGCGGAGGATTGTATCACTGCTTTATGCAGATGATGTGGTCCTGACGGTACCATCGGCCCATTGGCTCCAGCTCTCACTGGAACGGTTCGCGGGCGAGTGTGAAGCGGCTAAGATGAAACCGGTGGATAGTTCACAACTCCAGGTAGGGAATAACGTCTAGTGCCAAGTGAAGGAATTCCAGTATCTCTGGGTCTTGTTCACGAGTGAGGAGAATGGGAGCAGCGGTAGCCGTATTGCGGTCGCTATACCGCAACGTTGTGATGAGAAGAGAGAGCTGAGCCGCAGGGCAAAGCTGACAGACCGACGGACCGTGAGAGACAGACAGACAGACCGACATCACAGCTTCCTTAGAGCACCAGGGGGCCCAGAACTGCACGCTAGTTATCGGATGTTCTTTCACTGCTGCCAAACATTCTGTGCTGAGTCAGAGAAAAGTGTGTGCAACCTTAGGGGGGTTAAACAGTAGGTTAATACTAACCTATGAGAATTGAAGCTGCAGCAGTGGGTTTGCGGCGTGCATGCGCATTTCTGTACCGACTAAGACTCAGTCGTGCTTTTTCACTCTAGTTTTTCAAACACACCAACTTTTCAGAGCAGCAGGAGCTGCCCCAAATTGGAGGCTTTTTTTCCCTAATTGGCCAGGGCCAGCTCATTAAGGCCTCTTGGAATAAAGCCAGTGTGTGTCAGCTCGCATGTCTGTGTGTCGGTCTCAATAGGGCCCTGTATCCTAATAACTATGATCCAATGGGACCTAATATGGCCTCCTCCAGTGCTGCTCCAGCAGTGGTCATCAATGGAGACAGTGTGAGGCAGAGAGGACAAACACTGGAGCCTTCAGCCTCTGGGGTTCACTCATGTCTGACCGCCACAGAGCATGGCTATGCATCATGTCTCGCAGAAAGAGCCGTAAACATGTCTACCAGCTATGACGGAGCGTGGGACAAATATAGGGGCTGTCACTCAGGGGGAGAAAGAGAAAAGAAACCGCCTCGGGGGAATTCAGCCCCGACGCCGGCTTTGACCCGAGTATAGCCTGTATTCTGTGTCTGTGACCAGCCACGTGCACACGTAGACATCAAAAAGGGGGCTTGAGCCCCTGACCTTTTACCCGTCTGTAAAAAGTGCCCTCTCCAGACCATGAATGCAGTTTTTACTGTGGTGAAAGAAATGCAATTCTTTTATATGTTTCAGCTCAGGATGAACGACACCAATTAAGATTAACCATACCATTTATTGCAATGATATAACCATTTATGCAATGATATTGCATCTTAGTTTGGCGATGTAGCTCTGCTGTGATAATCAAATTATCTGCTCGAACATGAGACATAATCTGATACGGTATATCACAACCCCCCAGAGCAAAGCATGATATACAGATTACAAGTACATAACATTGAACCTTCAGTTACATGATTTAAGATATCACATATCGTAATCGATAGAACACAGAACAATCTGTAGACAATACATATTAACATGAGAAACTACATTTTACGGGAGGAGGCCGGGGAGGTGGAGGGATTTTTTAACCCTTACAGCTGCACAACCAGTAGTAACAGCTCAACACCTAGAATGAACATAGAACAGAAGCTGCTTAAATAGACTGCTTGAGATGCATTGTGGGTAAGAGGGCGTATGAGAATTAAGCTTGTAGCCAATGAGAATGAACATGAGGTGACGGACTGCTCTGTGGGAGTGTGAATGAATTAACTACTTAATGAAGAGGGGGTCCGGGGAGATCGCAACAACACATCCTGCCTTCCACAAATAAAAGAACTACGGCAGGCTCCATATGCCTTCTTTCCATGTCATACCTGAAGGCAGCATTCAACAGAATTGCCTTGTCCAAACTCTCCAGAACTTTCATGTTTCATGTTGAAAGAATTGCCCTCTCTGTGTAGAAATCCATGCCGTTACGCCACATCTCCAGTATTCACTTGATTATGCTTTGTTTAGTGTGGTACCGAAAATATCCGACCTCCAAGCTCACAACGCGTCGCAGAGCTTGGAGGTCTTCTATTTTCGTAATTTTCCCCAAAGGCCCTTTTAGAAATGTCAGCCCCTGCCTCGCTAACATTTTCTGCACACGTCCCTGTCTGTGACTGTACAGTATGTAATGTGTGTGCGCGTGATGAGCACAAAGTGTCACACATCTGTGACATCTGACTGGACGCCAGATGTCACACAAAATGCGTGACACTCGGGTGATAGACCGACCGCACTACATGACCCGACAACGCCAAGCTTTCTTCCGAGCCTTTCTGTGGAAGTTAGGGGGAGAGGGATAATTTATGGCCTTTCTTCTTGTTCGACGCGTTCGCTCCTCTGGAATGGCCTCGGGGCACACAGGGGCAGGAAGGAGGTCCGTCCGTCCGTCCGTCCGTCCGTCTGTCTGGCATCCATAATGAATAACCTGCTGACAATTAGAGGGCTGGCTGCGCCGCCGACGTGCCCCCAAGCCAGAGCGTCTCTCTCTCTCTCTCTCTCTCTCTCTCTCTCTCGCTCACTCATTACTCCACGGCATCAAACAGTCTGGCTGTGTTGTTGTGCCGCGTTTCTCTCGTCTATAGCTTGGTTTCTCTCCCGGCTGACGTCCCACCTGAGAGCACACACTTAACCATTTGATCCTTATAGCGTCCATATTCTGAGAACTTTAGCCAAAAATAGCAGATCTAGAAGCTCACAACGCCTCGTTGCTTGTATATCTGCTATTTTTTAATAGTTAAAGCATCAAATAATGGTTAAAGTGGTGAAAATCGAACTTAACAAAGATGTGTTCTTGTTTTTAACGGATTAAAGCCCAATACACCTCCGCACCGCCCTGCCCGGTCTAACGCACTGATTCCCAAGCGTTTTTAATTTCAACGACCACCCACAGTGTCAGGAAAGCGATGTGTATACTATATAGGACCCAAACGCATAGGTCTCAAGGCAGGCAGGTATTTTATTTACCAAACAGGCAGGTTAACACAGGTAGGTATGGCTAACTGCCAAATACAGACTCCCCTACTATAGACAACTATTAGACAGACAAGATCATATCTTTATACTGTATTACATCAGAGTAAGTGATCTACTTCCGGGTCATCACCCGTATGTATCACTAACTTAATACCAAACGACTTGGCCAAGATGTACTAAATATAGCTTAAAAATTCAAACACCCATGTCACCTTTGCAAGATGTCGTTTCCAAACCTCTGTATACAGTTGTATTCGTTATTACCCTCATATTTTGCCTCTGTATAAAATAGCCTCAAGTCGACCCGGAAACAGTTAGCCAAATAGCTAATAGTTAGCTCACAACTTTCCACTTTTCTCTTTCACCTCAATCGCAGTAACGTCCGTATACACCACGTCATCGCATCACCAATACAAGATTTTTTTTTTCAACACTTTTTTTTTTTTACCCTATTTGACCATTACACACCACGCTGCCGCAACATGGCGTTGAGGGCCGCGCAGCAGCCTATTATACAAGTTCGGACGAAGCAATCTGATTGTTTGAAATAGCTATCTACCTGTGCTTAAAACGGCCAGCCAGCACAACTAATCAAAATATAGAGATCAGACCGAGTCTTGCAGAGCAGAACCGGCTAAGTGGCTAGGCAAGTTTGTGGCCATAGTAGACAAAGCTGCGGCTTTCAAAAAAATATCTATCTATCGAATATCTTAATATCTTACAGACCATTACTGTAAGTGTACATTTGGTTATTTATCAATCACTAACATGGGGACCCTCGGGAACCCCCTCAAGGACCCCTGGGGGTCCCTAGACCCCACTTTAAGAACCATCGCACTGATCTTCAAGATTTTAACCCTAACCCAAAATCTATACATGTCATCTGTAGTTCTGTACACTGACCCGTAAAGGGTCCTTTTTGGACCCCTCATTGGACCCTGGACCCCATGGTGAGAACCGGTGCACTAATGCAGACATTTTCTACATTGCAGTATTGATACTTTCACTTAAGTAAAAAAAAGTAGTACTTTTTCCACCACTGCTAAGAGTGGAGCCTATTGATCGTCTTACAGTACATCCACTGCACGGAGTCTGCCGGGGCCTACTTAGTCCCGGCTCCTCCGGATCTCTCAAAGTGGTCCTGTATCCCCCCAATCCCCCCCACTGCCCCTGTAGTGCTGACAGACCCGAATCCATCAGCGCTTGACATTAATCACACAGTCTCTCTCTTCTGGTATAATTGGCCCCGGCCCGGTCTGAAAAACGCTGTCAGCCGACTATACCGGGACGGCTCCTGTTGTTGGTGTCTCTCTCGTGATTGCTGAGTCAAATCCCCCCTGCAAACCCCGAAAAACGTCCCTCCGCCGCGGCACTGGGACAGCTGCTGTCGGCTACCCACTGACACAGGCTGTCAGAGAGAGAGGGAGAGAGAGGGAGAGAGGGAGAGAGAGAGAGCAGGGAAGTGCTGGCCATTGGGAAAAGCGGGACAACTCCCGAACGGCCGGTTCACTGTCGGGCAGAAACCTCGTATCTCCAAGTTTCAAATGTATACATTTTTTCGCAAAGCAAAGCCCTGCTTCATCATACAAGGCTGTCGCACAAAAGTAGTGAAACAGCAGATCTACAAGCACACAACGCCTCGCGTTGTCACTTGTCATGATCTGAAATGGCAAATCTTTGAGTAGCAGCAGCGCTATAGAGAGAGATCTCTCTCTATAGCGCGCAATGAGGGCCTCTCCGACTCTTTTTCCCGGGCTGAATCAGGGGCCCAGCACGTCCCTGAGAGAGAGAGAGAGAAAGAGAGAAAGAGGGAGAGAGAGGGGCATACTAGAAGTTGAATATATTACAGTGGCTCTCTGCCAAATAGAATAAATTATACTAGTAGCCTACTTAGCGAGCTTTCTTCAAACTGAGTTTCATGCATACTAACTACAGTCATAAGTGTACTGTGTGCACCGCGTCGCAGCAGCCAGTGTGCGGCTTGCTTTCCACAGAGCTTACATAACAACGGCGCATCACGCTGCGTGGGAGTTTCAGACGAGACCCAGCTATACATAACGTACCCACCCCCGCCCTCTCCCCCCATGAACGTAAACAAACTTTGATCGCAGAGCGGCGAGAGAAGAGGATGCTCTCTTCAGGGGGGCAAAGGGCAAGGTACTTGAGCTCTGCAGGCATGTGCTTATCTGTGCTGCGAGGCCCTTGTGTTATACCACGAGGTATAATACAGCTGCAAGTTGTTCGTCAATACATTTTTTAGATTTCCTTCGTGTTCAATTCGTTGACAATACATGATTTATTTCATTCTTCTTCTTCTTATTAAGCAAAAAAACCTGCCTCTCGATAATCTAACTATTACTTTACCGAATGTATGAATGTCTGTCTGTCTGCAATGCTGACATCACTGATACTAAACAGTGTCGCCATCATGGTAACAATACCCAAATGACATAAAAAAAAGCCCAACTGACATCACTACAGTGCCCACATTTGGAGATGGCATCACATACTGGCCTGGAGTGGACACGGACAGACCCGTGGCCAGCCTAATCAGTGCTCTCTGCCAGCTCTCTCGAATGCGCCTCTCTCCACTCGCGCGCCCATGATTTTTGCGGGTTTTGGGGTGTTTTGGGTCGTTTTTGGGTCAGTTTGGGTGGCTCATTAACTGTCGTTTGGCGCCCCACTTGAGATTGCGCTCTAGGCGGTCGCTTATACCGCTTATACCTAGCCACGGCACTGGACACGGAACATCATATATGGGCATAAAAGAGTGCCAGCCAGACAGCCGGATACAACGGGTATTGCACAACTGGACATCGATGGTGACTGTTCTGCCCAACAGGCACCGGTCTGGGTTCTCCAACATTACTTCTGAGACTCCTACATTCATTCCCTCATCGCACGCCCCCGTGCACAGTACTAGTTTAATTAACCTAACAAGAGCAAGATTAAGTGGTTCATCTTCGTTTATATTAATCTCCCAGCCCTATGGCTCATCTGTGCAACAGGGCTCTAGTGGGAGATGGTTTCAGGGGGCAGAGCGCTGCTCACCCACTGCCCCACACGTCCAACTGTGAGCGTGCATTCATGATGGGGGGAGTGAGCGTTTTGTGGATCAAAAAATTAAGACATAAAAGAGGACGGGCTCAAGCTTGTGTCTTTTGAAAAGCTTCTGTGGAATTTGCCTTCCCTCTCCGCCTCACACACACACACACACACACACACACACACACACACACACACACACACACACACACACACACACACACACAGAGAGAGAGTCTTCCGTTTGTCTCTGGGTATGTGTGTGTGTGTGTGTGTGTGTGTGTGTGTGTGTGAATGGGGGGAATGGGGGCGGCAGTGGCGTCAGTTCAGAAAAAGGTAAGGTATGGCAACATGACTGGTGTCTTGCACGCGCGCCTTAACAGGCATGATACATTTATTTTAAGAAGTACATTCTATTTTTTTCCGCAAAAATGTCTATGGTTTCTTGGGCTGGATATGGCAGTCTGGAACAGTTGTTCAAGTGCAGCTAAACTTGACATAATATAGTAAACGTGCCACAATTAACAATAATGCATTGCACCTGTGCAGCTGACCTGCGGAACCTGGGAATATACTATTCTGTCAAGATGGGGAGAATAAAAGTGTGGAGAATATAATTATAATAACTTGTTAAATGTTGCATTTGTAGTTATTTTAATGTAATTTAACAACATAACCAGCACAGATAGACAAAGAGACATTCATGGATTTATATTTTAAAGTAACTTGTATTCTCCCCCCTGGACCCAGGGTATGGCAGCTGCATACCCCTGCCATACCCAATTGACGCCCCTGGGGGGCGGGGGGCTTGTGGAGGTTGAAATGCCCACCCTCCCACACCCCTCCCTCTCAGGGCTTGAAGGGCTCCAGTGAATGCATTGTTTCCTCACTGGGAGAGCCCAGCAGAATATTTTAAGAGAGTTTCCTTGGGAGAGCTCAGACTATACAGCCCAGGCCGGAGCGTTTTGTCTCCTCCGTGACAGTTGTCAAGCAACCACTATAATGGTCGCTGTCGTGGGGTAGAAACCTTGTGTGTCCAGAAGAAGCGTCACCTTTCAGGAAGTGGCCAGACGGAACCTGCGTTCCATTGCATCCAGTGGACTTATTATTTGGTCACCAGTTCTTGTTGACGCTTTTCGATTGGTTCAATATTTATAAAAACCCAAAGACAAAGGCAGGAGCTTAAGGTGCAGCTTGCTTAGGCACGTGCACACATAGTGTAGACATCAAAGGGGGCTTGAGCGCCTGCCCTTTTATCCATCTGTAAAAAAAGTGCCCTCTCCAGACCATGAATGCCGTTTTCACAGTGGTGAAAGAAATACAAATGCCCCCCCTTTCCATGCAACACCTGAAGGCAGCGTTCAAGAGAATTGCCTTTGTCCAAACTCTCCCGAACTTGAATGCAGCATCTTATGCTGAAAGAATTGCCCTCACTGTGTAGAAATCCATGCCGTATGCCACATGCATTATTGCCTTTTTTATGCTTAGTTTAGTGTGGTAGGCTATCAAGTACTGAAAATAGCCAACCTCCAGTCCAAGCCTGCTTCTCTAACATTCCCTGCACTTCCCTGTTAACGCATGTACGTTGTTACACCTTCCGAGCCCCCGGGAACACCTCTGTGTCACATTGTTTCTATATAGCAACATGATGTTTTGGGAAGTTCAGAATAAAATGTTGACTTAGGATTTAGAAGGCGTTTTTAGAACGGGCCTCACTCAGCCCTCAGGTGTAAAAGCACATTACAGCGAAGCAACGGTCAAAAGCAGCAGCACACGTTTCAATCAATCCACCTTTCTGAGGACGGTAGATAGACCTGCTTTGACCTGTGTGCGTGCGTGATTTAGAGGTGTGTGTGTGTGTGTGTGTGTGTGTGTGTGTGTGTGTGCGCGTGTGTGTGTGATTTAGAGGTGTGAATGTGTGCTTGTGTGTGCGTGTGTCAGCAACCCTGCCTCGGCTCGTCGGGGCTGAGTTGTAAATCTCTCTCCTTTACCCGGGGCCCATAAACCACAAGGCAATTATGGAAAACAACTGGACGCAAGATTTTTTCAGTCCCGTAAGATTTGCGGTCGCAGCTTAAAAGGTTTTTTTATCCTTCGACCCCCCCACTCTCTGACGTGCACTCTGAACCATTGGTGTAATGGAACTAAGCACATTTACTCAAGTACTGGACTTAAGTACAATTCTGAGGTACTTTTACGTTTACTGGAGTATGTCTTACTTGATGTGTCTAGTCCATTAACACCTCACCTCAAATTATTATTGCAAAACAAACATTTAACCACGTGTAGCTCCTAGATCTGCACGTTTTCTTTTTAACAATTTGAACTGATTTTGTACTCTAGTCTACTCTAGTTTCTCTAGTCTACTCTACTTAATCGTACAAGAGTGTCAAAGCAAAAGTAGTTCAAATAGCAGATCTACAAGCTCACAAAGCGTCGCTGTGAACATGGTAACTTGATAGCTACTTTCACTATGTTTAAATCCTTTGAAAACATACAAGGTTTCCACCCGACAGCAACGTCATGGTATTATTGACATTTTCATTGTTTCCTGAGCAACATTGTCGCTCCGAGCTTCCTGTTGCTTATTGATCCTGTTCTTTGACAGATAGCAAAACAAACATCTAAAACAACATGACCCCGCGGCCTTTAGGTTTGACACGTTCATGATTTATTCATCTGGTCTGAGAGACGCGGCGTGACGCAAACAACACATTTACGAGCCGTGCATGAGTCAAAGCAATCACACTGACGGGTGGAAACCTTGTATGTCCAAAACATACAACAAAAAAACAAACATCCTGTGTCCCAATGGATCCAACATAGTTATTATTTCAGTCACAACCTTTTACATTGGTTCAATATTATATTCATAAAACCTACAGACCGACTTAAAGGGATACTTCAGCCCCAAAATGACTTTTATTCTGTCGATTACTCACCCCATGGAGACTTGAATTCATGGATATTTTTTAATTTTTTGTCAAATTCCTAAGACAATAATTTGAAGAGACTCTTTGTGTCTCCTTAGGGAACAAAGCAGGCTCTTTGTGTCTCCATAGGGAACCACTGCTGGTCATCAAATAATTGGCTTAGGAATGTGATAGGAATATCTCCATGACGTGAGTAATTGATAGAAAAAATATAGATAGAAATAGCAAATATCCAACCTACAAGCTTACCACGTCGTGAGCTTGTTTATCGGCTATATTTTCTACTTTTCCTGTTTGACTGTGAGGAAGACGCGAGTGGAAACGTCAGTCACACCCCGGCAAAATATTAAAACGTGCAGAGACCCAGTGGAGTGACTCCAGTGTTTTGTTTTGGGTAGTGACCAATGACCATGCAGGTAGTATTCTTTCTTATACTTAAGTTGTCCCTAGTTGAGCACTGAGCCCTTCTACCTTTAACCCTTTAAGACCTGCAACGCATTATTATACTTTAACCATTATTTTATGCTTTAACACACCACATCTGCATCCACAAATGAAGATATACAAGCTCAAAGTGTGGCACCGAGTGCCGTGTTGTGAGCTTGTAGATCTGCTTTTTTTTTTTTTTATCGTGAAAATGTGTGCAAGTGTTTGAATATTTTGGCCCGATTCTATAAATGTCTTCTAAATCCTTCTAAGTGTTTAGAAAAACGTATGTTTCTATGATCAGTGGTTCTCAAACTTTGGGACCCCTAGAATTATATTATGTATTTGGCCGCTGACACCCGTCTCAAAATATGATGTATCAGGGACCCCCTGTGAAGCAAATAGTTGAGTTACAACTTCACAGTTGCCCTCACATCATCACTATCATTTTCATGATAGTGCCGCGCTGTGAGCTTGTAGATCTGCTATTTTTCAATAGCTAAAGTATAAAATAATTCTGAAGCGTGTTAGAATTCTCTTCGTACCTTTTGCATGACACACTTGGAACGACAAAGCAGAGCATTCAGTTATATATAAAAATTTAAATAAAAAACATCAAAGTTGAAACATGGAGATACAAGGTTTCTGCCCCGACAGACACTGGGCAGGACGGAGCACCCTGACCTTGGCTGATACACTGACTGCTGAAAACACCTTGACAAAGGTCATGTTTTAAACCAAACTCCGGTCAATGACCCCACAGTACCAACAACAACCACTTTGAGAAGCATTGACGTGGCCTGGGCACAGGGTAGTGGTCCAGGCACTTAAATGACCACTTCACCTCTGGGACAACCAGATCTTATTTTATTGTTGTTTGGGACACGATCAACACAATCCTGAGTTATTTTTTGTGTTCAATCTGTGTTTTTAGATATTTTAGTATTTCAGCATGATATTGCATCATACGATGAGTCATATGATGCAAAATGCATCATATGATGCTTTGTAGCATGCTGAAATACTAAAATATCTAAAAACACAGATTGAACACAAAAAATAACTCAGGATTGTGTTGATCGTGTCCCAAACAACAATAAAATAAGATCTGGTTGTCCCAGAGGTGAACTGGGCCTTTAAGCTGGTAATCTGGCCTGACATTGTGTCGCGGGTTCGAGTCCCGATCCCAACGACTTTTGTTGCTTGTCACCCCTTCATCTCTCTCCCCATTCTATCAATAAAGGCAGAAAAAGCCCCCAAAAATATATCTTTAAAAAAAGCAGCATTGACATAGAGTTTATTATTAGCCGGATTGCTTTAGTGGAGAGTTTGACACTTTGGGTGCTTTCTTCATGAATAAAACCATGAATGGAGTGGTCTGTGATCTCTGGATGAATGACAGCCCGTCACACACAGTCCAATAATTCCATCCTATTTCAACCATTTACATGATTGCTGCAGCTCTGTCAAGGGCAGCGGTGCGAAGCACTTGATAAATGTGGACTATACGGACATTGATTGATTCTCAGCCTTCTCCATCAGAGGGACAGCGTTAGAGCCAGAGGCGCCAGACTGAGATGGTTTTGGGACACAGGAGGGATATATCGGTAGAAGGATGCTGGGGTTGGAACTGGAACTGCCTGGCCGTTGGCCTAGAAGAAGACCAACTAGGAGATTTATGGATGCAGTGAAAGAGGACATGAAGGTAGTTGGTGTGAAAGAAGAGGAGGCAGAGGACAGGGTGAGATGGAGGCAGGTGATTCGCTGTGGCGATCCCTGAAGGGAACAGCCGTAAGGAAAAGAAGAAGATTGATTTTCAGCCTTTTTTCATTTTAACCACTTATAACCCCTATATCAGGAGTCTTCAACAGGGGGTCCGGGACCCCTAGGGGGTCCTCAGAGTAACTACAGGGGGTCCTCCAAATCTTTGTGTGATAGAAACGTTTTTTCTCCTTTTTTATATTAACCACTTGAACCCTAGCATACATATTCTGAGAACGTATGCCAAAAATAGCCGATCTACAAGCTCACAACGCGAGGCGTTGTGAGCTTGTAGATCAGCTATTTTCAGCACAGACGTTTGGTGTAGATGGGAAAAAGAGCAGACTAAGCACAGAGTGAAAAACGTCAAGTTTATTAAGTATTGACGGTTCAAGTGGTTAAATATCTGAAAACACAAATTGACATGAACCCAAAATACACTGATCATCGTGCTGTCAATTAAACTATATGGAATCTATAAACAGGTTGTGGGGGTCCCTGCTTCATCTCTCTCTCAAATAAGGGGTCCTTGGCCTGAAAACGTTGAAGACCCCTGGTCTATATGGTTGAGCGGAGTCCCTCAGTGTATTTTCAGTATTTCTGCGAAAGATTTCCACACAGTACAGATGCTGGGGTTTACAGTAAGTGGATAAGGACTCCAAGGGTGATATCATTAGGCCCGCTTCGAATTGGTTAAACACAGGATTGTAACGGATACAGGAGGGGTATGGAGTACTTTATGGTAATTCTTTTGACAGGGATATGTTCTTACATACAGTAGCCACTCTCTAAATCAGAGGGTTGGGAGGAAAGGCCCACGCTGCTAACATATAGCCTCCATAGATCCTCCAAATAGCCTGTGTGTCTGCTGGTTGTTAACTGCTAGTTACTTTATATGGTCTAAAATAAGAAAGTCGCTCTGTGTTTCTGTGTGCGTGTGCTTGTGCGTGTGCGTGTGCGTGTGTGTGTGTGTGTGTGTGTGTGTGTGTGTGTGCAAGGCTGCACGCTCTCTTCTTTCCCCTGAGTCCAGTTTATGGTTGGAAAAAGCAATACGCGCGTGTGTGTGTGTTTTATGGGGCTTCAGAACGCTGTTTAAGGCCGCTGGGGGTGTTTATGCTGGGGAGGAGAGTGAGGGGTCAATATAGACCATTAATGAGGCTGTCTGAATCAAGCACAGAGGGATGGATGGATGGATGGATGGATGGATGGATAAAGGCTTATGGGGGTAGAATTGGGGTAAAGCAGTGGTTCTCAACCTTTTCAGGCCGCGACCCAAAAAAGAATCATAATAGTTGAACTGGATATGCATGACCTTCAAGGGACATGGTATATACTGTAAGCCGATAAAAACTATAAGCAAAGCGCTGCACTCGTTTAGAATCATGTGTGATCATGTTTACCAAAAGCACTTCTGCCACAAAATTGTAAATGTTTTTTTTTGTTTTGTTCTGGGAACTGAGTGGAGGCTGCTGTTGTAACCACCTAGCTGGGTGCACGTTATGTAAGAGGCTTGTGATATTGCATATCTTTGCCATGGGGGAAGAAACCATCTGCAGTATCTGTACGTGTTTGAACTTTTCATGTTTTTTTTGTTACATAAATAAATGGCCTTCTTCAAACAAAAGTAGCAAGAATAGCCAATCTACAAGCTCACACAATGCGTCACGTCGCACCACGTTGTGAGCTTGCAGATCAGCTATTCTTAACATTTTCGGGAGGACATTCTTTTTTTCCCATTTACATTCAAGTTTTCCAAGCCGACAGCGTTGGCATTATGCTGCCTCACACACCTCTCTCCCCCCACAGAGCTGAGCAGCAGCGACGGACGGCCCTCCCAGGGTTTTGTGTTTCAAACAGTGCTTGTGTTATGGGTTCCTCTCTCTCTCCTGCATGGGAGGGAGGGGATGTGGGCCGCCGTGCATTCGCTTATTATTGAGCATCCATCCTACACACTAATGTTGGCTTTTTGGTTGTTGTCGCTGCTTCTGTGTGAAGAAGACTGCATCATTCAGACTATAGCTATAGACTAGCTGTGCGTGTGCGTGCGTGTGTGTGTGTGTGTGTGTGTGTGTGTGTGTGTGTGTGTGTGTGTGTGTGTGTGTGTGTGTGTGTGTGTGTGTGTGTGTGTGTGTGTGTGTGTGTGTGTGCGTACGTGTGCATGTACAAGGATATTAGATCAGAGAGTTTTGCGGTTGACCTTGCTGTGATCTGATGGTGTTGGCATGTCAGTGGTGCATGCTGGGTGGGAGACAGCTGTCTCGTGCACGAAGACACATCTGTCAGCTCACGTGCACACACGCACACACACACAGGGCATCTGTGGAGCAGATAACCACAAAACAAATTCAAACTGATTTGTTGATTTGCAAATTTTCAGCTGTGCACTGCCGCATGGTGATTGTTTGACCATACGTGCTGCTGGCACATGTTTACTGTGCGTTCTACTGCTGTTGTGCTTTGTGGTATGACTTGGTTGTTTTGACTGTACTTGTTCTGCTCTTCATTTGTGTCTAATAAAATGTTCAATCAATCAATCAATCAAAGGAGGAAACGACACATCCTGTTTGAAGTAGTGCTGTAAATCGTGACGCATGGTGTGCTTGTAGATCGAGCTGTTTCCACTATTAAAAATCGCACCTGTGCGAAGTGAGCAGTGCATATCTCCTTCGTTCTGTCCGTGACCTCAGTTAATTTATGTGTAGGAGCAGGGATCTCTGTATAAACGGTACATGGAGATCCGCACTAATACATTTTGCCTATCCACTCATGGAGATCTGTACTAAATAATACACACAAAGTGAAATGTACGAGCGGTTTGCACCGCTCAAAACATTTGAAAGTATAAAATGATTACATCTAAGTTGTAAATTCTATCCATACTTTTACTTAAGTATCCGTTCTACAAGCTCACACAACACAAAATTTGACGCCAGCTAGGTTACAATTAGTAAAGTAAAGCCCCCCCCTTTTCTTGTCTCTTTCAACAGAGCTCGTCTCGCGCCCGCCCCGTCTTTTGACCAATGGCCACGTCGGTCCAGACTCTTCCTCTGACGCGAGACCCCGGCAAGAGCTTCCGCGCCGCCTTCCCGGTGGGACCGCTGCCGCTCCCCTCGTCCCGCTGCGGCATGGGCAGCGTAGGCAGCCTGGTGGAGAGGCCAGACCTGACTGCCAGCAGAGACAACCGCGCCGTGCCCCAGGTGAGACTGCAGGGATATGGGACCGCTATGGAAACGACACGTCACGATTATCGTGGCAAAGCGTTATCGTGATTGAAGATGTTATCGCGATGACAGACAGACAGAGAGTTAGTTAGGCCTGTCACAATTATTACATCATCGTCTAATCGCAATTATTTTACATAATCGCAATTATTGTGTCATAATCGTCATAATCGTTTCCCTGTTGAAAAATGTTCATATAGTTTCAAACAGTTTAAAAAACGCCTCGCATCGCGACGCGTTGTGAGCTTGTAGATCGGCTATTTCCACTATCAATGTTCTTTTTTAAGTATAAAGTTGTCAAATATGTCAGTAATTTCTTTGAATATTTAGATTATGTGTCATATCTACCATGTGCAACTTCAAAGCCTAAAAGCCAAACAGAAATGTAATTGTCAATGACAAAAACACAATTAAATCGTTAATTGCAATTATTTGGGTGACAATTAATCGTCATGTAAAATGTCATAATCGTGACAGCCCTATATGGGACCACTATGAAAATGACGCATCACGATTATCGTGGCAAAACATTATCGCGATTAACGATGTTATCGCGATGATCAAAATATGCTTCAAACTTCAGATGACACTTTTGTCTAGCCACTTGAACCTCCGGCATCCCTATTTCTGTGGGGGGAATGTTCGCCGAATAGCAGATCTACAAGCTCAAGACGCATTGAGTTGCAACGCGTCATGACCTTGTAGATCTGCTATTTTTGGCGAATCGATTTGTGTAGAGTGAAATAGCGCAGTCTTCACAGGTCCGTTATTATCAAGTACAGAGGGTTTACAGTAAGTGGTACTGAATTTGCAGCTTTACAATTCAGCTAATTTCCCAGGTGAGACCCCGGCAGCAGCAGCAGGAGCAGAACCACAGCCTCCTGAAGAAGGGCTTCAACCAGAGAGAGCTGCTCAACTACCTCAACATCAGCAGGTAGGTTCAATGCTCGGGAAAATCGTAGCGTTCAGGCGAAGTGTACTAACATGGGCAAATGTACGAACGGGGTCTCCTACCGTACTGATAGGGCGACATGCAAATTTCCATTCACACTTTTCTGCCGTGCCGATAAGGCGACATGCACATTTCCATTCATTTCCGTTCAACACACATCACATCACTCAAGTAAATCCTGGCTTTTATACTTCTTCATCGTGGCGTGTTCCGTGACAAAAGTGGCTGACAAAAGTGGCTGATCTACAAGCTCACAACGCCTCGCATCCGCGACGCGTTGTGAGCTTGTAGATCTGCTATTTTCCAGGCGCAGAAACTTGCAGAATGAATGAGCGAGTCACTGTGTCAGACGTCCAGCGCAGCACACGTTGTTATTTTTATTATTTAATAATCAACAGAGCCTACAATTGAAACACTTTCACAAGCCACAGTGTGGCTTAATATTCACATTAAGGGTAACAAGCAGGCACGCTGCATGCACTGCACATTATTAGAACAAGTTTGCTACTGAGTGTAAATCAGTGGCTTCCTCAAAGAAAAAGAAATGAGGCGAAAAAGCGTTGGTACACTTGTATTTCGCCTAATCGCTATGTCGCCTTAACGCTACCTCGCCAAAACAGGACGTGCCCCAATGCTCAACTACCTCAACATCAGCAGGTAGGTTCAATTAGCCCCGGCGGCACGGGGTGCTGAGGCTTGCTAAGCAGCCCCAGTCTTGCCACCAAGCACCCCCACCTTGCAGTAAATCCCCTGCTTACATTATAATACACTAGATCAGCATTGGCTGGCCACAACCGGTTTGGCACACGCTCCCATTGGTATGCAAATGTAGCCTTTTGTTTTCACCTGGCCGATTTGAGATGGACATCTCTATTTTAGTATTTCAGCATGAATGATGATGCATTTTGCATTATATGATGCAGCATGATGCATGATGATGCAAAAATGCATCATCATTCATGCTGAAATACTAAAACATCTCAAAACACAGATTGAACACAAAAAATAACTCAGGATTGTGTTGATCTTGTCCCAAACAACAATAAAATAAGATCCGGTTGTCCCAGAGGTGAACTGGGCCTTTAAAGCAGAGCACCTTTAGCCATTGTGTGCAGCCGCCGGCCCTGAATGCAACTAGTGCAAAACTCTGCCGCATGCCTTCTGACAGGTGCCACAAGGCGTGATCACATTCCCCCATTCTGGCTTCACTTCCCTGTACGAGGAGGGGTTTAGGAGTACTCTTACTCGAGTAAATGTTGATCACCAGACTTTTATTTGTATTTGAAATAGGGATCGATTATTGTGACAAAAGAAATCACGATTTACGATATTATCGCGATAATCAAAATCCATTATCCTGGGGCGGAACATTTGCCAAAAAATAGCAGATCTACAAGCTCAAGACATTTGATAGAGAGTTTAAAAAAAAGACTGTATCCAGTACCTATATTATTAGTACCTTTTACCAATTATAGAGGGTTTATGTGGTACCGGATATGCAGCTCGGCAAATAAAAGGTGAATTGATCCCAGGGCATGACGGAGGACAATATCACGATATATTATATCTCCACGATACGATTATCGTGAGTGTTTTTTATCGCGATAAACGATAATATCGCTTATCGTCCCAATCCTAATTTGAAATTGAGTACCTTCCCCACCACTGTTAAAAGGTGACATTATGGTTCTCTGACTGTTGCTATGCTATGCAGGAAGGAGCCCAAAGCCAAGGACAGCGTTACCTCTGGCAGCGTGACCTCTGTGAAGAGGGAGCACGCTGACGAGGACGACGACATCTACACCAAGGTCTACCAGAGAGACGGCACAGAAAACAACTCTCTGCCCACCGGCGGCAAGTACGAGAAGGTGAGCCAGGCTTTGGTCTGCAGCAGTTACAGTCAGGGACGTGCTGGGCCCCTGATTCAGCCCGGGAAAAAGAGTTGGAGAGGCCCTCATTGCGTGCTATAGAGAGAGATCTCTTGTTTTGTATTTATCATTTTAAAAATGATTTAAACTAGTGAAAACAGCCAATCTACAAGCACACAACGCCTCGCACCGCGAGGCGTTGTGTGCTTGTAGATCTGCTGTTTTCACTACTTTTGTGCGATGGCCTTATATGATGAAGCAGGGCTTTGCTTTGCGAAAAAAAAATACAAATTTGAAACTTGGAGATACGAGGTTTCTGACCGACAGTGACGATTTACTTTGTTGGCCGCCCAGCCCCCAAAATGGAACAAAGGCAGATATTTTATTTTTTATTTTTTCCTAATGGCCGGCCTTGACCGGCCGGGAATGAACCGGCCGTTCGGGAGTTGTCCCGCTTTTCCCAATGGCCAGCACGTCCCTGGTTACAGTACACAGCAGCAGTGTTCGTTTTGTCGACTGAAACTGTGACGAAAAATGGTCTTCGGCTACCCTTTTCCACTGATGAAAACCAAATAAAAACTAAGCAATGATGACTAAAACTATGACTAAATATTATGACAATTTCATAGACAAATAAAAACTAGATTAAAATGTTAGGGAGGGACTAATGGAGGAGAGCAGCTAAGTGTAAATACATGTCATCAACCCAAAAAAAAAGTTGATAGATAACTTTATTATCCCAAGGGGGAAATAGATAGTAGAATGATCATTTTCCCTATTTTCACAATAGAACTGTGTTATACGAAATGTAATGCCTCAAGATGGGGGGGTCCCCAGTTTAAATATGATTATTTAGGGGGTCGCGGCCTGAAAAGATTGAGAACCACTGCTCTGGTATTGTGGCTATGGGCGTCAGTCGTTTTGGAGAAGTAGTTAGTCAGGTAGCCTACTGTACGAGGGCATTGAGGCCATTGGTATGCCGTGACTTCATGGCAGCGATGGAAGTCTCAGGCGGTCTTCTTGCCTGAATTGATCAGACTTACAGTACGAACACAGAACAGCAGCCCAGGCTGGAACAAGCGTATTGATTGAACAGAAACACAGTGATTTATGTGACCCTGCGTGGAGCTTCCCTGACTCAGCTCTAGCTGTCTCAAACTTCATCGTCTCTCTTCGCCCCCTTTCCTCTTTAAGAGAGCTGTTACCCATCTCTCATCTGCTAACAAGACTACAGAGACTAAAAGCCCCACTAGAGGCCATGCTGCTCATACTTTTTTACTTTTGGTAACTATACTATATTTTGATGCGAATACTTTTATACTTTTACGTAAGTACATTTTGAATACCAAATTTTTACTTGTAACAGAGTATTTCTACCGTGCGGTATTGGTACTTTTACCAGTGGTGTGAATAACTAAATACATTTACTCAAGTGATGTACGATTTTGAGGTATTTGTATTTCCAATTTCCAATACATCTCGGATCCAAATATTGCACTTTTACCAACTCCACTACATCTATTTGAAAACCTTAGTTACTAGTTACTTTGTAAATTGATTATTATTACAAAACGGTTTACACCTGAAGAAGGCCAATGTAGGCCGAAACGTTGTGTATTTCTTTCCGCTCAATTAATAAATTGATTTGGGGAGCTTTTAGACAGTGTGCGGACCTTTTCTTCTTTTCTATTACAAAACATACATTAACCACTTCAAACCTACTGTATACATGTTGGCCATTTGAAAATAGCCAATCTATAAGCTCACAATGTGTTGCAATGCGCCGCATTGTGAGCTTGTAGATCTGCTATTGTCAACAGATTTTTAAACATTTGAAAACTTGAAATGGGACATTTGGTACTTTAAGTAAAACTTTGGAGTAATACTTTTTCCATCACTGAATTTTAAGTGAAAGAAAGTGAGTACTCCCTCCACCACTAGCAAACGCTTTGCTCTTAACTTTCCTCCTCTCCTCCTCAGTCTGGTCTGAGGCCCTCGGCCTTCAAGCCCGTCACTCCCAAGAACTTCAGCTCCATGCAGAACCTGTACCCATCCTCCAAGATGGACGACGGCGGCGCGGACCACGGCGTGTCCAACGGGCTGCACCGGGCGTACGCTCACGCCCCCAAGGCCGTGTCCACTTCCTCCTCCTCCTCCTCGCCCTCCCGCCACGGAGGAGGGGGCGGAGCCACCACCGGAGGCAACAACAACAAGGTGACCTGACTGACTGACACATGCCTGCAGGCGCTGGCTTATGTGTCTTAAAACCCATTTAAAGGAGTAGTTCACCCCCTTTTGGAGACTTGAGTTCAACTATATTTTTTATAACTATAACTTTGCCCCCATTGATTCCGGATGGGGACCCAAATGCGGAATCAATGGGGGTAAATTTACTCAAATCTAATTATTGTCTTAGGAATGCGACAAAAAACTAAAAAATATTATTGAACTCAAGTCTCCATGGCGTGAGTTATCAATAGAAAAAAAGTCATTTTGGGGATGAACTACTCCTTTAAGACCGGGAACGCATTATTACATTAACCATTATGCTTTAACTATTGAAAAATAGCAGATATACAAGCTCACAGCTTGTAGATCTGCTATTCTTTTAAAATGTGAAAATTTGTGCACGTCTTTGATTTTTTTTTTACCCGATTCTATAAATGTCTTCTAAAGTTCTAAGGTTTTTGAAAAACTCTCGTTTCTACTCTTGTTCTAAAACGTTTTCATGTCAAGGACCCCTAGAATTATCTGTATTTGGCCACCGACCCCTTTCTTGAAACATTATGTATCAGACAGGGACCGCCCCCACCAGAAGCAAATATTTGATTTACAAATGTTCGCTTTAAAAAAGGTATATTCAAAGATTTGCACACATTTTCATGATTTTTCAAAAAATAGCAGATCTACCAGCTCGCAGCACGCTGTGAGCTTGGTGGACAAGGTTTCCACCCGACAGCGACGATCTGTTATTCTGTCATGGATAACAAGAAGCAGGCTGAAGCCTGTGCGTATCGATGTCTTCCAGCACTGAGTCAGTGCATGGGTGGAATAGCTCCGCCACTGGGCCGCTGTTTGTGAGTGAGTCACACGTGGCGTTGATGCTATTATTAAAGCCTGTTGTTGGCGTGATGACGAACAGCTGCCTTAATAATTGTCCCCGTGCGCGCAGGCCCTGTCATCAGTGCGTGGGACGACCCAGGACGATGACAACCTGTCTGATTCAGGTCATAACTCCATGAACAGCCTGCCTCCGTACCGACCGCCCTTCCGCCCACACCTCTCTCACATCAGGTACCCACTCGCTCATTTCACTTCTGCATTCAGCTGGTATATGCACTGATGTAAAGTAGCTGAGTTTATTTAAGTACTGTACTTGAAGGGATAGTTCACTCAAAGAATTAATTACCCCATGGAGATTTTGAATTCATGGATTCCGAAGCCAACAATTTGGTGACCAGCAGTGGTTTCCTATGGAGACATAGAGTGCTGGTACAGCTGTAACTTTCTTTTAGTTAATTAAATGTAGGGTGATTTCATTTAATTCAAATATTAACAAAATGGCTCTATGTTCTGATAGTGCTAGTTACTATAGAGTGTTTGGTCCATATTTGGACTTTAGCCTTATCCCCTGTGAGGAGAAAAAAGCAGTTTCAGTTTTGGTGAAGGAGACAATTTTTCCTCCAATCAGGATAGAGTGGGGCCTTCCTCCAATCATGGTCGAGTGGGGGATTGGAGGAAGCCTGTCAACTACATGAAAACTTAACTTAATAACTTTAAATGTTATCATGTCCAATATGTATCACAGCCTATGTTAATACAATATAAGATATACATCTGGGGTGGTTGTATTTGGTCTCCTTGCTCTTCTGTTGAGACATTTAGAGCCTTTGTGACGCAATCCCGTCTCTCCTCTCCTCCCCTCTCCTCCTCCAGTGCATCCATGGGTCACATCAACACCATCGGCTCCCTGGACCGGGCGTGTCTGTCCCAGAAGGGCGCGGGGGGCTCTGGGGGCGTGGTCATGGCGCAGATGGCGTCGTGTCACATGACGTGTCGCAGCATGGCCACGCTGACCCGCCTGGCGCCCTACGGCGGCGAGGCTCCGCCCCCTTACGAGTTGGCCCTCTCCGTCTCCGTGGAGGAAATGGTTTGTGTGCCGGATTTTAACATAATTATTTTCTTCCGAGAAGAGAAAACACTTCTAATATTTTACGACAAATTCTGAACAGAATTGGTATCTTTTTTATTGCCCGGTTGTTGTGACTGTGAGTTTGTGGCAGGCCACCATCTATAAAGATGACAATTGACAAAAGTAACAAATATTATCATTAAATATCATTAAAACAATCATTCATTAGTGTGTAATAAGTGTTAAATGGCTTTATATTATGAATAGTACTGTAATAATATAGTCTTGATCGCCTCTTGTCTTGATTGTTTAAACATGACGTCAAGGGTCGCTATGCTCGATAACAAGCTTGATAATAAGCCCAAAGCGTATTGATACCGGCCTGGTACTCAATAAATTTGTTATCGAATTTGTAGCTCCATCCCCAGTTACGACAGCCCGGGTGATGGACAGAGAACGTTTGGTCACAGATCTTTACTGCGTTTTGTTCCCTGTCTGGTTCAGGTGCGGGACCTGGAGGAGCGACTGGTGGAGAAGGAACACGAGCTGAAGCAGATGAAGAGGAACCTGGACGAGAGCGAGGGAGCCATCGCTCAGGTGAGTCACATACTGTCAGCATCATGTCACTGCTGCTGCAGGCTCACTGCATCCTCTCTGTCAGAGAGGCCTGGTAGAAGCACTGCTGTCTGCTTTGTTTTTAAAGCCAGGAAAGCTCCTCCACTTACGTATGTTCGTTCTATATTGACTAAGAATCGGAGCGAATTTTGGAGCACGTACCGGTAAATAAAAAATCAATCTCATGTTATGTCAATCACGTTTGCACACTGCCGCCCGTATTAATTTTTGGACCAGGGTCGATTTGTTCAGATTTTCGCAACTGTCGCCACTGGGTCTCTCTCCTCCTTGGCCTGAAAAACGTTGTTTTTTTTGCAGATTCCGGATTTCCAAAACGCAACGAAAAAACGCAGCAGTGTGCAACCACCTTTAATGTTTTCAATCTCCAGTTTAAAGTATATTTTGAAATCATCATGATATGCGTTTAGTAAATTATGGTACCATTGATTTTAACACTTAAGTTGCAATGATTTTTTCTCTTCAATGTCCCACGTTGCCATGGTTACCATAGACTTCCATGTAATTGCGCAATTGTGTAAAAAGTACACGCCCATGCCTAGCTGATGCACCACGTGTGTGCACACTGTTCACAGCTTTCAAACAAAAAAATCCGCTTGGAAATCCGTTCAGGCATTCATGATTTATGGGCCATTATGTTTTCTTCAGATGTAAACAAACATGGCTGCCATGTTTGAAAGAATGGGTTGGTATGGGGGTTAAACATGCAATTTCGCGATCGCGATCATGCCTAATACATTTCTGGAGGTCAAAAAAAAAAATTTGAAAAAAAAAAATTGAATTTTTTATTTATTTATTTATTTTCAAAAACGGCCCAAACTCGGGAAACTCGGGGTTGGCACAGCGTTGGTACCAATACAAACTCGGGAAACTCGGGGTTGGCACCAGATGTGTTAAAATGAATGATAAAGTAGGGTTATGATTCTAGGGTTTCATAGGCCTACTCAAATATACGTATGATGACGAGTTTGGGTTTGAACCCTTCCGCTCCGACCCCCAGGTGTTCGAGGGGAAGCAGCGGCTGTGGGAGAAGGAGGTGGACGAGCTGAAGCGGCTGTACGCCGCCAAGCTGCGGCAGGTGTCGCAGCACGCGCAGCGCTCGCAGCGCAGCATGCAGCTGCAGCTCTACAAGGCCCAGCAGGAGAAGAGGCGTCTGCAGGAGGACATGGAGGCCCTGCGCAGGGGGCGGAGCCGCCAGGAGGAAGGGGAGGAGCCAGAGGAGGAGGAAGGGGGAGGGGCCACCAGGATGAAGGTCACCTCCCCCACGCTGGAGGAGACCCAGTGGCAGGTACGGTACCGTACGACCCGGCCTGTCGCTGTTCGCTGTTATCGGGGCAGAGACCTTCTTATCTCCAGAAATTCGTATCTTTAGTGTTTTTGGTAAAAGAGCGTTTTGAGCTTGTGGATCTGCTACTTTTGCTGATTTTGAATTTGAATCCTGCGAAGTAGCAGTTTTGGGCGACAAAAGATTGTTACAAGATCGTCTGATCTCAATTATTTGGAGCTATTAAATTATTTTATTTATAATTATTTTCATTTCTGTCCACGGCCGGATGAAATGAATAGAAATGTCATAGTTCTACTTTCAAAATGGTGTCCCTATTGGCTGTTTTGACTATTAACTCACTGAACGCCATAAACGTCTTATACGTCTTTGGACCTCGGTGCCATAAACGTCTTTTACGTCTTTTTAATTAATCAAAAGTTTTATCATTTTTTCATAATTGTAATTTCAAAAAAATCGCTCTAGAAGTTGGCCATATGCCTCCGTGACCTGAGCGATACGGCCGATTTGACTGTAGCACCAGTGTAACACAGTCCGGCGGAAAATCGGTATAGCCGAAGATTGGTTCCGGCCGTTTAAATGTTATCTAAAACGTTCGTTTATACACTTTCCCGTGCATCCCTGACGAACTATAAGTACTCAAAAAACGCAGAAAATTCTCAGGATTCCAGCGGTGCCATCCATTCTTCTCTACCTATCCTTGATCGCGATCGCCAGGGTTCCGAAGTTGTGTAGCATGCTAGCTAAAAGGCCTGGCCAAAATGTAAACAACAGGCCCAAACCAAAAAAAAGATGGACGTCTTCTTCCTTCTTCTGTTAGTTGATCAGATAGTAGGAGACCACCCTCTGGTGGTTTTCAAATGGTATTGCACTCCAGATTGCACACAGGGCCCATCACAGCACACACATATGATGATGATCAAGACATCTTACACATGTTCTATTGAAGCCCAAATCTAATGATAGGATATATATATATAAATATACATGTTTTCCTTTGTAAGAGGGGTAGTGTGGCTTTCGATAGAAGCATAGATTTATATATGTAATTTAAGTACAAAATATGATTTTGGCCCCCATAAAAAGGCAAAATTAAGCAAAATGGCTGGCACCAGTTTTGTAGATTTTGAATAAAGGGTGGCATTCACTGAGTTAATACTGTACAATTCAGGGTTAAGTGGTCAGACTAATTGTAGTCCATAGTCCAAAATAGTTGATTCAAGTGTAGTTGCTCATTTGGGCTTGTTTCTAAAGTCCAGCTGCTTATTTGGGACTAGCTTCCTAAATTTGTTTAAACCAGTGGTTCTCAAACATTTTCATGTCAAGGACCCTCCAAATTAATAACTATTTGTCCGTGGTCCCCCATCTGCAAATATCTTTTGTTAAAATCTTTTGTAAAAAATATTCAGAATTTTTCCCAAAATAGCAAATATGCAGAATTTTCTAATTAATAACGTATACACAGTAAATAGTGCTCATGTGGCCTATGATAGTCGCTTCCTTTGGGCCTTGGGTTTTCCCAGACCATGGTTGCTTATTTCTCTTCACGACGGCTTGTTCTCCAGGTGTGCCAGAAGTCGGGTGAGATCTCCCTGCTGAAGCAGCAGCTCAGGGACTCCCAGGCCGAGGTGACGCGGAAGCTGAGCGAGCTGTTCCAGGTGAAGACGGAGCTCAGGGAGGCGCGCGCCGAGCTGCGCGGCCGCGACGCCCACATAGACGGGCTGCAGCAGGCCCTGCAGGGGGCCACGGCCGCCACGCAGAGGCGCGGCAGGCTCACACCCGCCGACGAGGGCAGAGCGCCGGCAGAGGAGAGTACAGCAGGTAAGGAGCAGGGGTGGACTGGGCATCTGGCCCCCGCCAACTATACAAGTGGGCCTGTGATACCATTTTAGATTAGTTATAGTAATATTTGTGGGCCACGGTGGCACAGTGGTTAGCGCTTCGCCTCACAGCTAGAAGGTCCTGGGTTCGATTCCTGCTGGGGGACGCTGTGGGCGCTGGGGGCGTGTTCCTCCCTCCGCGTCATCAGCGCCCACACCCTGGGTGGGGTTGGCGATAGGGCCTTTCTGTGTGGAGTTAGCATGTTCTCCCCGTGTCTCCTAGGGTAGATGCCCGCACAAAAACATGCAGTAGTCCTGGTTGCTATACTACCTCCCCCTAACCAGCCAGGTGCTCCCCAATTCCCCTGGCGCGGCAGGGGGAGAGCGGAAACCAGGACTACAGGTTAGGTAGTTGGCACTGGGTGAGAAAAATGGGTTGCAAAAACCGTGGGATAAAAATATATATTAAAAAAAGAAAAAGAATTATAGTAATATTTGGGCTGGGCGGCCACTAAGTGGAGAGGGCAAATCCTTCAGTAACACCGGATCACAGAGCACAGAAACATCACATGATTGGCCCACTGGCTTGTCTATCATCTGAATACTGGCCTAGTTGCCCAATCACAGGCTACTGTGGCCCAGGAGTCCCACCCAAACATTTAACAGCCCACAACGTGCCGCTGCCTCGATGCGTTGTGGGCTTGTAGATCTTCTATGTTCAGTTCGCGCCGGTTGTGTTGGGCCGGTCTGGGCCAAGATGCCAGGGCCGAATTGATGGCCGCAGTACTTACGCGCTCTGCTGGCACATAAGTAGGCCATACATGGCCACGAGTGCACAAGACGCAAGTTGGCACCTCGACAGAGTGCAGTGTAGTTAAAACAGCTCTCAAAGTTGCTTATTTAGCACATAAACGAACTCAAAACAAAGCCAAATTCTACCAATATATATCATCACAAAACCCAGTAATATAAAAAGCCAGGCCTTCAAGAAATCTCACCAGTTAACCATGATTTATGTTATAAACTTGGAAAGTACTCATCCTAAAGTCTTTCACCCCGTCATCCACTTAGAATACTTCTTTTTTTACTTTTACATTGTAAGTTTACAGTTGGTGCTCAGTGTGACGGCCCATTACCCCATCTGACAAAGTGTGTTCTCCTCCTCTCCCCACCCCCATGAAGACAGAATCATAAAAACAAATGTGTTAATGAGGGGATTTAACAAGGTGTTAACGAGGAACAGGTGCATCTAGCTTTATGAGCCTAACACAAGAAGACCCCTTCCCCACTTCCCACTATCATTCCATTCTACTCTTACACTATTACCCCTGTAATACCCTCATCAGATATCTACACTCTGTTTTATGCCTTTATTTGTCACGAAGTGAGAGTGTGAATGGGGTCAGTAAAAACTGTGAAAATTCTATTCAGAAATGGAACAGGAGACAACTCAGTCGAGCTTGCAGAAAACTGGAGAAAACCATAAAGGTTCTAATTTGATCCATTGGCCAGGACAAAAGAAATTGCAATCATTACAACAAAAACAAAAAAATCAAACAATGGGGGTGGCAGAGTGACAAGAGTGACTACGCTTACTGAGCCCTTACTTACTACTTACTTACTTTCCCTTATACTGTGTACTCTACAGACTCCACCTTTCTATTACCAAACAACCAACCACAGTATCTACTCAACGTGCACCCCATGTTCTAATCAATCAGGCAACAGGATTAACAGGCACCCCTCAATCACCTATCTCACAAACTACACAGCTATCCACGAGTTTCCAACGCCCCATAGTGCATTGCGCAGGCGTCTGTACCGAGCTTCCGGCGCCGATTTACAAGCTCACAACGGGTTGCATCTGCGACGCGACGTTAGCTTGTATGTCTGCTGTTAAACCCGGAAGTTTGGTCCCGATGGTCTCCAGTAAACTCCCGCGGAAACTTGTGGATAGGCTTCAACAGACCGCTCCCCCATTGTTAGAAATTTTTACCGCGATGGTCCGTCGCTTAGTTACGGCCTGTTGAAAAAAAGCGTTTCCTGACAATTGACATAATCTGAGTGTAGAATCTTTTTTTATTTTTTCCTTTGACATACAAAGGGACGCCGTTTGGGAAACACTGACTTACCCTCTACTCTACCTTTGGCTTGCAGGAGGGTGCGTAGGAGCAGGAGGAGGAGGCCCTGCCGCCACCACCTCCTCCACGGAGGAGCGCTTGCGCGCGGAGCTCCTGCTTGAGCGGCGGCAGAGCGAGGCGCAGGCCACGGCCTTCGAGGAGGAGCGCCGCACGTGGCAGACGGAGAAGGACAAGGTGATCCGCTACCAGAAGGAGCTGCAGGCCAGCTACCTGGAGATGTTCCACCGCAACGAGGCGCTGGAGCGCGAGCTGCACCTCCTCAGCTCCGCCGCTGCCGCCGGGAGGGAGGCGCGCGGAGAGGGAGGAGGAGGAGGAATGGACAGCAGGAGCGGGACGCTGGACAGGGAGTTTCCCGAGAGGAGGAGGAGGAGGAAGGAGGAGAGCGGCGGCGAGGAGGAGGAAGAGGAGAGACCATCCTCCTCCGCCTCGGGTCTGCCGTGGATCGAGAGGATCGAGTCTTCTGAGATCTGACGGTGGAGTGGAGTGACGGACATGGTGCACTCTGTCATACTGGATTCCACTGACTCCTAAAATCTTTTTGACCACTTTGAAACCCCCTGTCGTCTTGTGGTTCTCAAAGTGGATTCTGGGGACTCTGTGGGTCCTTTAGGGGGGTCTAAATTGACCCATACACTGTCAGAGTTAAGGGGAGACCTTGACATTTGAAAGTTTGAGAAACACTGTCTTAGAGAACTGGACTTGAGTTGCAACTGTGCTTTGACCGATTTCTTCTGTCTACCCGACACCAAATCTTTTTGCCTAAAAATAGCCGATCTACAAGCTCACAACGTGTCACGTCGCGACATGTTGTGAGCTTGTAGATCGGCTATTTTTTTATGGCGAATGTCCACCCCGCTCCCCCACCCCAGAATAGGCATGATTTCAGTTTGAACTTGGCCCATTTTCAACTGTATCCTCATATAACTGGTCATCACTGATGTTCATTATTATTCCATAATAATACTGTATTCTATCCTTGTGCATGGCTCTTTATGGACCTGATGAAATGCCAGTCAAATTACAGTAGTGAGCTCCAACCTGTGGTCCGGGACCCACTGGTGGGCCTTAAAGGGTATTGCAAGTGGACCCCCAAAATGAATTGGTATTCCAGTCTTTGTCCTGCAGAGACTGTTACACACTATTAGCGTTATCCGTTATTTTCTTTATATATTTATTATATATCAACAAATCCACATGAAACATTTCTAATAGATTTTTTCTTTTTATAATCAACGTCACGGAATCGATTAGTCCGATTAACCGAATAAGCCCATTTTTATACTTAGTAGTCGTGCAACAATTACAGAAAATACAGAAAACAGCCGATGCTGTGTGTTGTGAGCTTGTAGATCAGCTTTTCTTTTGTATTTCGGGAAAATGACATTTCAAAGTTATTTTATTCAAATTAATAATTTTTTAAATTATAGTTTGATTAACTGTTGCACCTTTATTACCCTCTCTCGCTCTCTCTCTGTCACATACACACACACACACACACACACACACACACACACACACACTGGCACTAAGTAATGCTACAGAATTATAAACAATCAGCATCAAAACATTCTATCCATCTATGGCAAAAAGAACAGTATCATCATCATCTGTATAAGCTTCAATAACAACCAAAAAACAACTCTAATCTGTTACTGTAAATGAACACATGAATTTGTTGTTTAGCATTGTGTTTGGCTTGATAGTTACGGTACACTAGGCTGGGACTGCTGTATAGTTTGGACTGTAAAGCCGAGGATGCAAAGGGATTTGGTTTGTTCCAGTAGCATGATGATGTTCAGTGTTTCCTAGCTTGGGGTCTGAGAGGTGCCAAAGATCAGAGGGGAGGGGGTGGGGGTCTCGTCTGCTTGTAGCTGTAGGACCTACAGCACTAGGTGGTCGAAATGTTTAAAACACGTTGAAAAAAGTATAACTTGTTTTCATCCATTTAGTCAAACAATAGCCTATAGAAATGTTCTAACGTGTCGCCATGTGACACGTTTTGAGCTCCTAGATCAGCTATTTTGGCTATTCATCATACGAGAACTAGTGCGTGCACGCACATGCACACACACACACACACACACACACACACACACACACACACACACACACACACACACACACACACACACACACACACGTAGGTGGTCTCAGCTCACATGTAAGACGGGGTGCGGGGGGTCCAAGGGAAAAGGCTTGGCAACCACTGCTGTACTTAATGTTCTTTGGATTCAGGGTAGGACCTTGGATCTTGCAGGCTGTCTGTTCTGCTGGGGCTAAGTACTGTATCTGGGATTAGAGTGATCTGATGCCAAGCTACTAATGCTATTGTTTTTTGGGCCATTAAGAATACTATGTGTATTTACAAAAGGAAATGTTATATTTTTGGATGTTTTTTTGTTTTTGCCACATGATTGTACATAACTTGTCACTGGAAATTGATTCTTTCTTTTTTTTTTTTTTTTTTTTTTACTGTATGTCAAACTCACTCGTATTAATAACAGGTCTCCTTTTACATCATTTAAATCACTGTTTCCCATGTTACCCATGTTTCCTACATTTTGTTTTAAATTATAGTTATTTTCAAAAGCATGAGCTCAGTTTGGGGCCCTCCCCAGGTTGGCAGAGGGAAGGTGGCGCCCAGGATTACAGCTTAGCCATTGGCACTGGGTGAAAAAATGGGTTACAAAATCGTGGGATAAAACTTTAGAAAAAGAAAAAGAAATTCCATTCCAATTGTGAAAATAGCAGATCCATAATCTCACAACACGTCGCAATTGTAGATTGGCTATTTTCACTAGTTTGGGGGAAGACGTAAATTCTCTCTTTTGGGTCTCCAGCTAAAAGTTTTGGGAACCACAGATTTAAATGGTCTGAGAGTTTAATACGATCAATCCTGCTTGTCATAAGCTCATTTTAATTACACACGGGCTGCGAATGGCGCGCATCAGAACACCCGCCGCCATTGTGGTCTTATGTAGGCCTACCCAGAGCCTTGTATTAGAGAGTTCTGCCAATGCGGGGTCAGAAACGGCGCCGGTCGCATGGTTCATGTACCGGAAATGTCATCATAGATTCCAATGCATTCCGTAAACTTCCGGTTCATGTCACTATCGCCAATAGATGTGTATGTAGAAGACCTGGCCCCATGAAGTGAACGGAGAATCGGAGATGACACAACTCTCCAATAGAGGGCTCTGGGCCTACCTATACCCTGTCAATGTGCGCTGTGTGCCCCGTGTTCCAATATGCCACTGTTCTATTTCCAGGCATCGCCGCACGGCGAAAAACAGATTATGTGTTCTCAATCGGTGGCCGCAGCGCCTCCCGTTGGTGCTATGAGCGTCGAAACTGCGTCACAAGCGCTCTGAATTTGGCCTTTTAGAATAGAACTGTACCGGAGACCTGCCAGGCGACAGCTAACTCTGTGCATTGTTATAATGTACACAGATCCACGAAAACATTTGAATACCAGCTCTGTTTTGACCTTGACCTTTCCAACCTCCCTTGTTTTGAAACCATGTTTGTGTACAGTATATGGATGTTATATTATGTTTTGTTCTGGATTTATAATAAACATTTTATTGTGGTGTTGAAAATCATCCAGTGGGTCTTGAGCTAAATAGTTTAGAACCAAATTGACTAATTTAAGGCTTGAGTGGCACAGTGATAAAATATCTAACCACCACCACCACAGAGTCTATACTATAGGGCAGGGCTACTCAACTTCAGATGGCTCAGGGGCCACTCAGCAAAATACAAAAAGTCCAAGGGCCGCAAGCTAAAAATGATGATCCTATTTTGGACATTTAGCCAATGATTTTGTAACACACTACATTAGTAGTCTAAAAATTCAGTTAACACACAGCAAACAGCCACATTTACATCTATAAGTCCAAACCTCATTGAACAAAAATATTATCGTGGAATGACTAATGATGAAATTATGAAGTTTCTTCTTTTGGAACAAACAAAACAGCAACAATGTCTTGTATAGAACAAGAAAAATAATCGTTTCCTAGTGGTTTTGGAGAGAAACTAAAAAAATACATCAGAATTATTTTGTCCACACTGAAAGTAGACAAAATATATTTGAGGGCATGAGGGGCCGCATAGACATACCGTAGGGGCCGCATGTGGCCTACGGGCCGCAGGTTGAATAGCGCTGCTATAGGGGTTTGAATACAGCTTTGCAAGCGACTTATGGGAACGTATTTGGTCCATGTTCGGGGAAGGGAAGCCGGACAGGGACCGTGACATTTTTCACTTCAAGTACTCCTACAGGCTGGGGCGGCACCTGTCTCTACATCCTCCCGGTGGGGGCTCCTCACTGGCAGGTTCTTGCCAGTAGGACAAGACAGCAGTTACAACATACTGAAATGTGTCTGTGGGGAGGAATCAATTAGCAGAGTTGAAAGGATATGTAAAAGGTTGAGAACTGTCTATACTCTAAAGACAATACATACATTATACAGGTATACACAGTACCATATATACCTCTCAATGCACATGCACCCGATCAATTAATGAACTTCGGGCCGAGCCAATACATAAACCGGAGAAATCACTTGGCAAACGGACAAAGCTGTTCTTATAAACTCCTACAACATCCACAGGGCATAAAGGCTGTCTCTGAGCACACCAATAAAGCAGCCAGAGATGAGGGCTTTATGACAGCACTAACCAGGGAGAGGCCTGCAGGTATAGCAGGGCTAATGTGCTTTTTAGAGGCTTGGCCTTGGGTCCTTATCGCCGTGTGGAGCCAGTGGTGGACCGTGGAACGAACATTAAGTACATATACTGAAGTACTGACTGAGTGTACTTAAGAACAATTTTGAGGTGCTTTTACTTTACTTGAGTATATAGCCCCTTTTCCACTATGAGGCGGAACCAGAACTTTTCAGCCTTGTGCTATGGTTTTGTTTCTATAGCGCACGGCTCGGTTTCAGACAAGGTTCTGGGAGCCTTTTTTAGTTCCTGCTCCTAATGTAGTACTAAACTTGAGTCCTGGGAACCGGGGACAGAAGCGCTGCTGCTCTTTTTTTGGGACCTTCCCGGTTAGGACTGCTTATATGGAAACGTAAGCAGAACTTGGTCCTGGAACTTCACAGGTTCTTGAAAGTTCTTGGTTCTGGAAAGTTCTGGTTCTAGTTCTGGTTCGGCCCTGTAGTGGAAAAGGGGCTAATGTAACCCTCACGTAGCACCTCCCAGGGGTGGTGGAATGAGGACTCAGATTTTGGGCATATTAAATATCAATACCACAATGTAGAAATACTCTGAAGTGTCCTGTTAAAATACTTCAAGTACATAAGTATTAGCATCATAATATACTTAAAACAGCAAAAGTAAAAGTGCTCATTATTATTGCCATGTTATTGGACTGTGATTATTGATCATGAACCACTTAAGTCCTACTCTAATAGGCCTACTTAGCCTTTTCGAAAACAGACAATCTTGAATTCCCTTTACGCTTGAAGGGTGAAAGGTTGGCTAAGAGATGCAGACATAGGAGGGTCTTTGTTTGCTCAAGGAACACAACGTTTCCATGGAAAACCTCAGAGATTAAAGCTTCCAGGAAGTGACAGGTATGTTTAACAAAAAACAATTTGTGGGCATTGAGTGCTGGAAAGTACCACAATGTAAACCCTCTATTCTTAGTCAAACAGACCTGAGTTGCAACTTTAGGCCTTCTTAGAGTTCTTAAGTTAGTACACTTTTTTCACTCTACGTATAAATCTCTTCACCACAAATAGCCAATCTTCAAGCTCACACAGAATAGGGATGCAGGGGTTCAAGTGGTTAAGATCGTTTGCAGCAGTGCTTGCAGTGGCGGAAAGTAACTTCAATCAAGATAACTCATGAATGGATTAAAACATATTTTCAATAAAGTTGTATTATTAATACCATAAAATGATGAGAAATACATATTTTGGTTTGGCGATGAATGCATGTGCTTTTAACAACTCTGAGGGAGCACACTACATGTCCCTGTCAATAGAGGCCTTTCGAATCAACAATGTTTTACATTTACATAACCAACTTAATCCCCATTATGGTTGAGTGGCGTTCCTCAGGGCTCTATGCTAGTGTATTTTCTGTCCGAAAATAGCCGATCAACAAACTTGCAACGGGCCACGACGCAGTGAGCTTGTTGATATGCTATTTTCCTGTACAATACGGACGCTGGGTTTAAAGGTATATTCAGTGATTGTATTTCATACAAATTAAAATATAATTGGTACATGTTCCATTCATTCTCCTCACTAGAATGTGTGCTGACCATATAAGGACTTCCACCATGGCCCGTGTTACGAGCATAGCTAGATTCGGTTTTCAGAGGTGGCCAGCCAGTCCTCGACCAATCAGGGTAGAGTATGGCCGTAGTTATGTTATGATGTTTAGTTATGATGGTCAAAATAAAAGTTTTGAGAACCACAGTCGCTCTGAATTAAGAACATCTGCTAAATGCCTAGATTGTAAACTACTGAACTCATAAAATGCCACAGTCTCCTAGTAAATCAATATCATACATATCCTGAAGCTGGAGACGTAGGCCTACCGATATTCAGTGATTGGGTCTAATGATCAAAACGAGAACATTATAATGGTGTAAAAAATCTATAAGGCCAGTAAGGAACAAGATTACCCCCGGCCACTTTCATTATCACTGAATACACCTTTAAGTGGTCAAGTAGGCTATTACTGTCAGTACTTGAGCACAACTTTGAGGTGCTTTTACTTTACTTGAGTGTGTCAATTTTCTTCCAAAACGTTTTACTGCAGCTCCACCACATCAGAGGCAAATACTGTACTTTTGACTCCACAACAATGATCTGACAGCTTTGGTTGGTTATTAAGTTATTTTATGATGTGAGCTTGTAGATCTGCTAGTTTCAAAAAGGTTGATCATATTTATAATTGTACTGTAAGAACCACTGGGCTACAGGGCTCTGTCTGTGTGTGTGTCTGTCTGTCTGTCTGTCTGTCTGTCTGTCTGTCTGTCTGTCTGTCTGTCTGTCTGTCTGTCTGTCTGTCTGTCTGTCTGCGTGCATGCAGTCCTATGCATGTAAACTTGAGTAACTCGTAAACGGAGAATAGTCATCTAACATTCAAACATTTATTCAACAAAACCAACTTTCAGTTGACTTGAAATGTATTTGAGTGTGCTAAAGCCAACATGATTAAAGGCATTCCAATGGCATTCATATCCATTACGATAATGTTACCCATCAGACAGTGTCAGTGATCAGCTACAAATGGCTCATTTATATCTGGACAAGTGACATTTGTGCCTGGAAAGGTGAATCGGAAATGCACTTATCCAAAGGACAAGTGCCTCAAAAAGTTAATGTCAAGCCCTGCGATGTATGTATGTATGTATGTATGTGTGTATGTACGTACATTACACTGTGCGTACATGCATGCATGCGTGCGTGTGTGACTGCGAGTAGCTGTGTGTATGGAAAGGGGAGTCGTGTATGTGTATGTGTATGTGAATGCAAAATGGGATTGGGAATCCATAGGTTTATTTTTAATTCCGGGTCATAACATGACTATCTGTGAGCAGTGTGTGACTCACCGGGGTCCTTTACCTCTCCATCTCATGTGTTACATAAACCTGAGCTCAATATAATGGTTACTGCATGGCCCACATCATGGCTTCAGGCCACAGGCCAACCACTGGAGCACAGCTTCTCAAACATGTTCATATCAAGGACCCCAAAAATTAATAAGTACCATCTGAAAATATGTTGTGCATTACAGATCCACTATATTGTATTAAAGGACAACTTTGTTTTTTTTACAACATGGGTTCATATTTTATGAAATTAGAGATGTAATTAGAGAAAAGAGAAGATGTTTTCATTTACTGCTGTCTATTGTATTAGCGATTTTAGTATTTTGATTTCAGTGGGTGGGGGCATGTGCACAAGTGGCTAAATATGTATTTTTAGACACAATAAGCCATCAATTTCTTTGTTACTATTTACACCAGCACCAATAAATCACATCTGCCCATGAAAGATTGCGTTGCATCTTGGGAATGGGCTTATTGTGTATAAAAAGACATATTTAGCCACTTGCATGCATGCCCCCAACCTGGGGCATGCATGCAAATCAAAATCGTTAAAATCACTAAAACGATAGAAAGAAGTAAATGAAAACATTTTAACACCCATCTTTTCTTTTCTCTAATGTATGGGACGATAAAACACACACACACACACACACACACACACACACACACACACACACACACACACACACACACACACACACACACACACACACACACACACACACACACACACACACACACACACACACACACACACACACACACACACACACACACACACACACACACACACACACACACACTTTTTTAATGGTAGAGTATAGTACACCATAAGTGCAAGATTAACCATACACTGACGGCCTGGATGAATCAAAGTATGAATTAAAGTACTAATATACACTATTTTTGACAGCCTTGCCTGATAAAACATGAGCTTGTTTTTTCCCTTTTATTTGAGAGATTAAGGTTTGTATCATACAATTACTAAAATAGATAATGGAACAATAGCTCCACCAAGTGGCATAAGAGGAATTTAACAATTCACAGCACTAAAAAAACCTTGGCTTTGGAGTATAAAGTTATTTTATTTTCAGATGCAAGTATATGAAACATGTTAGAGGATAAATATTTACAATTAAACTTGCATTAAACAAACAATAGCAGGAAAATGCAAACATTGAACGGAGGTTATCCAACAGAAGAACAGTACAGAAAGGCTAGCCGTCTATGTGATGAGAGATGAAGCAATGAGTGATTGTCAACCAAAGGAGAAGAAAAGAAAATAACGCCATAACTCAAGTGAACAAAAAAGAAATCACACAAAATGTGCGCTTTTCCTCAAACCAAATAAACAAAGTTTAGAAAGAAGGGAAAAAGAAAGACACTAAAGGTTCATCTTAAATTGTAGCTTAAAACCAGTGATGAGGGATGTTATTGCCGTCAGGATGAATCCTTGTATCTCCGTCCAGATTGTTTTGTTCGGTTTGGTCTTTCCACGTAAACGAATGCCCTACTTTGTCATACAACTGTGTCCCACAAAAGTAGCGAAAGTAATGTCGCAATATTTGAAAGAATTCTTAAAGTCTGTCTGCACGTTTTCTTTTTTTAAACGTAGAGGGTAGGCGCATGTATAGTGTATGGCAAATCGAGTGGCAAAGTGAGTTTAACGTCGTTTAATGCAATCAGATTAAATCAGAATCAGGACTTTTCTGTTTGGATGTATGGGTTGTCAAGGCCAGAAAGTAGTTTTTGCCACTCAGTAGGCGTTCCCGCTTAACTTCCGGTTATGATGATGATGATGTCACGCGCATACCCTCTATTGAAGCAATGGAAAAGAACTTATGGCTATAAATTATGAACTACAATGGATCAGGTCTATTGGCTCTCGCCCGCCCCCATTTCCTTAAACGGCCTAGAATTATTGAATGCCTTAACCAGTGAAAAATAGCAGATATACAAGCTCACAGCGCGCTGCGAGCTTGTAGATCTGCTATTTTTGAAAAAGCCGTGAAAATGTGTGCAAATCTTTGAATTTCAAAGCAAACGTTTGTAACTCAAAATTATGCTTCTGGGTGGTCCCTGGAACTAAATATTTTGAGATGGGGGTCCGTGGCCAAACACATATCATTTTGGGGGTCCTTCACATGAAAAGGTTTGAGAACCACTGAAATGGTAGTCTCAAGAACAGACTAACTGAGCTCCAGTTAAGTGAAAAGGACCTTTTCTTTGACGATGGCTATAGCCAGATTGCTGACATAGAAACACAGGTTTTTCAAAAAGTCTTAGAAGGATTCAAAAGACACTTATAGAAATCGGGTCAAAATTCCAATTTTCACGATTCTTCAAAAATAGCAGATCTACAAGCTCGCAGCGCGGCACTCGGTGCCGCGCTGTGAGCTTGTATATCTGCTATTTTTCAATCGTTAAAGCATAAAATAATGATACACAATAATGGGTACCCGTTCGAAAATGGGTTAAAAGTAACAGTTTTGGACATACAAGGTTTCCACCCGACAGCAACGTTATGTTGCGTTGTCTGTGTGTGTGTGTGTGTGTGTGTGTGTGTGTGTGTGTGTGTGTGTGTGTGTGTGTGTGTGTTGATGCTGGTACAGCGCTTGCAGAACAACTATAAGCCTCACTCCTGTGAGGTGACATCACCATTTGAAAGGGGCGTGTATGTGTGCGTGTGTGTACACACATTATATATCAACCATATCAAGCGCAAACCTCTTATCTCTGCGTTTACATTTTTTTAATTTAATGCCCTATTCAGCGTTTCTCAAACTTTCACATTCCAAGGTCTCCCCTTAACTCAGTGTACAAAATGGAACCAAATGAACAAGGTTCCATTCGTACACTGTCAGAGTTACAGACTTGTATGGGTCAATTTAGCACCTCCCTAACTAACACGACTTGTATGGGTCAATTTAGCACCTCCCTAACTAACACCTCCCTAAAGGAACCCATAGAGTCCCTGGAATCCACTTTGAGAAACACTGCCTTACTTGAACATACGGTGTCAAAAATAGCAGATCTACAAGCTCAAAACACGCCGCGTCGGCGCCAGGTTTTGAGCTTGAAGGTCTGCTATTTTCTAATTTTGTAGAAGTTTTGGACAAAACGAGGTTTCCACCCGACAAGAGACGATATAGATATATATACAGTATATTAGGGTTATTGATTCAGTGTGGAATATCCACACAAAATATAGTACTGTGTACACCCTGGCTTGGAGCCCCCGGCGTAATCTGAAACTTTTGATTTGGTTGAATAACACAAATTCCAAGAGGGCAAAAACAAGGCCAAATTAGTTAACCATTGGCAACTGTCGTAATAGTAAGCCGAATGTGAACATATCAGCCGGCCATTACTAAAAAATAAATGACACCACACATGCACTAAAGCAGACAAATAGTGTGCTCCGGTGCAAACGTGATGGCATGTTTTCTTTTTTAATAGCGCCAGAACGTCTCTTTAGTTTAGCGGGTTCCACTCCCTATTAAAACTGGTATTAAATCTGTATTAAAGTAGTCTATGTGTCACCATGTATACAATGAGCCCTGAGGAGAATGTATGGATTTCTCAATGTTTCTGAAATCAAAGCCAAACATTATGCAGCAGCAGTATAGCAGAGGCGTTTTCTAAATGTATATATATATTGAAAAATGAGAGCCCACAATGGTCAGAGGACCCCCCTCTCCTCCCCCCAACCCGTAACGAGTAAAGCTAAATCACAAGCCTACAGCCACCGCAAGATAGACCTTAGACGGCTATCGTCACATTTTTTTTAACTAACACATCTCCAAAAATCACACTCTGTGCAAAAAACCAAGGACACACGGGGTAGGACTTGCGTAGCTATTAGCGAGGCAAACGGTTAACCCATTTAGACCTGAACACATTATGACACAATATTTTATGCTTTAACTATTGAAAAATAGCAGATATACAAGCTCACAGCGCGGCACCGAGTGCCGCGCTGCGAGCTTGTAGATCTGCTATTTTTGAAAAAAAGCCGTGAAAATGTGTGCAAATCTTTGAATAGATGTATTTTCAAAGCGAACGTTTGTAACTCAAAATTTTGCTTCTGGGTGGTCCCTGGAACTAGATATTTTGAAATGGGGGTCCGTGGTCAAATAAATCTCATTTTGCGGGTCCTTCACATGAAAAGGTTTGAGCACCACTGACATAGTAGTCTCTCAAGAAAAGACTAACTGAGCTCCAGTTGAAGTGAAAAGGACCTTTTCTTTGACGATGGCTGGCCAGATCGCTGACATAGAAACAGTTTTTTTTTTCCAAAAACCTTAGAAGGATTCAAAAGACACTTATAGAATCGGGTCAAAATTCTAATTTTCACGATTTTTCAAAAATAGCAGATCTACAAGCTCGCAGCGCGGCACTCGGTGCCACGCTGTGAGCTTGTATATCTGCTATTTTTCAATATTTAAAGCATAAAATATTGCGTCATTATGTGTTCAGGCCTAAATGGAAACTGAGAAAGAATATAAGCCTGTCAGGAGAGTTTGTTAGTATTGAAGGTTATGCAGTATTGTCAGTTACGGGCAATTGTTTACATTAACTTACTATCTTACAAGTCGTCTCAGCTCTAGCAAATGAAGAATAGAAACAAAGCACATTTCACAGTAGTATATTTTTGTTGTCTTTTTTTCGTTTTTTTTCTCGTGTGTGGTATTCTGTTAAATACATTTTACGGAAACAAACAAGACACATGGCTTCCATGATGAGGAAACAAACTTGCTTGCTGGTGCTGTCGGTCCACGAGGCGAGCTGCGATTTTTTTTCTTCCGCCAACCGTCTCGTTGAGCGTCCGACCGATTTACACCAACCCCCCCAAAAACGCCAGCCAGCCCCTTGCGGCGCGGCCGCCCAAGTGACTTCAAACCTACACCAGGCCTTTTTGTTGTCACCAGGCGGACAAATGCTTCACATTTCACAATCAAAAAGTGTTCAATCCCAACTCAACAAGAAGCCCTAAGGGTTCCCCCTCCACCAGCAAACATTAACACCTTCAATACAATTTATATGTGAATATACTTTCTCAAGAGTCTTCTCTGGACTTTTCCTCTGTTTATAATAAAAGTTAAATACTATCCTGAAAAAATGCCTAACCCATACCATGTACCCATTCTAACACCCATTCATCATCATTCAGCCCATTCGGTCAGAAAACTAGAAAGGGTTTAAAAAAAAAAGAAAAGAAGAAAAAAAACAGGCGCGGTTGTTCTTAAGCCAACTCAAACTGTTGATAAAACCAAGAAAAAAAAACAAACATGATGCAGTACATATACTTTAAAAGTAAAAAGCCTTGAGAACCTTTGCCGGGCATTTGCAAAAAAAAAAAGAAAATTTTAAGTTTCAAAGAACAATCCTTTTTTTTTCTCTCTTCCGGAGGCACTCCTTTCTTTCATTAAAAGACAGACTCCTCGCTTCACTTCGCTCCAGGATTTGGAGCCGTGGTGGCCGTCCCGACTCGTCTCTGTACACCGGGAGCACACGGATGGAAGGGGGGTTGGTTGGGGGCTTGGTTTTGGGGGTCCAGGAGGAAAGGGAAAGGGGAAACGGCCTTGGGGGCAAAAGGCTCTCCAGAAGGGGGGGCGGGCGGGGCGGGTGCGGGGAGCCTGGATGTGCACAATAACAGGCCATGGTGGGCCAATAGGAGCCAAGAGCGGGACAGAGGGAGGGAGGGAGCAAAAACGGTCCTGGAGGCCTCCAGGGAAACTTCAGCCTTTTTTTCTTTCCTTGTTTTCTTTTTACACGCGAGGAGAGCAAACGCTATCAAAAGTAGATCTGCTTGGCATCTGACGGGTTCTGCTCCATGGGGCAATACGGGCATTTCAGCCTGAGGAGGAGAGAGACAAGAGGGGAAGGGAATGTGAGAACGTCACCCATTAATCTGCTAAAATCTTAAATATTCAAAGTTCAGGAAACAAACCTTTTAAAGCCGCACTATGTTGTTTCGGGTATCAGTGGCCACTTTGTTTGGACACAAATAACAATGGCAGCCATCGTCTTTGCCTTCATTACCCAAGAGTCTCTGCGTCTCAGTCGTGCACGTGGCGTGACGCTCTCTTTGACTCTTTTGTCTGTATGGGCGTGGCTTTGCAGCCTGTCTGCTCGTGCACCTGCGCAGCATGCGCTAATGCATTTTACACAGACTCGCGTGGGTCATGTTTATACATGATATGGACGGTAGGTTGTTTGTTTCCAGGGCAGAGATGGAATTTTTGTTTTGTAATTTTTTAATAATTATTAGATTTTTTTCTGAAAACTTAGGTCAGGCAGAATAGACCAGTCACAAAGCTCATGCCACGAGAGGCATGTCATCCCGAAAACAGAACCACGTTAACAGGAAATACTCAAGTCAAACTAATGAGCAACAAAGCCTGAGCTACGCAGAGTTGGCGCTGACCCGGGATCAAACCCAGAACCCTTGCTCTACCGACTAAGCAACCTGGACGCAATGCTCTGATCAGCCAAGTCCCTGGTTCGATTCCCAGAGACGGAAGGACCATTTACTGAAGGTCTCCACCATCACGGTTTATACAAAAAAAAGGCGACAAAAGTTGTGTTCTTCACTTACTTCCCAGCATTAGTGAGTTTGTTGAGGGCGTCTCTGGAGATGACGTGGCCACAGATGAGCTTCATAGGAGGATTACTCTCTGAGGTCTGCTGCCGCAGGATGGGGCAGGCGAACACCGAGTGATACCAGCACTTCTTCCCCAGGTCAATTTCAATCTACGTGTAAACACAAAGATAAGCGATGTCACAGACTACACAAGTGAATGGCTATTGTCGCTGTCATGTGGTCAATACGCAGAATTAGTAATTGCTGGACTATAAGCCGCACCTGAATATAAGCCGCACCAGCTAAATTTAGAAAAGAAAACAAATCTTTACATATATAAGCCGCACCTGACTATAAGCCACAGGCGTCCTTCTTACTTCCTGCTAGAGCGCCCCTGGTGGCCGTTAGCTGTAAAAATCTATATATAAATCCTTGTTAAAGACCATTGTAAAACTAACAAACTGGCCGTTAGTTGTAAAAATCGTTATATAAGCCGCACCTTTGTATAAGCCGCAGGGTTCAAAACATGGGAAAAAAGCCGCGGCTTATAGTCCGGCAATTACGGTAACTATCAAAGTGAATTGATCCAGGTGGTGGTAGGGGTGTGTGGTGAACTACAAAACGAGCGCACTTACCCCAATCTAACTGAGTTACCCAAACTAACTGTAACATATATATTTTCAATGGTTCCATTTCTACACTCTCAGAGGTATGGGGGTCCTTGAAATAAAATAAAATAAATTGAGAACCACCATTATGGATAGCATGAACTTACAGGCAGCTCGTCCTTGTGTGTCCACACGCCACTGCATTGTCTCTGTTCTATCACCTGCTTGATGTTCATCAGCACCGGTAAGGCCATACAGCCTGACGCGAAGCTGAGGAGAAACAACATACAGCAACACACACACACAATGCAACATTTGAACTTCACTTCATTTGACATCAACTAATGACTGGATTAACCCATTTAGAACGGGTACACATTATAGTGTATTATTATTTTATGCTTTAACTATTGAAAAATAGCAGATATACAAGCTCACAGCGCGGCACCGAGTGCCGCGCTGCGAGCTTGTAGATCTGCTATTTTTGAAAAAATCGTGAAAATTTGAATTTTGACCCGACTCTATTAGTGTCTTTTGAATCTTTCAAAGGTTGTTTTGAAAAACCTATGTTTCTATGTCAGCCATCATCAAAGAAAAGGTCCTTTTCGCTTAAATGGAGCTCAGTTAGTCTGTTCTTGAGAGACTACTATATCAGTGGTTCTCAAACCTTTTCATGTGAAGGACCCCCAAAATTACATTTATTTGGCCACGGACCCCCATCTCAAAATATTTAGTTCCAGGGACCCCCCAGAAGCAAAATTTGAGTTACAAACGTTCACTTTGAAAATACATGTATTCAAATATTTGCACACATTTTCACAACTTTTTCCAAAAATAGCAGATCGAGTGCATCGCTGCGAGCTTGTATATCTGCTATTTTTCAGTAGTTAAAGCATTCAATAATTCTAGGCCTAAATGCTATCTTAGGGGTTTTGCCATGTAGGCTAGTACTGTAGTGTGTTGATGTGCGTCTCACCTAACGCTGAGAGGCGACTCTACGGAGAGGCCCAGCAGAGCACAGGCGTCCCTGGTGAAGATGTTACAGATCTCAGCCCACTGGTTGGTCTCCAGCAGGCTGCGGTACGGAGAGTTGTCGATGCCGTGACGCAGATATACCAGACTGCCCATTAGGATCTGGATGTCTGGAGAGACAGATAGAGACAGAAAGACAGAGAAAGAGAGATGGACAGAGAGACAGAGAGAGAACACTCGCTTTAGTGCAGCGGTTCCCAACATTTTCTGGATCTGGGTGAAACGTTACGAAAGTGTTTGGGGCCAGATGTAGAATCAAATTTCATGAGGCACTCGGGTGTCACAGTGGCAAAGTAGCTGTCCACCAACGAGTCTAGGGGTTTGACTTTGAACCCATGAGGTGTCAGGCTGTCGGGAATAACCCACACTGATATTTGTGGATATAGGTTTTAAATTTCCGTTTCTCACTGCCGTTCGCTCGGCGGTGTCTCACTTGGCTCAAGGTCGCATGAGATGGCGCGCCTCCGTCGCATTTGTTTGAAAAGTAATGTCGGTGTCCATGTTTTCTTAGTCTTGCATTCAGCCAATTGTTACGCAGGGAGGGCGGCGCACGGCGCTTGCCCGAATGTTGCTTTCAGCATTATGCCAGTTCCCCTCCTTGTTTACACTCACCATGGTAACATGGCTTATTTTACAGTTTTTCAATAGAAAACGGCATCGTCTGACCAGCGCCTAAACGATTGTAACTAGTGGTGGTGAAGGAGAGCTTTAATCCATGCGTACCTCTCTGGTGCTGGGAGGCGAAGGGCTGGAAGTGTCTGGCATACTGCAGCGCCTCCAGCTGGTTGCCGATGCCTCCGTTCAGCAGGCTGATGAAGTAGAGCCGGTGCAGCTTGAACTCCAGAGTGCTGTTCAGGTCCAGGAGACGCTGGCGATTCGTCACCGCCCACCTATAGCAACAGCACAGGTTAGTCATGGTACCAAAGATGGTTCACCAACCTCCGCACCATGGGAGACCGGGCCTTCAGCTTTACGGCCCCAAATCTGTGGAACTCCCTCCCCGACCACTTGAGCACCACAGTCCACTGACGTTTTTAAAAAGGGACCAAAAACCTACCTTTTTAACAAAGCGTTTTCTTAATTTTACTGGGACTTGCCTTTCTTTTTTTTTTTTTGTTCTTGCCCTGTGTTGCTTAGTTTAAAAGTTGACCTTGAAACTTGTTTTAGTAGCCTATAACGAACTGATTGTCTGCCTTGCTGTTTTATGCCTTGCTTTTAACCTTGTAGCACTTTGAGATTCTTTGAATGTAAAGTGCGTTATAAATAAAATGAGTGATGGCAAACCTCGCGAACTTCCAACAACTGGCGCTAGATCCCGCAAGGGTGTGTTGCTGGTACACAGAAAAGTCGATAATAAATACATTTTCTCTTGATTTGCCGCTCTGAAAAAAGCTATTTTAGTACAAACATCTTGGGAATATTGTGTGGCTTGTGACGATCGGGTCCAATATTTAGTTGCAATGAAACGAGAACACCTACTCTAACGCTGGTCTGAGGTCCTGCATTCTCAGAGCCTCCAAGATCCGATTCAACTCCAAGAAAGGCTGCTTCATACTCATGTCTATGACCACTCCAGACTCCTGGAGAGAGAGACACATACACAAACACATACACACACCGCTTAATGATTTTATTGTGTTTCTGGGGATTGACATTTGGAATATATAATAAGAATGACTTGTCTGTTTGCCATTTAGGCTTTGTAAACATAAATTGCACAAGACCGATATGTCACAATAACTTAAATGTACAAACAAATGACTGACATTAATAATAATAATAAAGACATTTACATTTAAAAAAAAAAGGCTGGTCGCAGTCTGAAAAGGTTGAGAACCACTGCCCTCCACCCACATCCATTTGAACAAATGGCTATTCCAAACAGCAGCGTGCGACACAGTGTATCATGACTGCTCACCTGGCAGAGGTCCTCCGCTACGTTCAACATTCCTTGTCTGTACAGGTGCTCTACGATGGTCTCGCTCAGGTACTTCTGTCGTTCTGGGGAGTCCCACACCGTCTCCGCCACCACAGCACTGACCTCCGCGTCGAAATTCTGCAGGAAAATAAAATGTCAAAAGCTCAGCGGGAATCCTGAAAATGCAAACAGACAACATCTCTTGCTTTGCAAGACTTTGTTGGTTAGGGCTGGGCAATTAACTGAAAATACATCAAAACCGCTATTTAGCACCATTAACCTTACTTTATCTTGCTTGTGTAGATTAGTCGAATAATCAAGTATTATTTTCTTATGTGTCACCAAATTGACATGAAAACTTTCCAATAAATCTACAACGTGTCACACATTGTGAGCATGTGTAATTTATTTTCACCATTAACTTTTTTGTATATAATCTTTCATTAATCGTATAGATAATACAGCTCCTTAGTACACACAATACATGTAAATTAAAGTTGGCAATACGGTAGGTAATTTATGCTTGATGCCTCTTAAAATCACTGACATTGCAGACATTGGCCGTTGGTCTGCTTTTATTTTAAATCCCCCAAATCATGGCACAGTATTGTGTGAGTGTGAGTGTGAGTGTGAGTGTGAGTGTGAATGTGAATGTGTGTGTTATGTCACAATGCTCATATCAGATTCACGGTAGACTGCCATTTTCTCCCTGGCTTTCCAGCTGTCACAAAACTATTATCCTCATTTCCTCCTACTGTTGAAGTGTTCTATTTTTAGGAGAGCCATTTCACTGGAAGGGGTGGAGGCAGCATGGCATTAACTTTAATAAAAAATAACTGGAACTGATCGGTCCAGCAGTTTGAGAGAATAGCTCGGAGACAGAGACGGACACAAAAAATATATAAAAAAATATATAAGGAGAAGGAAAAAATCACACTCGTGTGAACTGAGCGGTGGTGTGTGTGTGTGTGTGTGTGTGTGTGTGTGTGTGTGTGTGTGTGTGTGTGTGTGTGTGTGTGTGTGTGTGTGTGTGTGTGTGTGTGTGTGTGTGCCCCCTGTGTGTGTGTGTGTGTGTGTGTGTGTGTGTGTGTGTGTGTGTGTGCCCCCTGTGTGTTTGTGTGTGAGTGTGCCTGGCCTATGCCTGGCCTATCCTGAACAACAGCGCCCCTCCCTTAACATGTGTGGTCAGAAAAGGTTACTGCAGGCTACATACCCGGAGACAGACAGACAGACAAACAGACAAACAGACAGACAGACCCACACACACGGCCACGTATAGGAGCGTTGTGACCACCGCTCAAAAAGAGCCTGTACATGCCATTTTTGAAAAAGAAAAATAATTATAATAAAAAATAAATATCAAAACTTCTTCTCTTCTGGGGGTCCCTGGCACAAAAACAATTCAGATGGGTGGTCCGCAGCCATATATATATATATACCTGTATATCGATCTGGGGGTCCTTGACACGAAAACATTTAAATATTACTGATTTAGAAGGCATTTGTAGAATGGGCCTCAGGTCTTAATGCTGAATTGTGTTTTGGGATGACTTGACACGATGGTTGGAAAAGATAGGAAAATCAGGTCCAGTGACATGTGTAGCCACTGCCAAACAGTCAACACACATTTCTGCAGATAACATCCATTTATATGACAGCAGACCAGAGCAATGGGACAGCGGACCAGAGCTTTTATATCTGCTATTTTTAAGAAATTGTGAAAAGTCTTTAGTTTGAATATTTTGACCCGATTCTATAAGTGTCAGTCTTCTATGTCAGTGGTGCTCAAACATTTTCATGTCAAGGACCCCCAAAATGATACATATTTGGACAACGGACCCCCATCTCAAAATATTTAGTTCCAGGGACCCCCCAGCCCAAAAGCAAAACTTTTTGTTACAAATGTCCGCTTTAAAAATACATATATTCAAAGATTTACAAATTTTCACAACTTTTCAAAAATAGCAGATCTACAAGCTTGCAGCGCAGCACTCGGTGCCACGCTGTGAGCTTGTATATCTGCTATTTTTCAATAGCTAAAGTATAAAATAATTCCAGGTGTTAATATACATGTGTTTAAATACATGACAGCCTGTGTAAATGTACTGCTGTGAGTTGTGTGCTTACCCTGTCAATGGCTTTGCCCACTTTGGACACACTGCCGTGGATGTCCTTATGTCGCGAGGCCAGCATCTGTACCGTTTCCTTGATATTCTTACAACACTGGGCCATTGTTTGAGACAAGACTGATAAATCTGCATCCTGGACCCCTGCAGGAGAGAAACAAGACAAGGTTATGATATGATATACTTTGTCAGTTCACACTGACATTTGTAGCCATGTATGCGAAAACATATATACTAACGTTTGACACAAATGAACAAAAACATACATACATAAATACAGTACATAAGGATAATACAGACAGACAAGAGCAATGTCCACCGCCTAGCCTACCCCTGGCCAAACTCCTGATTAAGCCTTAGAGCTGATGGACAAAGGACCTTTTTAGTCTGACCTTATTGTATGCAGGAACCCTATCTCCTTCCTGAAGGCAGCAACCTATATTCTCTATGCAACACATGGCTGTTAGAGGTAATATTTCTTGCCAACCTTAGAATGCTGTTACCATACTTAGATGTATACTGTATAGTCTCTGAAGTGGTTGTCTAACTATCTTTGAACAATGTTCCACTGTGCACGTCAAAACAGGAAGAAAACAAAACTATGGCTCATCAAAGCAGCACCTCGGGCAAAACTGTGTTTTGAATTATGGCAACTCCTGAAAGTCATTGCCATTATTTTTGTCTGGATTGTTCAAACCTGTTACGAGTTTGTTTATGAATCTTAGGCTATGGCTGAAAACAATCACCATTCAGAGCACTTTTACAGACACATACATAAAACATGTTTACAGCGTACAAAATACTAAGATCACATTTCTGACTGTTTGATAGCGATAACATTTTCCCACCATGATTTGTAAAACATATCTGATCACTACTACCATGAAAATGGTGCACTGAAGTCTACCATATAATACTCATGTGACTCCAGCCAGTACTCATTAATAACACATTTAATTCCTGGTATGACTTAAAATCTTTTCTTATGGTTAGCTACAAATTAGGGATGGGACGATATGAAAATTTCATGTCACGATTATAATGAACAAAGAAAGTGCGATTCACAATATTATCTCGATAATCAAAATATCCCCAACATCCATTATCCCGGGGTGGAAGATTTGCCAAAAAATAGCAGATCTGTTGCGACTTGTATTTTTTGGCAAAGAGAATGAAAAAAATCAAACCTTGGTTCGAAGTGGAGCGGTGAATCTGTGTGTGTGTGTGTGTGTGTGTGTGTGTGTGTGTGTGTTTGTGCCTGCACAACAGCGCCCCTCCTTTAACTTGTGTGGCCACTCAAGGTATTGCCAGGCTACAGACATACCCAGCCAGCCAGCCAGCCAGCCAGCCAGCCACATAGCCAGCCAGCCACAGACATACCTGTCTATTGGGAGCGCTTTCACCGCTCCAAAAAAAAGACTATCATATAAGTAGGTTATTTCCAGGTCTGCTTTACCAATTATAGAGGGTTTAAGTGGTACCTGATATGCAGCTCTGCAAATAAAAGGTGAATTTAACCCAGTGCATGACGAAGGATAATTTCACGATCAATTTAAATCGGAATGATTATTGTGAGTGTTTTTTTTATCATGATAAATGATAACGATTATCGTCACATCCCTACTACAAATACTCATCTCCTCTCACCATATGTTATTGTGTGTCTCTAGTCTAGATGCTGACTAATGGTACATTTAAAATTATAGTCATTAGTGTTAGAATAGAGCCCAGTAATCTGTGTGATTTACAAGGCCATCGTCACCGGTCTTACAGAATCCTCTCCTTCCTTATTTACATTTGTCTTTTGTTAATTTATTCCCTACTTTTAGCCATGCTCTCAGCTTGTAGATCTGCTATATTTGAAGAAGGAAGGAAATTAAATTCAGAAAGTGGTTCATTGTATGATATCTGTGGGTTTCATAAATATTTGAATCTCACATTTTTTATTCCACAAACCCATTTTTCACCAGTGCCAATTGCCTAAGCGGTTTTATAAATATTTAGCCAATGAAAAATATCAACAAGAGCTTGTGACTAAATAATAACTATAGTAGATCCATTTCCGGAAAAAGTAACCGTTTTGGAGATACACACAGTCACAGTTTACATCCCACGGCGACGCTATGCAACAGTGGCAGGGCTTGGCAAAATCTCGATATTCCGACGGCCTGAAAGTCCGACGGCACGGAGATCCGAATCCGATGTCCCAGAGAGAGAGAGAGAGGTCCCCCCCCCCCCCCCCCCCCTTCATGCGCAGAGGTTGGCATGATTAAAATAATTGATTAATTAGCCTAATTAACCCCTGTGTGTGTGTGTGTCTCCGCTCTCATAGGCTGCTAAATTGAACAGCCTTTCGGAATTTAAGTCTCTCGGACTTTAAGGCCATCGGAAAATCACCACGTGCCCGCAGGGCTTCACATTAACATTTTGAGGCACTTGTCCCATTCGCTTGTCTGGGCACAAAAGTCACTTGTCCGGATAAAAATGAGACATTTCACAGTCATTTCTTTCTTAAATGCAGGCATAGTATGGGCAGTCCATATAGTCTGCACACAGAAAAGGTGAAACCAAGAGCCACATTTAAACTTGTCCGTAAGGATTTATTACTTGTCCTGGACAACAGGACAAGCCTTAATGTCAAGCCCTGTGTGGGGTAATAATAATGGCGTTTCTCTCTTACCAAAGGCGACTAGCTGGCCCCTCAGCTCGCAGACGTTCCGCAGCAGCTCGTCTAGCCTCTCCTCGGACTGGTGGCCGTACATGACAAAACGGTGGAGGACCTTCTCCAGTTCCCGCTCCACACACGCACACTGCTCCATGGCTGCAGACACTGGGACACTCGCACACACACACCAACCACCTGGGGAGTCATGGGACCATATGAAAATGTTTCATGTCATGATTATTGAGAACAATTTTTGATATTATCGCGATTATCAAAGTATCTCCAACATCCATTGTTCTGAGGCAGAACGTCTGCAAAGAAAATAGCAGATCTACAAGCTCACGACGTGTCGTGTAGCCGATCTACAATATGAGCTTGTAGATCGGCTATTTTTGGGCAATGGGGCATTCCCTAGGTGGTTGTGGTGTGTGTGTGCGAGCAAATAGATTTGGTAGAGAGTGGGGGGGAAAAAAGACTGTATATATTTACAGGTCCGTTTTACCAATTATAGAGTTTAAATGGTACCAGATATGCAGCTCGGCAAATAAAGGTGAATTGATCCCAGTGCATGACGGATAAATTTTAATCTTTACGATAAACAATAATAACGATTATCGTCCAATCCTTACAACCACCTGGGTCCAAAACATCATGCATGAGACAGATTATTGTAAATATTAATGTTCATATCAAAGGGCAAAATAGCTAATATGTAATCATATCAATCCTGTTATTGGTCAAGTGAAAATCAGTCATAGTACTTTCTGATGCAGGGTCATTTTAGGTAGGCCGGCGGGGAGAGAGAGAGAAAGAACTCCCAAGATGTTTATGATTCATGCTCAGGTAGGGCTGCAGTCGCTCAGCAGGAGGTAGAGCGGCGTTCTGGGAACCGGAAGGCCCCCAGTTCGATCCCCAGCCCCCCCTGGCTTTCTGTCACAGTGTGCAAGGCACTGACTAGACTGCGATCAAGTCTCTTTGAATGATTGAGTGTTTGAAGGATACGGTGCGTGCATGTTTGCGCAAATTACCCGATACGGGCAGTAATTTAACGTGAGGTCAACGTGTGACTGAACCACTAACTGCTCCATGAGGTGCCAAGGTGGCTTGAGATGAGTTGTACTGAACATAAGTCATACAGCAATGTTTTGCACTCATGTGGTAGTAAAAAAGTTTGAGGTCTCAGGTCTCTTAATGAAAAGGCGACTGAAAATCACATGGAAGTTTGCCTTTGATTTTACTGCAGAATCACCAATGAAATTAGATTCTCAGATTAAAAACAAATAGTAGAATATACAATATAAGCAGTGCTGTCCTGTGTTCTACCTGTAACGCACTTATACGGCGTCTGCTGTCGTAAATAAAAATATGAATAGCGTCTGCCCTCGTGAACCTTTCAAAGTAGCGTATTTGATAGGCATTATGCACTGGCGTATGCCCTGGCCACATGAATAGCAGCGGATCATAGATTATAGTATGCCCTCAAAAAATGTCTAGAACACACCACTGAATATAAGACACCACAAGTCCACAACAGGGAGACAGACAACATAACTACAGCCTCCAATACCTCTCTGCCAGTTCAAAAAGAAAATAAACATGTTTGCAAATTTGATTGGATAAGCAATAGGGTTGTCACGATTCTCCAACTCGATCTGGTTCATTCACTCTGTCAAAAAAGAAGACCCATTTTAATCCTGGGGGCTTTTTGCAGATGAAGGACAGTCACACTCAAGTTGTTAAAGTACTGCCATATAGTGGCTCTTCTCTTAACTGCACTGTGTGTGCACTCTTCACTCCAAACAGAAGCCATTCAAGGTCTTTGATAGCAATCTGACTTGTGATGTTAAGGTCACGGAGTTGATTTGATTGTCTTATCATTTTGATCGGTCAATTTCAATAGACTTTGGTGGTGACAACAAACGCGAATTATAAACAAGTGGCTCACTGCATTGCTCCTCCAATGTCGCCAACCAATTGTTTACATTTTACAATTATCTGGAAAAACCTGGCAACCTGGATTTTTAACAAGAACAAACAGCTGTCTTCTCAACCAATCGACCATTTGCTGCTGTCTGTGTGTGTGTTGTAACAATGAATGATCAAACTACATAAGTCATGGAAGTTATTATTCTCTATCTGACCATGAGAGGAGAAACATAACAACAGCACAGCAAAATCTCTGACTTGATCAAAAAGTTTGCTTGATCGATTTGTGGTGATGAGGTTCTAGGGGCGGGCCTATTATAATCATTATTACATATAGAATCATGATTGTTTGTATTATTTAACTAGCAAATTTCATTTCATAACATCACTGTCACCTCTTCAATATCGTCAAGTTAAACCATACGTTATTGGATCAATAAAAATAACATTATTTGGTGTTTAAAGGGACAATGTAACGCCACCATCATCAGCCCTTCAATCAATGGTCATCACTGTCTGTCTGTAAACATGGAATATTTGCTACAACAGGCTAACGTTGTGTAACATCATAACATTAGCTGGCTTTTAGATCTGCTAACGCGTCTATTTGAATTAAAACAACGCCCCCTCTCTTAAAATAAAAAATAAAATCAAAAGCTACGATTTCGCATACGTAAACAAACGTTAAGAACGAGTCGCTTATGGGTTGTTGACCACACAAAGCTAGCTTTATCGCCAGGCTAAGCTAACAGGCTAAAACAGTTTCATGGTAACGTTACCCACACAGCTTGCTGAATGACAGGGCCGAAAACGACCACCAAGGCAACAAGTGACAACCGTTCGGTCGTCTTCGCTCCGTGTATCGTATTTTCGGAACATATATTCGGTGGTCCGGCCGTCGGCTCGACGCCAGAAAAGGGGGTTTTAAACGAGCACAACACTTACCTGTTTGTTTTGCTCTGCTAGCCACTTAGCAAGCTGTTAGCGGTTAGCCACTTAATGCCTGCTGTGACGGCGACTCACCGCCAGGCGGAACTTCCGCTGTCGCATTCTGCTCTGCTGCTGCTGCTGCCCGTGAGAGAGGATTTCAAAATAAGAGTGTTTGTATTTTAGCATTATAATATTTAATTTAATCAGTGTGGTGGTGTAAAGTAGGCCTAACTATGAGTACATATACTTAAGTACAATTTTGAGGTATTCTTACTTTTTTATTTTTAAGTATTTCCAATTTTCAGTACTTTTACTTCTACCCCATTACATCTCAGAGTCAAATATGGTAGGCTACTTACTTTTACTCCATTACAATTATTTGAAAACTCGAGTTACTAGTTACTTTTTAGATTTTCCTTATTATATTATTACAAAATACCCGCTTCAGCCCTATATTCATTTTGGCCATTTGAAAGTAGCCGATCTACAAGCTTGTCGTCGCAAAGCGACGCAGTGTGAGTTTGTAGATCTGATCTATTTTCAAATATTTGTATACATTTGAAAATGTACTAATTCTGCATAATGAGAACTTTCTACCACTGATTTAACACAACAAAGTTCAGCGCCTTTAAATCTCACAAAGCACTGGATTTGTAATTGACTCTCATGGTTGCCATTATTTCTTTCTAAAACTGTTTAGGTTTACAATAAAATCAAATTAACATTGCTCAATAAGACTGATGTGAAAAATACCCATATTGGGTTCTCAAAGTGGGGTCTGGGGACCCCCAGGGATCCTTACGGGGGTCCTCAGAAATATGTGTTAGTATAGCATCAAAATCAGTTCAACCCTATTGTACATTTGTAAATCTAAAAGCCCACAACACGTTTTGAAAAAAACTTTTACATCTTATATTATTTGACAATTTGGCCAATGTTTGACCAGTTTTTAAAGTAGTTTGTTGATGACATTTTTTTTAGTTTTTTGTTTTTTTCTTTCTTTTTTTTTCTCTTTTTTTTAGGTATTCAAAAGGTCAGATGACCGTGAAGTGACAATTTAGGGACTTTTCACTGAGAATTGTCACTTCACTCTCATCTGGGGACCCCCTTAAAAATCATCTGGGGACCCCCCTGGGGCTCCCGACCCACAGGTGACTCTCCAGCAGAAGCACTGGTGTAGGTAGGTGACCCATGCACTCTCTGATCTCCTGTGACTGCATGGCCCCTTTCCAAGAGGACTCCCAATGTAATACAACCCCAGAGCCCATCATGTTCATGTAGACTATAGGCCTGTAGTTCTCAAATCTTTTCGTGTCAAGGACCCCCAAATGTACATATATTTGGCCTGTGGACCCTCATCTGAAAAGGTTTTGCCCCAGGGACCCCCAGAAGAGAAGATCTATCTATCATCATCATTCATCAAGTCATGCAGGCGGCGATAGCCAAGTGGTGAAGATGCATACTGTACCACATCATAGGCAGTGATGCCTGCACGGCAGCAGGTTGCCGGTTTAAATCCCGGGCAGCTGGAGTGTCATATTAATGCAAAAACAGGCAGAAAGTGGAGTATTCATAACATTAAATTACACAGGGGAAACAGCATAATACATAAATACAAGAACAGAGGCATAAAACAGGTACAAACAAAAACTGGTGCTATTAAAAACAAGTTTTACTTGGCTCACGTAGTATTGCACTAAGAAAATAGCAGCGTTTTAGAGGTTCTCTTCACACATTTTTACCTATATCAATAAAGACGAGAAAAGATGGAATTCAGAAGTGACAGCATAAGTAGTATATAGGTTCAAACAATTTATAATATTAATTTGTCTGCAAGCATGCAGAATCAGTTGTTAATAGTGAGACATACCTAATGAAGATCCCTTAATAGCCCAGGAGAAATGCAGGGCGGAGGAGTCAGGTTAAGGGTCTCTTTATTCAATCTTTTAACGAGGTCTAGTCTGGGCTCTTGCCCAAAACCTCTAGCAAAGTGTCGAACGTATCCCTCAAGGGTTGGCATCATTCTTGTCATGCAGTACATGACACAACATAGCTTCTTTTCAGACATTTACTTACTTATTTATATATATTTTTTGCATTGTTTTTACATTGTTGTATAATTATTACAAAGCGAGAACAATAAGAATTAAGTTATTTAACACATCGTCAACACATCGTTTGAATTGTCATCTAACAATAACCAGCAGCTACCCTTTATGATTGACAATAACCACACACACATGAAGATTATCCCAAATGTGCCTTAAAGATTCTCTGCATAAAATTAAAATATGTACGATCACATCCCCCAAAAGGGTAATTAGGTCGGTTCAGGAAATTACTGGTCCGAAATGTTTATTTTTATTATTTTATTTTTATTTTTATTACTGTTTGTCATATAGGCCTATACCAATGGCTCTAGACTACCCTTTCATGAGACGGGAAATCATGTTCTCCTTGCATGACTCAAAATGTACAGTAGCCTGTCTGTGGCAGAAAGGATCCAGAATATTCAAATCTCTAACACGTATTATTGACAGGACTTTATACTTTGTTTTTACATATCTGTCAGAAAGATAAAACTCAAAAAGCTTGACAGCTTATTTCCATTGTGGTCCTTTAAGCACATGATGAACCTGTTGCTATTCTGGGGCAAACATTCAGTGGAAAATAGCAGATCTACAAGCTTGAGCTTGTAGATCAGGTATTTTCAACAAAGAGATTATAGGTGTAAAAGAGGTGAAAAAATGGAGAGGACCTAATATAAAGCCCTGGGGGACCCTGGTCTACAAAGTATATAGAGATTAAGTGGTTACAGTAGGTGTAGTGTATGTAAACCACACAAGGCAAAAGATATGTTTGTGTACTGTATGTCTTTCATGTGGCATAAGTTTATTGGCATCCTAGTCTCGCGCTGCCAGACTGACTTGTGAGGCAGTTGGCATCCTGGCAGACAGATGCCCAGCTTTGTGGTTAGGTAGGGCTCGGCGAGTGGGCGAGACCTTTTAGTCGATGGGGGTCGATGTGACTAATCCAGCAGTGATCTGGACTAAAGCTTGCCATTGCAGGGGCGTTCATCATTCTTTCCCTTTGAGTTCCCCGTCCCACTGCTGTCCTGCTGTTCCACTGTTACCCCCGATACAGAGTTCAAATTGGCACATGGCACTCTTTGTTTAAGTTATAATGATACACTGACACACAAGGAGATACAGTTACGCACACAACACATACACAGACACATAATTATTTTCTTGTCTCCTTAGCTGTCTTCTACCTACCTATGTTATCGCATGCAAGATTTCTTTTTTAAAGCAGGTTTGCCCGGTGATATGTGTGTGTATTTATAACACATCGTAAGATAATGTAGGCCAGTACGTCTAGGAGAGCTAAATTAACCACAGCACCTACTCTCCTTAGAACATCTCATCTAGAAAAATCTCCAAATTCTCCATAAAGAGGTTTTTATTGTAACCGTAGGTCGCAGATTTATTATGTGACCGGTCACAGCTTGTCCGTATGTATCCCTGTCACGCCTGACACGGTGGTTCTATGGGTTTGTCGCTCTGACATCATGCTCCGACGTCACTGTGATGTCAGGAGAACCACTCTGAACAGAATGGGTTTGCCGCTCTGACATCACGATCTGGCTTCACTGTGATGTCACACTTACAGAATCCCTTTTATGCCCATATATGGAGTTCCCTGATGTCATCAATATTAAGCCCATATCTAACAGGACTTCATATGGGAATGCCCATATATGGAGGCCACATCGGCCACATAACACACTAACAGAATCCATATACCGGTATGGCCAAGACAGATGGCCAAGACAGCCCATATCTGTGTGGCTGGTTCTACAGACAGGGATCTCCATGTATGGGCATAAAAGGGTATGATGTCACATAACGAATATGTTTGGGATCTCACAGCATATCTCCATATACAGTACATGGATCTCCATGTATGGGTACCAGGGGTCTCCATATACAGTATGGGTAACTGGCCCGATATGCATCACTGGCCAAGAACGCATGTCGCCCTGAGGCGTCTTACTAGTAGTATTTAAAATGGGATCTGATCGAGTTCTCTCATTAACTTGACTCTCCTGATACAAACGGAGAACGTTACATGGGGCCCAGTCTGGCTTATGCAACCCATTATGGGAGCTATATGCTGAAAGTTTCCATTAAGGGACCTAATGACAAGGAATTAACAGTAATCTCCAGACCCATTAGGTCAGTGACAGAAATCAGACTCCGCTCCCACTCCCCCTCCACCACCTACTATTATGGAACATGACCAGACAGCCTCTTCCTCATGCAGGGGCGTCAATTGGGTATGGCAGGGGTATGCAGCTGCCATACCCTGGGTCCAGGGGGGAAAATAAAAGTTACTTTTAAATATAAATCCATGAATGTCTCTTTGTCTCTCTGTTCTGGTTATTATGTTGTTAAATTACAGTAAAATATCTACAAATGCAAAATTTTACAAAAGGGTCACTTTAACAAGGTATTATAATGATATTCTCCACACTTGTATTCTCCCCATCTTGACAAAATGGTACAGGTGCAATTCATTATTTAATTATGGCACATTTACTATAGCCTATGCCAAGTTTAGCTGCACTTGAACAATCGTTTCGGCTGCCATATCCAGCCCAAGAAACCGTAGAAACGGGGGAAAATGTAATGTACTTCTTAAAATAAATGTATCATGCCTGTTGCTAAGGTATGGCAACATGACTGGTGTCGCACGCGTGCAAGACACCAGTCATGTTGCCATACCTTAGCTTTTTCTGAACTGACGCCACTGTCCTCATGCAGTGAACACCTTAAGTGTCACGGGTAAGAGGTTTAAGTTCATAGGGAAAAAGATACCCCTCTTTTAACTCTTGACCCATTAAAACTGGGAAAGCATCTGTGTCATTTTAGACTTTAGCTATATATTGTTGCTGTCGGGCAGAAACCTCTTATCTCCATTTCCTAACATTTTGTGTTTTTTCATACTTTCTTTCGTACTTTCATACAACAGCAGGGGTGTCCAAACTTTTTTCAAAGGGGGCCACATTAGAAAATATTAAAATATCCAAGGGCCGACTGACATAATGTACTTTCGGTCAGACCATAACAGAGTCACAGACATATGCATCGCAATTACAATATTTTATTTGTGTAACAAAATAGCCTTTCTTTGACCCCTTCAGAATGAGACAACACATTATGCTATAAAATATTCTTGTTTGACGGTGCTGGCGGGCCGTTTATAATAGAATTTAGGAATGAAGCTGCGGGCCATAAAATGTGTCATCGGGACGCATTTGGCCCCCGGTCCGCACTTTGGACACCCCAGTGTCTGTTGGATTAAATATTAAATAAATATGGATCAATAAATCCATAACCAAAATAAGACACAGAGACAAAGGACTAGATCTTAGATTGTTGTATTTTGGAGAGAGCAGACAAGGAAGACAAACAGTGAGCATACCATCCTAGTGGCAGCTTGCTAATTCTCTCTTCCAAAGATGGAAGTTAACATACAGTAAAGAATACAGATTATGACAGTTAGATCGTGGGACTCATTGATTCGTTCCCATATCAAAACAAGAAGACAGAGACCATAACCATAACAAAATACCTATCAGTGTCAAACAAAAGTATCAAAAGTAGAAGATCCACAAGCGATGTGTTTTGATTGATTGATCGATTGACTGATTGAATACTTTATTAAACAGCACGGGTACAGTCATACACTTTGTCTAAAAGGATAACACCATTGGGGTCCTACTGGTATATGTATTAGCTTGTAGATCTGCTACTTTTACTGTTAGGATTTAGAAGAAGGCATTTGTAGAATCAGCCTCCAGTCAAATAAAAAAAAAGAAGAAGAAAGAAATCATGCTAAAAATGTGAGTATAGTGTGGTTATGTAGGGGCAACTCACACATACTGTAATGCACCGCACACAAGTGGGTCGAGTTCTACATGAGCTGGCTGTGTAGCATGGTCTACTCCTTCACCTTTGACCTGATGTCCCCCCAGTATGCCCCTAGCACGCACATACTGTACACACAGTCACAGTCACACGCACGCACGCACGCACGCACACACGCACGCACACACACACACACAGTAGCTACTGTATACTCCCATGGAAACCTATGTGTATCGTGCAGTCACGTTTATCTCTCCACTGTCCTTTCATGCTCGTAGGCCCAGGCGAACTGCTAAAGCTCTATGGCTATCTGGCCTTGATAGCATGGGGTCTATATATAGTGGGTCCCTGTGACTGAGCTGGCTCCGAGTGTCAGATTCCAGGGGCATACATCCATCCTGGCCCGGATCAGCACCTGCTGCTAACTATAAACCCACCCACCACACCCCCCACCCCCGAAAAACCAACCCAACTCAGACAGGGAGCTCAGTGCCAAACCAAACCTCAGCCTGGAGAAGAAAAAATAACACATACGGGTTAGACTCAGCTGTAGCCCTTTTTCCTGGAGCCAGCTTAGAGGGGAGGGGCAGAGAGACAGAGAGAGATAGAGAGTGAGAGAGAGAGAGAGAGAGAGAGAGAGAGAGAGAGAGAGAGAGAGAGAGAGGGAAGAATAGATTAGTTAAGGGAACTAAAGTGTAAGTGCTACAAGTGAGATGTCCTCCTTTCCCTCAGCAGTGTCTTTTCATATGGCAGGCGGCACCAGTGTGTTTCTGTAGTGGTCTAGACGGTTGGCTCGGCCCTGCATGGCTGAGCGGTGCTGACCGCTGGTCAATGCTGGCCCCCTCCGGGGTCAGGGGACATGTATAGTGTTTCTGCGTTGTTGGACGCCGGCTCCGTGGATCTGGAAGGGACAGAGGATTGGATGAAGAGGACCTATCGCAGCACAGCGAGGAACTCAATGCCCTTCAGGAGAACCCTATCGTTCAGCCAAAAGGTACAGTGGAAACGCTGCCGTCCTTTCCCCGTATTTGCACCCGCTCACACCGTGTGGGTGGGCATGGGCTCATCCCTCTCTGCAGCTCCGAGGCAAAGGCAGTGTGTTCAGGACAGATAAATGGTATGTACAGTAACTATACACAACAGCCAAATTACAGTAATAGCCAAATTAAATCTACTGTCAATTGTAATGTACGTATATCTGAGCTCCAGAACTCAGTAAAATAAAGCTTGGTAACAGTAAAAGATTTAATGTTGTTGCACAGAGGATCGTGGATGTAATCTGAAATTCTTGAAAAGCTGTCTGCAGTGAAGCCCGTCTGTGTGCAAGCGATTTGTTTAATTTTTGATCTGTAATTATTAGACTATTGTATTAAAATATATTGTGTGCAAAGAGTAAGCACATTAGCACACATATTTATGCTGTTGTGTTCGTTACCAATTTGCATGGTGCATGTACGCGGCAACAGGCCCAAATTAACCTATCTATTTTTATGTTGGAACCCCGTTTAAAACCAAGTAGCAAATTAGCCTATCTATTTTTATGTTGTAACCCCTTTTAAAACCAAGTAGCAAATTCTCACAGCTTTAGAGAGGTGAAAAAAGGTCACTAATTCTGCAGGCTGTAGACAGGCAAACAGGCAAACAACATAATGTGTACATTCCTTACCAAATTTGCACTAAATAAGCTCATGTCCTAGGATATTCACCCATGATGGAAATGCATGGGGTACTGCATCAATGCGTATGCCGGTACATAGATAGTGCCTTAATGGCATTTAACCCAGTTTTGATTTGAAGTGGATGTTACATGTCTATCCCTGCATTGCCTCAGTTCCCTGTCTTTCTGCTGTCATATCTAAATCAAACAAATATATATATATATTTTTTTTAACTTTTTTTTTTAAACTCTTTTTTTTTGAAAAAAATTTTTTTTTTTTTTGAAAAAAAGTTTTTTTAGTAAAGAAGCGGTCGTGGACTCTAGATGTGAGCGGCCCGAAGGGCCGCGAACCTCTAGTAATGAACAAACTACATATGGATACACACGTCAAACTGATGCATTTCTCTGTCCCAGTCCAGGTAGAGTCCAGAGCAGACAACAGGAGAAGACTGGACTGGCCACTGTAAGACTCTGGAGCTATTGGTCTAGCAATGGACAGCTGGACTCTCCAGGGGGACAGTTACTCTTTCCTGCGCAGCGCGCCCCGCACCTTCTCCCTGCGCCACCGCGACGGCACCCCTAATCACGTGGAGATCTTTGACATCACCAACATCCATAGCACTCGCAGTGCCATCTCCGAGACCACCTGCCTGTGTGACATATTCGGGGACGACTGCGAGACACCGTCCCTATCCAGCAGCCCCACTTCGGGGTCCGTCGTCCCTTCACAGCAGAAGGAGGCGGATGGGAGAGCTGCCGTATCGCCCCTGGCGGATGAACTGAACGACTCCTCGGGCTCCTACCACACCGCTCCTGGTTCCAGTGAAGGAGAGGAGTTGTTTGAGGATTCTACAGAGAAGTTCCACAGCCCGACACCGCAGAGAAACCATTCAGAGGGCCCGGAAGTGAGCTCAGTGAATCAAAATACAGCTAATCCGTCAGCCGAGGCACACAGCCCTACTTGTAGCGCTAGAACTCCATCTCCTGGAGCTAACAGCTCACATACACTCAGCCCAGAGGGAAGAGTGTCAGCCTTATCCACATCTTCAGTTGATACGAAAACATTGAGTCATTCAAAACAAAATTACTTGGAAGCTGAATCACGGAGTATCACTCCTAGATCCCAAGATAGACATAGCAGCTTCTCTTATCAATCATCGACTCTTTGCCCCTCCCCTGAACTCAGAAACAGAGCCAACTCCTCATCTTCCTCGGAACCGCCCCCCTCTTCGTCTGAATCCAGAGGAGCAGCGATCTCACCGGAGCCAAGGAGCATCTCTCGTAATCGAGAGAGGAGCTCCTCTCCAGAATCCACGTCAAGGGGTTATTCACCAGATTTGGTATCATCGACCTTTGCACCCAGGGTCCTTATTTCCTCCCATTCTCCCTCACTTAGCAGCACAGGAATATCACCCCAGTCGAGAGAGACATCAGTCTCCCCCTACTTTAAGAATAGGTCCTGCTCCCCGGACACGCAGGCCTCATCTCCTTATCCGGAGCTGAGAGGGAGGGTTTCCCTGCCAGACCTCTTTAGCAGAGGCTCCACGCCGGACATAGAGCCCTCTCCCTGTACACCTGAGCCCATTCATTACCACTCCCCTGCAGGAAGAGACACGACACAAGCATCCCAGACACCAAACAACAGGTTATCAGCTGAATCTGGCAGCACTGTATCTACACCTCACTACACACCTCCCCCACCCCTCATATATCAAACCTCCACACCTGAACTGAGGGTTTCACCTGAATCTAAGCACACCACTCCGTCACCTGATTTACTCAGTGCAGCTCTTCCACCAGAGAATCAAACCAGAGGCCTGTCCCCTGTCCTCTCGCCAGGAATAACATTAACTCCCCCTCCCCCTGAATCCAGGCTACAAGGCTCCTCGCCTTTAGTGGGTTACAAATCAGCCCCGTCATCTGAAGCTGGGTCAAACTACTCTCCAGTAGAACGCAGGTATACTGCGGCTTCACCTGAGATCAGGATCATCGCATCCTCGCCCGAGGCCAGAAGGAGAGAGTGGTCTTCTGAAGCGAAGGAGACATCAAACTCCTTGGATCATCACCGTGACTCCATCTCTCCAGGCGCCAGAAGTCTGAATTCATCTCCCCCTCATATAACAGGAGTTTGTTATTCTATTGTTCAACCCGAGGACAGAGACTCAGCCCCATTTCCTGGACTGTCCCGTCACTCCACTCCTGAGTGCAGTCTAATAAATCAGCCGCCTGCCCAGAGGAGCGGCGCACCGAGCAGAGGCAGCGCACAGAGCAGTCCAACAGAGTCCTCTGGTACAACAGGGAGTTCACCTCAGATAGGAGGCGTCACGTGTACTGTCCTTCAGCGTGAGAACCCTGAAACAGCACTCTCACCTCAACCAAGGTACAAAACACCTTCACCTGAGCCGAATCATCAAACTCCATCACCCGAGCCAAAGCACGATAGTCCCTCACCTGAGCCAAGGTATCCAACCCCTTCATCTGACAGGTGTAAATCTCCTTCACCTCGACCCAGAAAACAAGCGTCTTCGCCTCTTCCCTCCTCACCCGAACCAAGGTTTAATCGGCTGTCACCTGTTGCCCCCTCACCTGAACCTAGGTCTCGTCAGCTGTCACCTGCTGCCGCTTTAGTTGAACATAGATTTAGTCAGCAGTCTCCTGTCGCTTCATCACCTGAACCTAGGTCTAGCCAACTCTCACCTGTCGCTGCTTTAGCTGACCATAGATTTAGTAAGCAGTCACCTGTTGCTCTATCGCCTGAACCTAGGTCTAGCCAACTCTCACCTGTTGCTGCTTTAGCTGACCATAGATTTAGTAAGCAGTCACCTGTTGCTCTATCGCCTGAACCTAGGTCTAGTCAACTGTCACCTGTTGCCCCCTCAACCGAACGTACATTTAGTCAGCAGTCACCGGTTGCTTTATCACCTGAACCTAGGTCTAATCAATTGTCACCTGTTGCCACTTTAGCTGACCATAGATTTAGTAAGAAGTCACCTGTTGCTCTATCGCCTGAACCTAGGTCTAGTCAACTCTCACCTGTTGACGCTTTAGCTGGCCATAGATTTAGTCAGCAGTCTCCTGTCGCTTTATCACCTGAACCTAGGTCTAGTCAACTCTCACCTGTTGCCCCCTCAACCGAACGTACATTTAGTCAGCCCTCACCTGTTGCTCTGTCACCTGAACCCAGTTTTAATATTCTCGCACCAGTCTGTCCTTTAATTGAAGCTGACCATCAGTATACACATCTCTCTCTTCCTCTAAACGATATACCTGAAGTTGAGGAGAGTGTTTATTCATTTGACAAACATAGCCCCCACTCTGAAAAAGAGCTGTTCGCTGTGGCCGATATTGAAAACGGGTCATCTGCTGTGAAAAGTCCCATCCAGTTAATTGAGGTTTGTGACTTGCCTTTTTCAGATAAAGCGAGAGGGTTAGAACAAAGCATTGACAGGGAAATAACACTGAATGAAATATACCAGCGGTATAATCCAAATTCTGAGATCGGCCCTGCTGTTGTCCATAAGGAAGACTTGTATAGTTTATCACCCGAAGTCAGGAACGACAACTCTCCGACAAAACTAAAGACTCCCTCCCCTAATCGCCCAGTCTCCCTCGGCGGCAGGAGTCCAAATAACTCACCTGCCCACAAGGCCGCGACTAAGTCACCCATACAGAGAGCGGAGGACCTGCGGCCCACACGCCCGACCCACTCCCTGAGCCCTGCAAATAGAGAAAACAACATTCATCCAGCGGAGCACACAGGGAGAGAGCATCCACATCCTAAAGCCTACGGTGGAACTGGAGAGAGGCCCTCTGAAGACATGGCACACCGCGCAAACAGGAGGAGGACGCCTTCTCCTCCATTAACCAGGTTCACCCCTGTCCACATAATAGCCCCCGAGAAGCCGTACCGACACTGGCAGAACAGAAACCATAGTCCTCCTCAGGTATTAGAGTCCCCGCCAGCTGGTAATGTAAAGAAACAGGTGACAACCAGGGGAAACCCCAAAACTGCCCCCAGTGACAGTAATAGCCAAGCCCACTGGGTCAGACTGGAAAGGGAAATGGAGATGGAGCGCGAGGAGGAGGAGGAGGAGGAGGAGGAAGAGGAGGAGGAAGAGGAGAGAGAGAGGGAGAGAGAGAGGGAGAGAGAGAGGCAAAAGCACAGGAGGAGGGAGATGGAGAGAGAGAGGCAGAGGGAGGAGCTGTTGTCTGAGCAGGGGGAGGGGAGGCGGGGGGACGCCAGTTACAGAGGGGAACAGGTTGAGCTGTCATTCAGTGCCAGGAATAGAAAAGGCCCCGCTGGAGCTCCCACAAGCAGAGAGACTCGACAGCGAGTGCCAACAGCACGCTCCTATTCAGAGAGCCTGTTTGCCGCTAGACACATACAACAACAACAACAACAACAACAGAGCCTGCTCCACGCACAAACTTCCCAGCAGGACAGCAGGGGCGGCGGTCCCATCAGGAGGCAGTACCCCGCTCCGCCCCAGAGCAAGATAGCTGCGCCCAGACACGCGGCCGCCGGCAACAGGCCCAGCCAGAGCTCCAGCTCCAGCATGGGGAGTGAGCTGGACGAGGCAGACAATGAGGTGCAGTGGTTCAGCGACCTGGCCTTCAGCAGCCTGTCCAGCCCCGAAGTGGACTACCTGGACATGTACAACAGCAGCCACCGCTCCTCCACCAACGCCTCGCAGCCCTCCACCCAGGACAGCCCGGCAGCGGCCAATGCCGCCTGGCTGGCCTACGCCGAATTCAAGGGCTCCGCACCGCGGCTGGACAACGAGGATTTCCTGTTCCAGCAGCCCGGTGCCTACTACTCCGACGGCCTGGACCCGTCACGGCGCTACGAGATGGGCAGCTTTGAGTGCGTGGACGTGGCCGTGGAGAGGGAGGAGTCTAGGAAGGGGAAGAGATGTGTGCCAAAGAGGCAGATCCAGCTGAAGAGAAAGACAGCGGCTGAAATGAAGCAGGACGAGAGCAGCGAGAACAGCAGCCCTCTCATCACAGACAGTCCCTCGCTGCAGCGACGCTCCAGAGACACCTTTGTAAGACAACATAGCACTCCGGCAGCCATGGAAGAGTGCTACCGCCCCGAGCCCAGCCCCGAGCCTATTAATAAGAAGACAGAGAGAAAATCTAGACTCCAGAAGTCCGCGTCTCTGGATGAAACGTGCACCAGCAAGACCACGATGGCCACCTGCCTCATTAAAAGTGTTTTATCCAAGAAGATGCGAAGCATTGACAAACGATCGGGAGATGAGCAGGAGACGAGCGGGGTCAGCCCTGCCTCTGAAGACAAAACCCCGCCACCACAGTGTGCAGAAGCACCGCTCAGAGAGTCACCAAAAACTGATGCGCAGCATCTGAGCTCAAGCCTTCGCTCAGAGCATAGCCTCTCATCTGAAGAAGCTCTGAGAAGAGACTCAAGCCCACAGGGTGAGGTCAGACAACAGAAGAACTTTTCTGGGAAATTCAGCAACAGGCCAAGTCCAAATAATAACAACACCAATTTCACCTTGTCAGAGAGTGACAGAGAGTGGCCTGATTCTCAACGCAGACAGACAACTTCCTCTGGAACAAGATTTAGTCAGCAGTCTCCTGTCGCTCTATCACCTGAACCGAGGTCTAGTCAACTCTCTCCTGCTGCCGCTTTAAGTGACCATAGATTTAGTAAGCAGTCTCCTCTAGCTGACCATAGATTTAGTAAGCAGTCTCCTGTTGCTTTATCACCTGAACCGAGGTCTAGTCAACTCTCTCCTGTTGCCGCTCTAAGTGACCATAGATTTAGTAAGCAGTCTCCTGTTGCTGCTCTAGCTGACCATAGATTTAGTAAGCAGTCTCCTGTTGCCGCTCTAGCTGACCATAGATTTAGTAAGCAGTCTCCTGTTGCTTTATCACCTGAACCTAGGTCTAGTCAACTGTCACCTGTTGCCCCCTCACCAGAACGTAGATTTAGACAGACAACCTCCCCAGCAGGACAGAGATCGGAATTCACAGCGCCGTTTGACGGTAAAACATCCACCCCCAAAAACGTAATCCCTGGAATTGGAGGAGAGCGAGGGGATGACAGTAAAGGGTGGGAGGAAAGGCAGGCTGGTGACTCAGCAAATGCCACAGCCGGAATCACAGGCCCCCGTTTGGCCGCCAGAGCCTGCAGCGCCGAGGCCAGGACAACAGACAGCGAGCTGGAATGCGAGGGCCCTGCCACAGCAGACCACAAGCAACTGCAGCAATGTGACAACAGCACCTACATGTCAAACACGCCAGAGATTACCTTCAAAGCCAGTCCCGCCCCGGAGAATAAGAAGAAAACCTCGCTCAATGTCTCTCTCTCACCTGACATGGAAAATAGACCCGAGCTACACCGCGAGACTCCGTCACCAGATGTGCCTTTTGAAGAAAGGTCGGAGGGCAGAGCAGAGAAATCGGAGGAGGTGGAGGAGAACGGGAACAACAGAGCGAAGGCCCCCATGCACAAAGTGCGGGATGTTAGGAAACTCGTGAAAAACACGTACAATCTGTCTTTTAAAGCGACCAGTGCCACGCTGCCGTCATTCAGGGATGACAATGAAAAACGAGAGGTAAGGGAGGAGAGGAGGGAAGAAAAAATAGAGGAGAGGAAGGAGGAAAAGATCATGGAAAGGAGGGAGGTGAGGAAAGAGGTGAGGACCGAGGAGACGAGGGCGGAGATGTCAGAGCAAAGGATGGAGGAAGAGCGGGTGGAAGAGATCAGGGAGGAGAAGAAGGAGGTGAGGAAGGCGGAGGTGAAGCTGCCACCAGTCTCTCCATCTCTGCAGCGAAAGGCATCACCTCTGACTCGCCAGCAGCAGCCAATGCAGATCGAATGCAAAGCTGTTAGGAAAGAGGACAAAAACAAAATGACTCCCAGCAAGGCGGAATCGCCTCTGCCACCCACTGGCGTGCCACAGGAGAGTCACAAGACGGCGGAGGAGGACGCGAAACCTGGACCGGCTCTGCCCGGCTCACACACAGAGACGGAAACGCAAAGCGTCGAGGCGAGAGGTCACAAAACGACAGACGACGAGGTGAAAAGCGAGGTGGTCAGACGAGACAAGAAGCCTCCCATGTTGGGGAGCCTCCCCAAAGTTCCCAGCAAGGACAGAGAGGTGTCCACCGCCGTCGTGCTGATAAGGGACGGATCCAGCAAGACCAAGAGACCTCCGTCACCGGCCCAGGATGACCTTCAAAGCTCGTTCCGCACGCAGTCTGCGTCACCTTCGCGCCCCATGTCCAGCATGAGCCCGGGCGGTGGCGGACACTCCGTTTCCATGATATTGAAAGAGAAGGGATATCAGGCAGACATCGGGGCAGTAGTGGGAGAGGGTCAGCCCACACCCGCACCTAAAGGGGTCCCCCACAAGCACGTGAACCGCCTGGAGGTCCCGCTGCAGACCAACACGTCCTCGGATGGATGTCAGGCTGAGCCACGGAGGGAAAGAACCTTCTCCTCCTCGTCCACCAAAACTGGTCCCCCAGTGTCCTCTGACAGCGGGGAAACCCCTTCAAAGGTCAGTGACGGGGATGCGAACAGCGACAAATCCACACTAAAAGACACAGCGAAGCAAAGCGGAGCGTCTGCTGTCAGAAACATGCAGCAACATCAGACTCCATCTCAGACCAAGCAGAAGGAGCCGCTCGATTTCGAAGCGGTGAAGCGACTGGACCCGACGTTCCCGACAAAATTACCCGCTCCGAGGAGATACAGACCGCAGCCCATCGAAGTGAAGTCGACGTCTAAAGAACCACAGCAACCGGAGGTGACTGGAAGTAACCCACCAAGCAGCAGGCCTCAAACAATAGAGGTGAAGTCTATTGCTAATAATAATTCTCAGAAGCCAGTGGTTCCCCCTAAACCCAAATTTAAACCAGCCGATCTTGTGCCGCAGCCGAACGAAACGCAGAAATCAACAGAGACGACATTAGGTGTAAAACCACTGGCCGAGGAGAGGCCGTCTCAAACAATAGTAGTGTCCTCACCGACCATCTACAGAAAGCTCTCAAATGAGACGACATCAGCATCCAACTATACACGGAAACTAGCGGTGTCTGCAGTCTCCAGCTACAGACCTCCCCCAGGCAAAACCACAGCCGCCATTTCTGGCACAACGACCCGATCTACAGCGCTCTCCGAAACAGAGGCGTCAGATGAGAGAGCTCAACAGCAGCAGCAGCAGCAGCAGCAGCAGCAGCAGCAGCAGCAGCAGCAGCCAGGGACTTCACCTCAGAGTTCCAGACACACACAAAGACCAACTACGTTAGCTACAGCTCCCATTTCAGCCGCAGGCCCAGGTGTGACCTCAGCTCCAGGCCCAAACCCTGGACCTTCCACTTTCCCTGGCCCTGCCTCAGCTGTACCCAGCCAGTCGAGCCAGCCTGCAGTTACGGATCTAAGCGTTCAACCACAGCCTCGCAGGACGACATACACACAGGAGCAAGCTATGACGGTTACTTCCAACAGCACCAACAAACAATCCGCTGCTGTGTCCACCACGGCACAAGTGCCGGGATACACACATGCACCGCCACGCCAGCAGTACCACAGGTCCATGTCCAACGAGCGCTCCCAGACCCAGAGGATGGATGACCTGCGTTTCTATGCCTCCGACGACCCGCCCAGCTATGACGAAAGGGAGAGTTTCAGCCCCTTGATGCTGCCCGACCTGACCGCCAGGAAGCCACACCGCTACCACCCGTCATCCCACCCGTCCTCCCGCCCGCCGCCGTGCTCCTGCACCTCAGGGTGCCCCTCTCACCCCGGCCCCGCCCCTCCCCACCACCACCACCACAGCCCCCGCAACCTCACCCCTCCCGCGCCCTCGCACTCCCCGGGCCAGGCGCTGCCTTACCCCATGGCCCAGCCCCACCCCCGTGCCCACCACTGCAGATCCGATCCCCTGCCCATGAGCTACCAGCGCAGTTCTCCTAAATCGAGCCCCATGGGCCCTAGCCAGCCGCCGCCGGCCATGTACCAGTCGCTTCATCAGCCTCCACACCCCTCCCTCATGCAGCCCCCGTCCCAGCAGATGGACCCCCGGCGGCCCCCCGCTCATCGGTCTCCGCAGCATCCGCAGCCGCCCGGGGGTCCTTACAGTGACCACAGTCATGGCCACGGCCACAGCCACTCCCCTAACCTCCCCCCGATGGACGCCCAGTACCTTTGCAGCCCTCAGGGCCTGGGTCCGTCCTATGGCTCCGAATACGGGGGCGACAACTCCAGCATGTACTCGGAGAGCAGCTACGGGCAGACGCCCCGCAGGGTGCTGATGGATCCCGAGACGGGGAAGTACTTCTACATCGAGGTGCCCGTGCAGCCGCTGAGGAAGATGCTGTTCGACCCGGAGACGGGCCAGTACGTGGAGGTGCTCATCCCCCAGCAGGCCATGTCCCACTCGGGTCTCTATCCTCCCTCCGCGGCCCCCTATCCCTCCCTCCACAACACCAACATGTATGCCGCTTCGCCGCAGCAGTACCTGCCCTACGGAGCGCCACAGTCCCAGCCGCACCCCCAGGCTCAACCCCAGAACCCTCGCCACCCCGAGGCCTCCGCCCCGCCGGCGATGCACCAGGGCGGACCTGGAAGCGGCTACGGGAATCCGTCGGGCCAGGGCTCCAAGCCAGATCCCCAGGGCCATCCGCCGCTGGACCAGAGCTACCTGGAGAGCATGTATTATGTGCCGACGGGGATGAATGCAAGCCCCAACCCCGCAGACTGCTACCACAAACATCCCCCCGGCCAGCCCAACGCAGGGGGGAAGAGGTCCTGAAATAGAGGTTAGAGGCCGCCCTCCTGGAGCCTGTTGGGTTTTAAATACACAGTATATTATAGGCGTGTCTAATGTTAGCCTGTAAATGTTATTGGAGTTTTCACAGCGACATGAAGACAGTGATTCTGTGGTTGTTGTTGTCGTTGTTGTTTTAGCCCCTCTTGCTGCTTCTGTTTTATTATACGCACTGTTTTTGGTAGATTATATGGATGTTATTACTCTAAGCTTAATGGTTTTGAAGTTGCTCTTTTCTATGATGTGTCCTTTGAACTATGTGATGAAGCCATAAGAATTATGGATCTAAAACTGTGTGTACATATAACCACATCATATACTAATCATACAGGATTCATTAGCAATATAAATCAACAGATAACATGAATTGATTAATAATTTGTGTGCTTCAACAATTATCTCCTACAAACTTGAAATCGATGTCTCAAGAAGAACCTCGTATTTATTTATTTTAATGTTTCCGTTTAATACTGGGTGCGTTTTGAGTGACGGTGCACACCACAAACAATGTCAATAAAACAATGTCACCTATGAATGTATCGGCCTGTGGTGGCCTTTTTTTGTCACACCTACAGTATACTGTACACATTTTGTAAACTGAACTTTAACTGAAAGGAGTATTTCCCCCCCAAAAAATTACTTATTTTCTAACAATTACACAAAACCATGAAGCCTTCAATACATGGACATTCCTAAGCCAATATTTGATGGCCAGGGAAGACTCGAAAAGAGTCTCCTCATCTCCTCAAAGAGTCTCCTGGTCTTCTTAAAGTGATAGTTCACCTATTTTTTACATGAAGCTGTGTGAAATACTTGCCATTAAAATAGTGGTTACAAATGTATTAATTCATTACCAGAGTCCTGTGGTCAGAGTTCTGGTCAGTTTTACATGAATATAAAGTAGTTGATTTAGCAGGGGCTCATGGCCCAATCATTAAAAATAGATGAATCCACAAAACTAGCGTCATTTGTATTGTTGACCTATTTCTACCAAATAGACCAACTTTCGTTCAACTTTGACCCCTCTGTCACATGGTACTATTTTTTGTGTCCAGTATCACTACGCCGCTGCAACGTATTTCCCCAAAACAAGGTGCTTTGCAGTCAGCTGATCAGAACGAAACCTCGCTCTATATGGTAGAAATAGGCCAACAATACAAATTAAGCTAGTTTTGTAGATTAATCTATTTTCAATGATTGGGCCACGCCAAATGGCCCCCACACCATTGAAACTACTTAATATTCATCTAAAACTGACCAGAACTCTGACCACGGGACTCTGGTAATCAATTAATCCATTTTAACCACTGTTTTAATGGCAAGTATTTCACACAGCTTTATGTCAAAAATAGGTGAACTATCACTTTAACATCTAAACTTAACGCAACCAACTGTTTGCTGTACATATGTTTTGTTACTACTAGTGTCGATGATGTCTCTGATATATTATTGTACATTATTGTATGTCTTAAATTGAATACATCGGAGCGCAATGGAAACAAGAGTGCTCAGGACTTTATTGTGTTGTCCTTTTAGCCCAAGCGTATGACTGTCTGCTACTCTGTACCCGTACGGTTTGTATTTCTGTCTAATAAAGTATTCGATCAATCAATCCTACTGGGCACAGTGGGCAGCCACCCGATTATTGGCTTAGGAAAGTGACAAAAACTAAATCTCCATGAATTCAAGGTTTCATTGTGTAAATGATAGTTAAAGGTGGTTTAAATGCTGGAGCAGTGCGCTGTTGGCTATCATGGGGTATGGGCCCTATTTTCGTCCATGCTAGACCCTAATCCCCTAAACCTCTTTGTCTTTTTTTACTATTTTAAAATACTTCAAATAGACGATCTACATCATCACATTGTGAGATTGTAGATCAGCTATTTAAATTTTAAAAATTCAAAATAGTAAAAAAAAGGGTTAGGGTTAGGGTTTTAGGGTTTAGCTTGGCAAAAATAGGGCCCTATATCTATAGTATATACAGTGTATATAATATACTGCTCAAAGAAATGAAGGGAACAAAATGTTAATTTATGTGAATTTATTTGAGTATAGTAGGCCTATACTGTAGTACTGCTCAAAGAAATCTCAAAGAATTAAGGGAACATTTTGTTCCCTTCATTTCTTTGAGCAGTGGTATAATATATGTATATGTATTTTATAATAAGCAGTTATAATCATTGTATATTATGATACGAATTCTTAATGATTTCATAGAACATATACCTAAAATCACACACCCTTTCCCTATGGAGTATTGGTTTCTTCAAAAGGTCGCAGCAGGAGCAACACTGTTGCTGGAGGAGATACGCTATAGGTCAATGTTTCTCAAACTTTTACTTCTTTTATTTCAAGGTCTCCCCTGTCCCCTTATCTGACAGTATTTGGTTCCATTGTATACTGTTAGAGTTACAGGCTTTTATGGGTCAATTTTTAGACCCCCATAAAGGAACCCACAAAGTCCCTGGAACCCACTTTGAGAACCACTGCTATAGGCTACATCAGCATTAATCCCATTTTGAAACATGTGAACATGAAATGCATTTACTCACTGTATACACACTTAATTGCATTTGAGAAATATAGTTTGCTTTGCAGCTGGCTATAGCCTATAGCCCATACCAGCTAAAATTGGTAGCCATCCCTCAATCTGGTTATTTTAGTCTTGACATAATGTGACAGCATAGCAACCCATGTAATATTGGTAAGATATGTGATGTGAATCTTATGGCAGTGAGCTCATAGTTTTAGCCTTCACTCATAACCATAACAATATTATAGTTATGGATGCAGCAGTTATTCAAACTAATTGATTTATTGAAATGAATTCATGATTTTATTTTATTATTTTCTGTGCCCCTTCTACGCGATGTGACCTTGTAGATCTGCCATCTTGGAAGGACTTTGACAAACTTTGAAAACCTTTGAAAAGAAAAAGTGAAATTCTGCATGAGTACTTTTACTTTTCATACTTGGGCTGTATTTTGATGCCATTGCGTTTGCTTTACTCAAGTAGATATTTTGAATGGAGGACTTTTACTTTACTTCAATATTATTATGGACTGAACAATGTGTTATCTTGGGAGCTGCCTCTCACCATGGCACTAGACACCCATCTAGTGTCAAGGACGGGGAGTACATGTGAAGGATGGTAAAAATATATATCAAAGAAAGAGGTCCACACATAGCCTTCCAGTAGAACAGGGGTCTTCAACAGGGGGTCCGGGACCCCTAGGGGGTCCTCAGTGTTACTACAGGGGGTCCTCCAAATCTGTGTGTGATAGAAACTTTTTTCCTCCTTTTCATATTAACCACTTGAACCCTAGCGTCCATATTCGGAGAAATTTAGCCAAAAATACAAGCTCACAAGTGAGCTTGTAGATCGGCTATTTTTGGCAAAGAGCTTTGGTGTAGAGGGGGAAAAGAGCAGACTAAGTACAGAGTGAAAGTTCACGTTTATTAAGTATTGACGGTTCAAATATCTGAAAACACAAATTGACATGAATCCAAAATACACTGATGATTGTGCTGTCAAACGATGAAACTATATGTAATCTATGAAAAGGTTGTGGGGGTCCCTGCCTCATCTCTCTCTCAACTAAGGGGTCCTCGGCCTGAAAACGTTGAAGACCCCTGCAGTAGAAGGTTGTGTCGGTGGATAAAGATGGAAGGTCTTCCTGTGCTGGTCTTTCTTTCTCTATGTGTGACACATATGAGTAAAGCCTTCATATTCTAATTATAGCAATTCCGACTGAGAAGGAGAGTGGAGAGGAGGGGAAGGAAACGCTTTGTGCTGCAAAATGGTCAGAGAGGAAAACCATGACATCACTCCAGGAAAGCCAACATATTTACGCACCTGCTCTTCTACATCAGAGCTTCTCAAAGTGGGGTCCTTGGCAGGGGTTACAGGTAGTCCCCAAGACCCCAACCCAAGTGAACCAAATGGACCCTTAAAGGACAACTTTAGTTTTTTACAACAAGGGTTCATATTTTAGATTGTAATTAAAGAATATAAAAGATGAGTGTTAAAATGATTTAATTTAATTATTTCTATTGTTTTAGAGATTATTATTTCAGTGGTTGGGGGCATGCGTACAAGTGGCTAAATATGTCATTTTACACAGAATAAGCCCATTCCCAAGATGCAACGCAAACTTTCATGGTTGGATGTGACTTATGGGGGCTAGAAGTGTTACTGTAAATAGCAATAAAGAAACTGCTGGCTTATTGTGTCTAAAAAGACATATTTAGCCACTTGTACGCATGCCCCCATGTGTACGCATGCCCCACATTTTACCACGGTAAACGCGATAAAACATTAGAACAAAGCAAATGAAAACAATTTAACATTCACTTTTTCTTTTCTCTAATTACAATCTAAAATATCTTGTTGTAAAAAAACAAAGTTGTCCTTTAACAGGTCTATAACTCTGAGAGTGTGCAAATGGAAGCAAAAGGAACAAATCCATATCTAACTGGGCTCATTGAAATTAAAATGTGCACAAACCAGTGTGCTAGGCCTACACTACTGTGGAATCAAATAAGCCTACACTGATATAAAATGGCAACAACTAGCCTAATAAGGTCCACTTAAACCTCTTGTGATTACTATTATTGTCTAGTTCCCGATATGCCTAAATTAAAAGAATGTTTATCCTGGTTTATGAGCACCAATATAGCTAAGCCTATACTGTATAGCCTACCTGCTTTCACATAATGCTGGCTGGGGGAGAACAGGATGATCCACTTCTCATTTATTGTAAGTTGTCCAGCTTGTCCTGGAAGCAAGGCAAAATGAGAAAATCTTATTTCAGGATATTTTTGGTCAATTGAAGCAAACCATGACAAAGGGTCATAAAAATTAGGCCTACTTCTAAAATAAGTGGTCCCGTGGCTCCAACTGTTCACTTATCAAAAATATACATTCACTTTTGCAAATTATGTGTGTTATTTAAATAATATAAAGACAATTAAATAAATGTTGTTATTCAAAACCTTTGAATATTTGCAATTGTTAGTACAAAATTTAAAATGATCCTAAGTGAGTATATTAATCCAAATTAAAGTTCATCCAGCATAATTTGGGCAGCAAAGAAATAATAAATCATATGAATAGTTAATATTGGTATAATTGGCTCAATTTGGACCATTTTACCACACTGGGCCACAGATTGTCTGGAATAATATTTTAGATCATTTCTTTCCTAAATTATTCACATGGTTTTATCCATTGGAAAATGACCAACTTGAATGATATATATGGGAACATTTGCTTTGATTTAACAGTCATTACCTGAAGTGTAGAAATCGTCTTTGACCAGCAAAAGAGGGGGGAAAAAGCCAGATGTCACATAAGGTCACATGACATGAATACAACGTTCTAGTTTCTTGCTAAAGGGATTGATTGATTGATTGATTGATTGATTGATTGATTGATTGATTGATTGATTGATTGATTGATTCATTCATTCATTCATTCATTCATTCATTCATTCATTGAAGACATAATTAGTAGTTTTCATAGGAAAAGGTACAGTTTCATGACAGTACAGTTCACTGGTACAAGGTCAACTAAAAGGATAAACACCTCAAGAAAGCTTTTGGGCGTGTTTCAATTGGGGTCCTTTTTTTTAATCTCATATAACATTGAATGCCAGACACAGTTGCCTACTACGCAGAAAATATCAAGAAAACACAATGCAAAATAAATGGTAGGCTGAGTGGTTCAACTTACCGACTGGCTCATCTTACCCCGTTCTCCACCTTTTATTTGTTGTAGGCCTACTTTAACCTGTTTTTTATTTTTTTTTGTATCTCTTTCCGTGTGCTCTCACTCAACCTCTTTCCTCCCCTCAGAAGAGAAAACATTACTCAGAAAATAAATAGCCTACATACATTCACCCACCTGCACTGTGATGTGACAAACCTGCCTACCACCACTTGGGGGCGCCACACACCACTACAAGAAGTTCAATCAATCACTCCGCGGGACTTTCCAAGTGCCTGGGTCTCTCTCTCTCGCCTGTAGGCTGTGTCTGATGATAAGACACAGTCAACCCAACCGTACAAAACATTGTGACTTCCTTATCAAAACGTGACTTCGTTAACTGTTAACTGAACCCACGCCAAAAGCCCAATAATATCCAGACCAGAAGGAAAAAGAGCCATTTCTTCTCTTTGATGTGGATGCTGCTGGCAATAAAACTAACGAGGGGCCAGTTAGCCCAGTGTGCATGCGTGCATTGCGTGCATGCCTGTGTGTGCGTGTGTTTCATCACTGACACACACACACACACACACACACACACACACACACACACACACACACACACACACACACACACACACACACACACACCTGGAAGTGATTAAGATGGTGAAACACCTGGAGAAAGGCATTCATTTTCATCACATTGATGATGACAATAAGAGAGTCGTTTTAATTCCTTCTTCTTGTAAACCTGTCCTCTGGGTTCACCCTTTTCTTGTAGTAGGGCTGTAGTAGGGCTTGCTTGCCTAATATTAAGCGCTGTCTAGGTGTTTTATAGGACTGTCTTGTAGCCAACATGCCACAGGTTTAATCGCCGGAACAGTCAAGTCAACATAGCCAACAACCATTTGTCCTTGAGCAAGACACTCCTGACTCAATCTAAATACCTCTGGATAAGACTTTCAGTCAAACGCAGACAATGTAAACTTCTCATTTGGGTGGGACACAGCACTATAGCCTAGGCCTACTACTGCTATAGTTACCATTTAATGAACATCAGTGTTCAGTTGTAGGCCTACTTATAATAAATCTAATAAATCACAGGTAATCACAGACACATAGTAGACTACTAAACACACCTTTGGAATACAAACTGTTAATCTGTGTAAATCTCATTGGCACACCTATAGCACACGAGTGTCCTTACTTATACACAGCATGTTTACTGTGCACAGGCACACACATGTAGGCCTATAGGCCACACACAGGACGGTCACATCTGAAATGTTGCTCAACTTTCAAAGCCAGACGAGGCTGGACTCTGGAGTCTGTCTGTCAGCCCCCACATGAGTTACACACAGTCCTTGACTCCCTGTCAATGGATGGACCACCCGGAACCTCCCACAGAGCTGGAGTTTATCATGTCTTTGTATTAAATGTATTTATTTTCCAGCGTAGATATTGTCTTGAGCCCGTTTCAAACAGAACACACAGGCGTTTTAATTTTGTTCCTTTTCAGCCAGCGTATACGCAGCCTTCAAACATCCTACATACTGATGGGAGCAATGGTTACTGGGTTATTGTCATTTGAAGTGTGAAACATTACTTTAACACTGTAGCATCCCCAATTGTCATGGCAGACCCCTGAACAGTGTTTGTGCCTTGTTTGGTATGGATTGGAGCATTGGTGCGCTTGTGGCTCCTTGGGGCCTCCATGGGGCCCCTGGGGGTCACACGTGACCCATGGTGTGACTATTGTCATGGCAGACCCCTGAAAAGTGTTTGTGCCAAGTTTGGTGCGGATCGGACCAACGTGTGTCTTGATTGATTGATTGAAGAATTTATTTGCAATAGAAAAAAGTATATGACAGTACAAATCACTGGTACAAGGTCAACTAAAAGGAGATCCTAGAAAGCCGAGGCTTATTTCCACAGGAACCACACTTTAAGTATCTCATATAACATTGAAAGACAGAGAGATAGAACATAGTACTTTATCTAGGATAATATCAATTTCAAAAGCAGAAAAGGCATAACACCAAATACAATGGCAGAAAAAAGGGTGGGGGGAGCATGGGGGCTTAGTCTATTTATAAGTCACGGGTAGCAGCCACCTGAAGGTGACTTTTCATACCGATTTTGAAGGAGGCTAGGGATTTGCTCTCATTTAAGGCTTGTGGAAGGGCGTTCCACATGTTGGTGGAACGAGTTAGAGACTTGTTTAGTGTTAAATCTACGTTGATGATTAGTGGAGCTGCCCCTGGTGTTGTGATCGTGAACATCCTTGACCTTTAGGAAGTAGTTTGTCAGGTACATGGGTTGTCAGGTACATGGGTATCTTGGAGGTGTAGTGTATCTTGTACACCAGGCCCATTGCAAGATGCTGTACTCTGTCAGCTACTTTGAGCCACCCCACGCTTTCGTGGTGATGATCAGTAAGGTGGGCCCAAGGAGGAAGACCAAGCACAACCCTATTTTATTTTCTGATTGTTATGTTTTAAACTTGTGTGCATTGTTTTTACGTTAGCCCTGTGAAATCTGTTTTCCCGATGCTGCCAATCTATGAAGAGATATACCGTGAAAAGAAAGTGATTTTGGCCTGATTATAGGCCTGTAATGGAAACCCCGTGGGAAAACCTCCCAGGTTGTCTGCCTCGTGCTGACAAACACCAAAAACATGACATTTTGTCCTTTGAAGCAGTGTGTGTGTCATTGCAGATCATTCATCAAAGGTAGTCTAATGTTCTTTACATCTTTACATCTCTCAAGAAGGAATCCAATCTCACCGTGTGTGACTATACACCAAATTCCTACTGCACCTACACACAAAGTAAGACGGCATGACATCATAGAGCGCGTTAGGGGAGCAGCTGGACTCTTTCCACCGGCGATGTTATTGTTATGATTCTTTCATACCACTTTCTACACCACAAGCTGTTGATCATCGAGTGAACACACACACGTACGCACACACAAGGAGCATGGCCAGCCGGCCACACACACTCGCAATCCACCCACGTGTAATCCCCCATCGCCCGGGCCGCACCCAAGGGTGAGTGGGTCTGACTTCCTCGCCGCCCGTGTGTGATGTATGCAGACGACCCACCGTGGGGGTGATTGGTGTATGGAAAAGTCCTCTCTGCATTGTCTTAGTGGTATCAGGAACGTGGCAAACAGCGGGTCAAACCCCCCAGAGTGGGTGGAATGGGATGGGCCACCCTGATAAGTTGTGCAGTTTTAAGTCATGATAAGAGAGCTGTTTTGGGAGTTTACAAAAAAAGAAAGCGTAACATGTTTTTGTTTTTGTTGTAATATTTTCCAGCATGTCTCCTCCTCTGTTAGTGGAGACAGACTGGAGGTGTCTGCTTTAAAACGTGAGCTTCACCCAGCCAATGAGGGGGTGGATAAAGTAGACCTACTCAACTACTAAAGATACTCCTCCTGGTCAAAGATGGTTCGACTACAAGGTGAAAGTTGTTCAGCGAAGTTTGTACTTGAGTTAAACTACTGAGTAAAGTAAACTACTGAGAAAAGTACATTTGGAATACTAGTTTTGTCGCGGCTCCTTGGATTTGTCCATAGATCTGCTATTCTCACTATATTTGAAATAGTTTTAATTAAAAAATGTACTTAATTGCAGCTCTCAAGTAAATGTAATTAGTTAGTGTCCACCACTGAGGACTATGTACTCTATGGGACCTACTTGTATTGCAAGACGTATACAGTGTTGGAAAAATGACTCAAAGCTGAAACTATCAAGCTCACAATGCGTTGCATTGACGCATTGTGAGCTTGTAGATCGGCTATTTTCAAAAGGCCGAAACTGCAAATCTACAAAGTAACTAGTAACTAAAGTTTTAAAATAATTGTAGTGGAGTGAAAGTAAAAACATTTGCCTCTGAGATGTAGTGGAGTAGAAGTACATGTAATGGAAATTGCCTACTCCAGTAAAGTAAAAAAAATACCTCAAAACTGTACTTAAGTACAGTACTTGAGTAAATGTTTAGTTATTTTACACCACTTGACTTATAAGGCATTGGTCAGTTTGTCCATGACTGCAATGTGTGGCATATCGATCAGAAGGGAAAGGGAAATGACAGGTCACAAGGTGAGTCAGGTCATAAGGTGAGTCAGGTCATAAGGCGAGTCACTCAGGTCATAAGGTGAGTCTTGGCCTTCTGTCTGGCGTCTGCTATTAGTAAGAAAAGTGAGCCACTCACTTGGTGACTGACCTTCTATTGTTTACAGTTCCATAACAACTGAAATACAGTACATAGTCTGGCTCCAAAGCTTTATAACAGCGGTGCTCAAAAGTTTTCATGACGACTTTATTTCAAGATTCTCTACGTGTGTTTAACGATGGGGTTAAAGTGGCTAAACCCATGTTTACCACTTTCGCTGGGTAGTAGGGGGGAAGGAGAAAGAGAGAGTTTATTGTTGCATGTTGTGTTGCTTTTACCTCAGTGGTTCTCAGCCTGTGGGTCAGGACCCCCTGGGGGGTCTCCCTGTGAATTTGAGGGAGTCCCCAGATGACAGTAAAGAGACATTGTACAGACCTTTAAGACCTTTTTAATCCCTAAAAAAGAAAGGACATTAAAAAAGACAATTACTTCATCAAAATTAATCAACCAACTACGATAAAAAAAAGATTGTCAAATGAGAGGAAAATATAAAATATAAGAGGAAAATATTGTTGCGAGTCAAACTAAATGTAATGCCTCAACTCCAAGTAATTCCAAGTGTTTGTCAGGGAGGGGGGTCTCTTGTTCAAATATGGGGGGTCGGGGCCTGAAAAGGTTGAGAACCATTGCTTTACCTTAGTGGTTGTGGAGACCCCCATGGGGACGTACAGCTGGTCTGGAACTCTGAGAGGGTATTTGGTTCCATTTAATTGCACACTTTAAAGTTACACGAGGAGTGTAGATTGGGGGGTCCCATAGATCAAATCGGGGGTCCGTCTGTGACCCTCATGCATGATCAAAATGCAAGGGGTCCTTAAAATGAAAACGGGTGAGAATCACCGCTTTACCTGTTAGCCTGAGGAAATGCCCATATAAGGTCTACTTCCTGGGGAACTGAGGCGATTGCAAAAGTTGGTGTGTGTGTATGTGTACGTGTGTGTACAGTAGTGTTACCTGTGTGTGTGTGTGTGTGTGTGTGTGTGTGTGTGTGTGTGTGTGTGTGTGTGTGTGTGTGTGTGTGTGTGTGTGTGTGTGTGTGTGTGTGTGTGTGTGTGTGTGTGTGTGTGACAGCTGTTCACTGAGGACGCAGATAAGGAAGGGGGGAGGGGTGACGGGGTGAGCCTGAGAGTTACCTGAAACCCCGCCTTCCGGTATGCGGTGCGTTTCGTTGCCTGGCAACAACAACACACGGCCCAAGCATTGCAAACAAGTCCAATGTTGTAAAGTCCCCCTTTCTGTGTGTGTGTGTGTGCGTGTGCGTGTGTTTGTGTGTGCGTGTGCGCGTGTGTGCGTGTGTGCGTGTGTGTGTGTGTGTGTGCACGTGCATGCCTCCCTCACCATAAGATGCCACCAAAGCGTGGTGTTGTCAATTCTTGGGAGGATTTCACATAGTTTGCAGCATGTTGCCTCACAGGGACGTACAGAGAATGTTAGAGAGGCAGGCACTGACATTTCTAAAGGGGCCTTTTGGTGGAAATATCGAAAATAGCAGACCTCCAAGCTGCGACGCGTTGTGACGCGCTGTGAGCTTGGAGGTCTGTTATTTTCAGTAGGGATGTCCCGATAACCCGAATACTGATACTGTAAGTTAAGTTTCTGTACTTAAATAGTGCTTAAATAGTGTGTGATTCTCCAAAATAAAATGCTTTAAATAATTATGTTTTCATGGCTAGAGTGAGAGAAGGTGAAAACACTGTTCATTAGTTGAACTAACACACACAAAACTGTGTCTTAGGACTTTTGATATGTTGTTACCAACATATATTATGAAAAAAATGGTATCTGGTGCTGCCGTGAGCAATATCGGACGAGTACGGGTACAGCAAAATAGGCCGAGTACCGCTACTGCGAGTACCGATACTGCATCCCTAATTTTCAGTACTTGATACCACAAACTATAAGCATAAAAAAGGCAATACTGGACATGTGGCGTACAGTGAGGGCAATTCTTTAAACATAAGTTGCTGCATGCTGCATTCAAGTTCAGGAGTGTTAGGACAAGGCAATTAATTCTCTTGAACGCTGCCTTCGGGTATGACATGGAAAGGGAGCATTTGTGTTTCTTTAGCCATAGTGAAAACTGCATTCATGGTCTTGAGAGGGCACTTTTTACAGACGGGTAAAAGGGCAGGGGCTCAAGCCCCCTTTGATATCTATGTGTGCTCGTGCCTGTTGCCTCACCCCCTACCACCACCCACCCCTTCCCTTGAACCCTGCGATTACATCCACACATCCGCAGGCCACAGAGTTATCCCTGCTGCCAGGGGCGTCACAAGGGGTAGGAAAGTGGGACTGAGTTACCGGGGCCCAAGGTGGAGGGGCCCTAGTAACTTTAGCTATTGAAAAATAGCAGATATACAAGCGCACAACGCGGCACCGAGGGCCGCGCTGCGAGCTTGTAGATCTGCTATTTTTGAAAAGTCGTGGAAATGTGTGCAAATCTTTGAATATATGTATTTTTTAAGCGACCATTTGTAACTGAAATTTTGCTTCTGGGGGGTCCCTGGAACTAAATATTTTGAGATGGGGGTCGTTGGCCAAATACATATCATCTTGGGGGTCCTTGACATAGGTTTCTTGCACACATTTTCACGATTTTTCAAAAATAGCAGATCTACAGGCTATCTGCTATTTTTCAATAGTTAACATTCATGGGGGGCCCGCAGTGAATCCTTGTACCCAGGGCCCAGAATTTGGTGTGACGCCCCTGTCCACACATCCGCAGGCCACAGAGTTATCCCTGCTGCAGCCTGCATGGATGGAGGGAGGGTGACTCACCTGTGCAATAACCGCACCCTTTGTTTCAAATTACTGTTTTTGGCCGACATGTTCCTCTGTGTGGGCGACGGCGCGCGGGAAAAAACCCTCGCCGGAGGCTTCTGATTTTCTTTTTAATTGTATGTTTTTTTTAAATAATACTACACTAGAGGCGTCATTTCATCGAGGGGGCATGGCGAAAGAGTGACCACTTGAGCTCCGGTTTCAACAATAGCGAAAACCTCGCTGATCTACAGGCTCACGACGCATTGCATAACGTGAGCCTGTTGATCTGCTAATTGTTTTACAACTTACAATGTAGGCATTTAGCAGACACTCTTAATCCAGAGCGATGTACAATAAGCAAGGACAGTACAAGGTAATACATCAAATGAATAGAAATAGTAATCTATAGGATCATAGGTAAACCAAGAAGAATAATCTGTACATTGAAACTATACACACTACTATAGGCAGGGCTGTATTAACCATTGGGCCGGTGGGGCCATTGCCAGGGGCCCTTGGCTCTCAGGGGCCCTTGGGGGAACTGGGCCGCGTGGTCATTGACAACTTGCAAAAATTAAATGTATACGTTAATTAAAATTCAAATGTGTGTGAGGAGGGGCCCTCCTCTGTTGTCTAGAGGTGCTTTCTTGGCCCATAGATGATCATCATGGCTTAAAATCCGAGCTGGGTAGTGTGTGTCGGGAGGGAGGGGGCTTATGGTGGAGGGTGGGGGGGCCCTAAAAAACTATAGGCCAGGGGCCCTCGCGGGGGTTAATCCGTCCATGACGATAGGATGCCATGCAGGTCAACAATGCCTGCAAGTTCGACCAGGCTAGGGCAAGTGCTACGCTCTAAGTTCTATAGTTTTAAAGTGAGTTAATCATTGCTATTATTGTTGCAGAAAGAAAATAAGTTGTTGATTAATCAGATTTTATATCTGATAAAAGCATCCATATGGAATATGGAATAAAATACCTGGATTCTGGATTCTTAAATGTGAAAGTCTAGGGATGGTGGCTATTACCATCCCCCATGGAAGTCCAAATGACAATCCCCTGAATGGCCTTCTACATCTTCATGTTTGGAATTTGCAAAACAGCCGGGCTGGGGGGAAAAAACATAAAACAGAGATGAGATGATATGTTGTCGTTTTGGAAATGGAAATGATTTGTCTAGACGATATAGTCTGGTCCTTCTTAACAAGCCAGTGCCCCTTTCTCTGGTCCAGGAAACCGTTACTTATGTGTCTAACATTGTCTCCAAGACAGGAGGACACACACACGCGCACGTACGCACACGCGCGCACACACACACACACACACACACACACACACACACACACACACACACACACACACACATAGAGGACGAAGAATGAGATCACCCAAAAGTGATGTCATAGGCATAGCCCTGATCGCTTTCTTCCCACCACCCCCCACCCAGCTCACGCTCCTGGATGCATGCATGGCAGGTCAATGAGGTATGGAAGGAATGAGAGAGAGAGAGAGAGAGAGAGAGAGAGAGAGAGAGAGAGAGAGAGAGAGAGAGAGAGAGAGAGGGAGAGAGAGGGAGGGAGGGAGGGAGGGAAACAGGGCTTATTGTAGACAGACAGAAGCAGGGCTGCCTCCGACCTGAATCACTCAGGAATGATGACACGTCTCATTTTCTCATTGATGGAACTCTATGTCAGCTATTTCCTGTAACGTAACGAAAATCCCCAGCGTTCATTTGAACTCTGAGGGTGTATCGAACTGGAACCAAATGGACCTCCATAAAGCAGGGATACTCAGATGGCTTAGCCTGAGAGGAGGAGGCCACATTAGAGGAAGATGCATGCCATGGCAAGGGGCCAGGTGAAAGTCCAGTATCTTAACCATTGATCCAAAGGGATATCCCTTAGTACCAAGGGAGATACTAGACTTTTGAGGCTGAGGCTGTGAATCACTATGCTACACCCACCCCCCTTTTGACCTCCTCTCACAGGGAAATTGGGGTCTCAGAGATAGAAATGCCATTAAATAGTGGTTCCGTAGCCTAATCAAACCGGGGGTTCTTGAAATTAAAATGGCAGGGAATCATTGCTGGAGCCGTGAAAATCCTCTCTTATGGGGGTCACTGGCATGTCTTTTCAAACGGGGGTCCTCGACATGAACACGTTTGAGAACCCCTGTCATAAAGGGTCCATTTGGTTCCATTCGTACACACACACATGTCAAAAGGAACACTCAGAGTTTCACAGTGCAGGGTGCGTTGCATATTGAGTGGGAACGGCTCCCAGAAACCACATGGGCCGCGGCCAGCTCTTGAGACCGAAGGGCTCAGACTAACATTAACGTGAGGGAATCTCCTGCAGGCGGGCCAGGCCAGGCGGGCCTTGGGTCTGGTTCCTCCGTGGTCGGGTTCCGCTGGGCTGCGGCGCACACGGGTCACCGGATTCTCCAGGCATGAGGTAGAGCAGTGACTCATGGGAGAGAGAGGGTGGCCCCCGGCCGGTCGCTCGCGCGCGCACACACACACAGACCTCTTTAGACATCAGACGATCTATTAATAATACAGCCATTATTCACAAAAACACATGAACCTGAACGTCAGTCCGTGGACAAAGTAACTCCAGTAGAGTTGAGTACTTTACTGTACTACCGGACAAGATAAAGAGGAAGGTAAAAAATATCGTTCTCAATTGAAGTGGATGGTATAGTGTCCACACTGGACGCTACCATCCACATTCCACTCCCATCCACTTCAATTGAGAAAGATATTTTTTATCTTTATCTTGCCTGGTGGGAATGACCCTTTAATCATGTCAACCACATTTCTCAAATGTTGTAAACATCATTAAAGTAGGTTGATTTTACTCCCTTTCTTGCCTTATTTTTTTAGTGCTTTCCTCTTTCTCAAGTTTTGGTCTCCGTTCAAGCACCAATCTATGTTTTTAACCCAACCTTTTTCTCCTTTGATCTTTCTCTTTCAGTACAACATTTGAGTACGGTACTAAAGTAAACATACTTTGTTATTGTCCACCATTAACAAAAGTGACAGGTAGTACTGCCTGAACTCAGTACAACATATCTCCCCATGCCAAACGGGGATTGCTGTTTGGATGAGCGGTATCGGTATGACATGGTTCTGTGTAGAAGGCATCGCCTTGGCATTGCAGCGTCAATCTTTCCAGCACCAACACCTCTTGTGTGTCCCCTGCTATTCTCAATGTGTCATCAGTCTATTTCTGGCTTTGTCACCTATAGGAATGTGCACAATCTTGGGCCTTCCCTCTACAATCCCTGGAATGCTGGAGAGTACTTAATGATATTCTGGAGCCCAGCAACAATTTGGGGAAGGGGTAGTAGTACCACAGGTTGATGACAGGGCGGCGCCAATACACTTGTTAAAATGAAGGCATTGTCAGCCCTCACCTTTCATCCCGCTCGTAAATCAACCCGTGCTTGTAATCACGCGCCTCAAGATTGCGATTTTACAATCTGGCCAAGTGTGACTACTCGCCATAAACTATAGCCGTGGTCTCGTAACATGTGCATGGCAACCAGACAAACAGTAAATATCTGAATGTACACATTCCAGGTAACTATGGGATAAACAAGACAAAACAACAACAACAACGACGCAGGGGGAGAATCGGGCGAACAATCCCGTGCAGTCAAACTCAGTTTAACAGTCCTGTTGACTCCAACAGCCTGTCTATACGGCTTGTGGTTGTGCGTCGCTAGCAGCAGTGCCCTGCATAGGCAGGGGCGTCACAAGGGGTAGGAAAGTGGGACTGAGTTACTGGGGCCCAAGGTGGAGGGGCCCTAATAACTTTATCTATTGAAAAATAGCAGATATACAAGCTCACAGCGCGGCACCGAGTGCCGCGCTGCGAGCTTGTAGATCTGCTATTTTTGAAAAGTTGAGAAAATGTGTGAAAATCTTTGAATGTATGTATTTTTTAAGCGAACATTTCTAGCTCAAATTTTGCTTCTGGGGGGTCCCTGGAACTAAATATTTTGAGATCGGGGTCCGTGGCCAAATACATGTCATCTTGGGGGTCCTTGACATAGGTTTCTTGCACACATTTTCACGATTTTTTCAAAAATAGCAGATCTACAAGCTCGCAGCGCGGCACTCGGTGCCGCGCTGTGAGCTTGTATCTGCTATTTTTCAATAGTTAACATTCATGGGGGGCCCGCAGTGAATCCTTGTACCCAGGGCCCAGAATGTGGTGCGACGCCCCTGGCCCTGGGTGAAAGATAAGTTGCACACCAGCATTATGCATGATTTTCCATGTGTTTTTTCCCCCTCCCTGCCACCATGGTGACGTACTTTTCAGGCAGCCCCACCGCAACACACAACATGAGAGAGCAGAGAGAACCAGAAGTGCGGTGCGTGTGTGTTTTTTTACTTGTACTTTACTCATTAAGTTAGGTCATACAGCCTCTCATTTGAGGTCACCATTGATTTCCCCGGTAATTACCCATGATGGGTTGCAGGGAAAGAAAAGCAGATGCCCGAACGAACGAACGACCGAGGCCTTGAGGCGCCCTTTTCCACAGCGACTGTTCTTGTGCGCCTGCGCCCATGGGAGGAGGCACCCTGCGATAACAGACTAATGGGTCCTGAAGTCATACCTTCCCCTTTGGCAGCTCTGTCCGTCTGCCACACTAAACAATGACACAGCTCAGGCACACTGCTGCATTTTTGCGATATGAGAGAGACATGAACAAGTAGCCAACCTGCATGGTGTTGTGCTATAACTTGTCAACTTGTCACCCAGCGGGGACAAGCGACTGTTTTCCTTCAATCTGTGCGTGTGTGGCGGCGTGTATTAAAGATGACATGCTTTGGAAAATGTTACTCAGTCAAAAGGCTACAGTGCTAACAGTGGCAGGTGTTTGAAAAGTGTACACAATCGTTGCATAGCTGCTGCCGCCGGGGCATTTCAAGCAGGTGGGAAAACAAACAATGTTCAGTGTTCACAGGAAAAAATAAGAGAGGTTATCTTAGACAAGTGAGCAGGGACGTGCAGAGAATGTTAGAGAGGCAGGGGCTGACATTTCTAAAAGGGCCTTTTATTGAAAATATCGAAAATAGCCGACCTCCAAGCTCGCCGCATTGTGAACTTGGAGTGCGACGCGTTGTGAGCTTGGAGGTCGGCTATTTTCGGTGCTTGATACCACACTGAACTAAGCATAATCAAGTGAATACTAGAGATGCGTATGGCATGGATGTCTGGGCAATTCTTTCAACACAAGATGCTGCATTCAAGTTCAGGAGAGTTTGGACAAGGCAATTCTCTTGAATGCTGCCTTCAGGTATTGCACGGAAAGAGGGTATTTTTGCATTTCTTTCACCATAGTAAAATCGGCATTCATGGTCTGGAGTGGGCACTTTTTACAGACAGATAAAAGGGCTGGGGCTCCAGCCCCCTTAGATATCTATGTGTGCATGTGCCTGCAGGTGAGGATATTACTGACAGTCATTCATGTATTGGTGGAAATGGCAGCAGGAGGGGGGAGGGGGGGGCTCAGTATCCAGGCCCAGTGAGGTATTTGGGTTATTCTAATGCTGAGAGTCAGGAGGAGGGTTGGAAGGAACAGGCAACAAGAAGGCCCTCTATTGTTGCCTTAGAGAATGGAAGCTCTCACGCTGCAAAGATTCCATCCTCCTAGTGCGGTCATGGAGACTGTGGGACTGCACGGGCTCCGATAAGCTCCTCGGAAAGCCTTCGGCCTCCGTGAAAGACTCCGTTGTCCCTCCGCAGATCAAAACGATTTCCCCCTTCAGAGCGTCTCAATGACCCATTCACAACTAAGAGACAAGCTGCGCTCCTCGAACATAGTTTACAGAAGGGGAACTCTGACAAGAGCATTGTCTGCAGGTTCGGTTTGAATCTTGTGGGTGTTTTTTGATCCGTATCTTATCATGATGGCTTGTCACCGTTGACAGGTTAACTAGTGCCATACATACGGGCAGTTATTTGAAGCGCCGTCTGTGTTGTCGTTCTATTGTTGTCGTCCTGGCATGCGGTTTGTTGTGATCAAACAGGTAGCCTGTTTTCACCTTAGAGTTAAATATAAACTAGAGGGCGGACTGCCCCGCCCCCGGCTATTCATTTCAATGAAAGTTGCTCCCTGGCGTTTGAAGAACGCTCTCTTTGTACACTCTTTGAGTTACAGTCTTGAGCACAGAGCAGGTGCACAAGGGTACACTGACGGTGGGACTACACCAGAAAACGCGCGCGTATGTGTGCGCTGTCTGTGCGCAACCTGTGCGTGTGCGAAAAGCCCCTGGCTACACCAAGGAGGGGGTTATATGTGCGGGAGACCAGATAGTCTGTGTACAAAACGCATACGCATGCTTAAAAAATAGAACCGATCCTATTTTTACAGCATGCGTATCCGTGGTTCGCGCTATCCGTACGCCTGGTGTAGCCGGCTGAATTGATATACATTGGATCTATCCAAAACGCGCATACGCGCGCGCGCACCGCATACGCACGCATACGCACTGACGCGCGCGAAACGGCTTGGTGTAGTCCCACCGTTAGCATACGCACGCGCAAGTTGCATTTTAAATGCTATCCCAGATTTGACCACCAGGTGATGGCCGCTTCAACGTTCTAACGTGATTCTGGCACAATCCCACCTGACCTGACCGGGCCATTTAAAACCAAATGGACCCTTACAGGGCTGTGACTCTGAGAGTGTACAAATGGAACCAAATGGACCCTTACAGGGCTGTGACTCTGAGAGTGTACATGGAACCAAATGGACCCTAAGGGCTGTGACTCTGAGAGTGTACAAATGTAAACCTAATGGACCCTTACAGGTCTGTAACTCAGAGAGTGCACATGGAACCAAATGGACCCTTACAAGCCTGTAACTCCAAGAGTGCACAAATGGAACCTTACAGGTCTGTAACTGCAAGAGTGTACAAATGTAAACCTAATGGACCCTTACAAGCCTCTAACTCCAAGAGTGCACAAATGGAACCAAATGGACCCTTACAGGTCTGTAACTGCAAGAGTGTACAAATGTAAACCTAATGGACCCTTACAGGTCCATAACTCTCAGAGTTATGGGGGGGGGGGGGGGGGCGGGGGCTGATAATAATGCGTGTTTCGCCGACCATCACATCCCGTTCCTCGTTCGGGAACGTGCGTCACATCCTCTGGTCAGCCCCATTATGCACTTCCCACCCACAGCACAGCACAGCACAGCACCCATTCATTCCACAGTATCTGAGTGTGGGACGCTGTTTGCCAACACAGAAAAAAATGATGTGGAGTTTTGGGACGGAAACCATGGCAATGAGTCGTTCCCGCTGCAGTGACTCGTCCACCACGACCACGACCGCATGCAGAGCCGGAGGCCCGGAGCGCTGGCCAATCACAGCTCAGCTCCCCACTGGAGCCAACAGCATGCAGTGGTGGAAAAAGTACACAGGTTTTTTTTTTTACTTAAAAGAAGTAAAATGAATACTGAAAATGGGAAATACTCCACTAAAATAAAAATCACACCCAATGTGAAGTGAGCGGTGGTCGTGCTTGCATAACGTCTTCAATTGGTAATTAGTGATGTAATTAATACAGGCTACACACACACACATTGCTATGGCAAAACTCTGTGGAAAAAGACTAGGATATAGGTCTAGGATGTAATTGGTGATGTAATATGGCTACACACACACATATGGCTATGGCAAAACACTGAGGAAAACACATTGCTATGGCAAAACGCTGAGGAAAAGTGGCTACAGATAGGTCTAGGATGTAACTGGTGATGTAATGTGATGTAATATGGCTACACACACACACACACACACACACACACACACACACACACACATTGCTATGGCAAAACGCTGAGGAAAAGTGGCTACAGATAGGTCTAGGATGTAACTGGTGATGTAATGTGATGTAATATGGCTACACACACACACACACACACACACACACACACACACACACACACACACACACACACACACACACATTGCTATGGCAAAACGCTGAGGAAAAGTGGCTACAGATAGGTCTAGGGTGTAATTGGTGATGTAATATGGCTACACACACATATTGCTATGGCAAAACGCTGAGGAAAACACATTGCTATGGCAAAACGCTGAGGAAAAGTGGCTACAGACACACGCACAGCCACTCTATGGAGCTGTTTACCACCGCTCAAAAATACCTCAAACCTTTACCTAAGTACAGTACTTGAGTAAATGTACTTACAGTATATACTTTACACCACTGGCCTGCAGCCAGCCTGCCTGTCTGCCCACTGCCAGCGCTACTACTAGTCCTGTGCCCGAGGGAGTGCACAGTATATGAGTGCATAGTATATGAGTGCACAGTATATGAGTGCACAGTATCTCAGGATGTCTTATCTCTGCCTGTCGGGATCTCCTTTATGACCATATGGTGTTCCGTGTCCAGGCCAGTCTGTTTTGGGGCATTTATGCCTTATTGATAGGACAGTAGACTGAATGGGGGAGAGATGGGGAGCAACACACGTCAAAGGTCGTCCGGATCGGGAATCAAACCGGCGACGCCGACAGGCATCAATGCCAATGTGGGGATGCGATGCCTATGTGGTATGTGCCTGGACCAGTAGGCCAGCAGGCGCCCATGGTCACTTGTTTCATCATGTCAGATAGACATTATTTGGGCACTGTTTCAGCATGCGGCTGTTAGCCTGTTACCATGGTGGCGACACTGTTTAGTATGTGACTGTTTCACCCGTTTATGCCCATATATGGTGTTCCGTGATGTCAGTCAGTGATGTCGGTCAGTGATGATGTCAGGCATTGTTTCAGCAGGTGGCTGTTACCAAGGCGGTGACACTGTTTAGTATCAGTGATTTCAGCGTGTGGACAGGCAGGCGGCAGATGGCGGACAGACATTCAGTAAATTAATAGTTAGAATTAATAGTTAGATATAGAGGGTATGCGCATGCATAAAGTGAATGGCAAATCAAGTGGCAAAGTGAGTTCAACGTCATTTAATACAATCAGAGAGGACTTTTCTGTTTGGATGTATGGGCTGTCAAGGCCAAAAAGTTGTTTTTTGCCACTCGGTAGGCGTTCCCACTTAACTTCCGGGTATGATGTCACACGCATACCCACTGTTATTTCTGCCGGGGCACTGGGGCAGAAACCTCTTGTCCATATTCTAACACGCCGCAATGTGTTTTTGAGCTTGTAGAACATTTGAGTACTTTTACTTTAGAACTACTGCAAGGCAAGCCTACTTTTATTTTTGATGCCAACATTTCCATGTTGAATACAGGCGTGTTTACAGAGTATTTTAACATTGTCTTATACTTTTACCCTTTTACTTTACCAAGTAAAAGTAATCAGAGTATTTCTTCCACCACTGCCCACAGCCCCACATCTCTTACACAAATGGCTCAACCGCCGTAGGATTTCGCAACCCTCGGATTCCGTGCATTTTTTGCCAAGGGCTCTCTCGCATCAAACAAACAACAAATGGCTCTCTTAAAACTCATTTTTGTCCCCTCCTCCTCCTCCTCCTCCTCCGCATGGAGAGATTTCCTCTAAGGCGCTGTCTAAACAACAGTTGAAGAGTTGAATCTGGAAGTATTTATTTTGGGAGGTATATATAACCCATGAGCGCTGGCCCGGGTCATTCCAGCCATGCTAACTAGCCGGGGCAGGTCTATATTTACAGAAGGGCCGGGCATCCATCATCGCTGGTGCAGAAACACTGCACAGAAGTGAGGAAGGGAAAGTGTGGGCCATCAGTCATCAGCGTCCCAAATCCCCCCGCGGCCCACGCAGCTTATTTAAATGGCTTCACTGACTTCCAGAGCCACCAGCCGCGGTGTCACTCGGGTCAACCCTGCCGCTGGACTACAGCAGTGGTTCTCACACGTGTGCAAAGGACCCCCAAATTGATATGCATTTTCTTTTTGCCTTTATTGGCAGATTACAGTAGATTGACAGGAAATGGGGAGAGGGTGATGGGCAGTGTCACGCAGCAAAGGTCATCGGGATCGGCGACACGCTGCTACCCTAGCTGTCCGGGCCAATTGTTTTGCATTTGACCCCCCCATCTGAGCTTATAGATCTGTTGTTTCCACTATTTTGACATAATTCTGCAATTAATTATAAAATAGGGCTTAAATGGTTAATGATAATTGATTTAGTCGATAAAAAAAAATCTATTCAAATTTGTGCACGCTTATTGATATATATTATATAGGCTATACTGTGTATTAACGTTTAGCAGACTGAGAGGGGGAAGTTCGCCTCCAACCGGAAGGCGAACCCAGGCCCCCAACTCAGCAGACCATGCAAGGCAAGCAACAGGCACCGCTAAGAGAGCCAGCTCGCTCAGCGGAGCGAGTTGCGGCCGGATCTCTTGCAGGGGCGTTACGCTAACCCCTCCTGTCTGTAGCGTGCTTCACGCTTCACTGCCCCACGGCCGGTCCCTCGCGTCCCTCACCTAAGGGCGCGCTTCAGCGGGTCCGCCCGCCTGACACCATTGTAGCGTTTTGCAGACTGAGTGGGGAAGTTTGCCTCCAACCGGGAGGCAAACTTGAATTACTTCAAAACTTACTTCAAAGAACTCGGTTATTCTCGGTAAGAACATGATCGATAGCTGCAGCCCTAATATGTTTGCATGCCTTCACGTATGCGCACATACTGCACGTGTGTGTGTGTGTGTGTGTGTGTGTGTGTGTGTGTGTGTGTGTGTGTGTGCGTGCGTGCGTGCGTGCGTGCGTGCGTGCGTGCGTGCATGTGTGTGTGTGACTGTGCGTGCACGTGCTTCTGCGACTTGTTTACGGCCAGACTGTGGAGTGTCCGGTGACGGAGCCGGGCGGCAGGGGAAGAAAGACGATGCATCTTGGGGACCTCTCTCTCGTGACATCTGGTGACATCTCTGTCCTCTCCTCCTCGATGGCCGCTGGCACACTGCACCTTGGTGACATCACTCACGTCACCTCACAGACAGGCAGACACCGGAGAGGCTGGGCGACACCACAAATAGATTGACAGACAGACAGACAGACAGACAGACAGACAGAGGGACAGACAGACAGACATACTGTACATACAAGGTCCGACAATAAGAGAGAGAGAGAGAGAGAGAGAGATTTGCAGAGTCATTGTTGCGACTGGTCTTTCTCTCTGCCTGGCTGGCATACATAGACATCAAAGGGGGGCTTGATTGCCCCTGCCCTTTACCCGTCTGTAAAAAGTGCCCTGTCTCCAGACCATGCTGGATGCAGCTTTTACTATAGTGAAAGAAATGCACATTTCCGAACTCTTGGGAACTTGAATGAAGCATTTCATGTTGAAAGAATTGCACTCTCTGGGTAGAAATCCATGCCATCGTACACCATCTCCAGTAAAGGCTTGATTATACTTGAGTGCATGTGCCCCGCACCGAAATAGTCGGCAGACTCGGCACACAAATGTTGAACATTGTATTAACACAAATCTTGGCAAGCCACGAAGTCCCTTTACATGAATATATTTGAAAAGCACTTTGCATGCAATGAATCCATATTTATGTTTTTTTTCTCTGTCTTTTTTTGTGCTTTTTATACCCCCTTTTTCTCCACAATTTAGTCGTTATGTCAATCGATTTCTCCCCACACACATTTCTATTTCATGCTGTTGTATCCTACTGACTCGCCTGCCAGTGAGGAGCCCGCACCGGGAGGACATAGAGCCTTCATTCATAGAGCCTCCCGCCCGATACTCCCTGCTCACAGGTAAGCCCAACCTGTAAGATTACGTGCAGTGACAATTATCACCGTCCCCGCCCCGCGGCTTCCCTCCCCCGAACACGGGTGCATTTGCATTCACGTACGCCGCAGATGCTCGACAAAGCCAGATGCACCACGATGGATTCAAACCCACAACGGCTGCGCTGGTGGCTGCACCACTTGAGCGTTATGCATTATGATGTTTGTTTAGTTTGTGTCCATATACATAGGCCTACAATGTTACACACACAGACACACACGCACAGGCACAGGCACACACATGCGCGCGCGCGCACACACACACACGCACGCACGCGTGCGCACACACACACACACACACACACACACACACACACACACACACACACACACACACACACACTATACTAATTCAAAACTGGTCAAACATTGGCCAAGTTTTCAAATAATAGGCCTATAAAAAAGTGGCAGAAATTGTTAATTATTTTCACAACATTTATCTGGAACCGAGTCAATCAAAATTAAATGCCTCATCGACATTACAAATGGTTATCAGGTTGGTCGGGGAGGATGCAAATATAATTATTTGGGGTCACAGCCTGAAAAGGTTGAGAAATACCTTAGACAGCAGCCTTGCATTGGAGAGATGGAGTGGGGGTTGACGTGTCATGATGGAGTGACATTTCCAGTGATGGGACACGGTCGTTAGCGCGTTGGGAGCGGCGCACCGGCGTGCCATGTAGGGACATTTGTACCGTGAGCTCAGAAAGACCTGAAACCCAAGAAGCCTCTCAAATCCCCCCAACCGGCCCGCCTCGGGAGTATTAATAACACCACACACACACACACACACACACACACACACACACACACACACACACACACACACACACACACACACACACACACACACACACACACTGTATACTTTTGCATACTTGCTATACTTGTGAGAACATAAAAAGTTTAGGATGACGATTTGATCAATGCCAATTTCCAAATATGTTGCCCATTTTTAACAAAAGCTGAAAATAGCCGACCTACAAGATCACATACCTTTTATTTTGCATTGTCTTTCTGTTTTCCTGATGATATCTACTGCATAGTACTGTGTGTGTTCTATCTGTCTGTCTTTCAATGTTATATGAGTTAAAGAGAAGGATCTCCTTGGAAATAAGCCACAAGACTTACCTGAGTTTATCCTTTTAGTTGACCTTGTACCAGTGAACTGTACTGTCATGAAACTGTACCCTTTCCTATGCAAACTTCTAATAACTACTTCAATCAATCAATCAAACCCTAACCCCAACATGAAAACCATCCTACTTTTAAGCCTATAACTCTCCAAAGCTTTCCTAGACATATAAAACAGACATTTCTCTTGCAAAGACCAGGACAAAATCTCCTCACAAATGTCTACTTGTGCATGGGGACATTGCAAGTATAATTATAAGAGTAGCCTACAAACACACACACTCACAAACACACACACACACACACACACACATGCGCAAACGCGCGCCCATCCTCCGTGCTGGCATAAACAATGACCCCATGGGCGAGGCGAGGTGGTTTATTCTCATAAGTGCTGAAAAAAGATGTCATCACCCATTGAATTGTCAGCGTGCGGCCGCTTTATGATTGGCCTGCGACGGCAGAATGAACTGTACGGCTTAACACAGAGGGGGGGAGGAATGTGAGGTCAGCTCTGGGCAATGATAAATGTGTGTGCGTGTACGTGCATGCATGCATGTATGCGTGTGTGTGTGTGTGTGTGTGTGTGCGTGTGTGTGTTTGTGCGTGCGTGCGTGTGTAGTAGGTTAATGACATCATGTTAAATTTACACCCCTTGCCCTCTGCACCATGTGAATGCACGAGCCTCCTGCTCCTGGAGCATGAGGTCATGATCGGATGATCATCCTCGGTGGTGGGTGAGGGGTGAGGGGTGGGGTACGTGTTTGAGGTGGGGGGAGGGGGGCGGCAGGGGCTTCTAAATACGGTGTCGGGGGTCTGGGGAATGCTGTGTATGTACACTCACTGTACCCATACTGTATGCAAGGCATGGCTCCCCTATATACTGTCTGTACTAGTCTCAGCCACACAATACTGTGCTCCTACCTCTATACCTTAGTGGTTTTCAACCTGTTTCATATCAAAGGTCCATTATTTATTCTGGCATTCAAGCCACGGACCACCATTTGATGAGATTTAGCCTCTCAGACCCAAAACCTAGTGTATTTTGTTGTTGTTGCATATGACATGGTCTACAATTCCATGCTGTATTGATGTGGCACCACAGGAGAGATAACAGGCCAACGTTGATCAAAAATAACAACTCCTCTACATTCTCTAATTGTGTAGACTTTGGACTTAGATTGTGTAGACGTAAATTAAGCATGGTTTAACAATAATCAAACTCTTGAGAGTGTAAAATGAAACTTCTACCACTTTTTGTGGTCACATGTTCAGATACTGGATTCTGATTGGCTTAAAACAGTGGTAAATCAGTCAACAACCTTGAGTTGGATCATGGACCCCGCCCACTGTTGTGTTGGGCTGGACTCACACAGCTGTGTGAAACATCTTCTCCTTATCGGCTGAGAATGGCCACTGGGGGCGCCGTACTAATGCATTGTCAATGGAAGGTTGTTTGGTTTTTTGTCGTTGCCGTGTCTCTAGCTCAACCGCAGCCTGTACGCTCTTGAAGAGACACGGCAACGACCAAACACCAAACAACCTTCCATTGAGAATGCATTAGTACGGCGCCCCCAGTGGCCATTCTCAGACGATAAGGAGAAGATGTTTCACGCATATGTCTGTGGTGCGCCTTGCAGTTGTAACATTTCCTAGATCAATGAAGTTACAACTGTGTTTTCTTTCATTTATATGGTAGAAGTGGTAGAAAAGCAAAGCAATTTACCATTCGAGGGTTGTGGGTTGTTGGCTGATTTACCACTGTTTCAGGGTTGTTTGGCAGTTGGCTTTGCCTCGTGCCACAACCCTGAAACAGTGGTAAATCAGACAACAACCCACTCCCTCTCATGGTAAATGGCTTACCTTTACACTCGCAAGAGTTACAGTAAAGATCTATAGGTGTCACGATCAGCCCCTGTTGTATCCCTGATGTAACTGTTTTGCCACAAGTTCAGTGTGCCCCTCCCTTGCCCTGGCTGCTCCTATTTCTCCGCAGCCAATCTTCTACTCTGCCTTCTACCTGAGGCCAAGAGTCTGATTGCCCTGAGTTCTATCACCTGTGAGGACCAGCTGAGCCTGGTTGGGTGAGGAGCTCAAGAGACTATCCACCTGTTTCCGCGGGAGTTTACTGGAGATTATTTGGACCTGTTTGGACCACACTTCCGGTTTAACAGCAGACATACAAGCTCACGTTGCGTCGCAGATGCAACCATTGTGAGCTTGTAAATCACACTCGGCTGCGGCGACGGAATCTCGGTACAGCGTCTGCGCAATGCACTATGGGGGCGTTGGAAACTCGTGGATAAAAACTGTGTGTTTCTGTGTCTTCAATGCTGGCAAAGTCGTAGTGTCAGGTCCTGTTTGTCAGTTGTTGTCAGAGTTTATGTTCCAGGGTTATGGATGTATTCTGTGTGCTAAGTGTTCTGTAGTTACTCATCATATATAATATAAGTAAAGTTTGTCAACTGCTTCACTTTCGTCTCCTGGGTCCTACACCTCCTGCTCCTGCATGGGTCGCTGGGTCCATTTGGTTTCATTTTACACTCGCAAGAGTTAAAGATCTAATAGGATCCATTTGGTTTCCAACTCTCCATCATTTAGCTGGAGACCTCCTGGAACCCACATCTACCTATTTATGTCTGTGCTGGAACCCCCTCAAGGACCACTGGTGGTCCCAGGACCACTGGTTGAAAACAACTCATACGCCCCCATCTTCCGAGCAGTTCCTATAGGCTACGTGAAAGCCCCCCGTATCCATCCAAAAATGTTATGGAAAGTCTACCATGTTATTCAAATAAAAAAACGGGGGAAAATTAGCCTAACCCTAAAGCCATGTCTGTGAGCAATATGTGCCAAGTGCTAATTTGTGTTTGTGTGCCAAAACGCACAAACCCACGCGTGCACACACACTAAATCTACAGTTCATTTAGTCGACTAAACTGTGTGTGTGTGTGTGTGTGTGTGTGTGTGTGTGTGTGTGTGTGTGTGTGTGTGTGTGTGTGTGTGTGTGCGTATGTATGTGTATGTGTGCGTGCGTGCGTATGTGCGTGTGTGTGTGGGCATGGTGGCTCAGTAAACAACATGGTTACCGGTGGGAGCGTCTTATTTACAGTATAAACAGCATTACGTGTGTTTAATTAGCAGTGAGCAGAGCAATAAAGATCTGTGTGATGCAGCTGTCTGTGGCTGATCAGGGCAATCCAATGTGTTATTTCATACCACAATATTGAATGGAAAAGTATTGCCATCAAAAAACCGTATACTTACAATACCAAAGTAAAAGAATAGTTTTCAAACCTTTTACCAAAAATAGCTGACCTACAGTACATTGCCCTACAAAGCCAAAGTCCAGTAACTAAGTTTTTGGACACACTGGCTTGTTTTGTGTGTCTGTCCCAAAGGTCAAATTAGCCTTCGTGATTTTGGGGGGGATAAACAATTTCCACAAGAACAGGTATACAATGTATTAATACAGAACTTGAGTAAATGTACAGTAGGTCTACATGTACTTAGATCCTTTCCAGGCCAGCGCTGGAAAGCCCTCTGCATTCCTGAGCTGTGAGAGTGGTGATGTCACCACAGGTTGTTCAGAGGTTCTGCTCACAGAGACATGCCCGGGCAGAGCCCTGCACGTCGTCCACTCCTTACCTCACACACCTTCACTGGAGCACACGCTCTGTACTCTGAGTCTGTACTTCCTCTATTACACCCCCCAGGGAGTATAATTGAACAAGGAGGGGTGAGTGACACACAGAACATAGATTACCCTCTAGGCCAGTGTTTCTCAAACTTTCAAATTTCAAGGTCTCCTCTTAACTCTGACAGCGTACAAATGGAACCAAATGGACCTGTTAAGCTTGTATGGGTCAATTTAGACCCCCCAAAGGAACCCACAGAGTCCCTGGAATCCACTTTGAGAACCACTGCTCTAGGGAGCAGACTGGAGTCGGAAGTGTGATGCATTAGATAAATAATAATTAGACCTATTTCATCATGCCCACGGTGGGGAATTCCGTGATCGTCTTCAGCCAGTTGAGTGCTCCTCACAGGGGCAAATGGGGCGGGTGTTAGGGGTTGACTACCTTGCTCAGTGACGCCTCGGGCACACTGCCGGGGGCCGGGAACCGAACCTGGGACCTGATGCTTCAACAGCAGTCTCTCTACACATTCATAGTCTCTCTACACCCCCATACACATTGAAGTGTATGGGGGTTGGCTGGACAAGCATAACAAATACACTGTATTTGTTTAATCGTTGCGACCGTTGTCAAATAATCGGGCATATCTGTATCAAACACAAAATTGTTTGTTTGATGTGTACACTACAAAGCACAAAGCACAGTTGACCTTTGCACTTATGTGTCTAAAATGAGATGCTGCACCTCAAGAGGTTATCCTCTCAATAAATTCTGACAAAATTCATGTCATCTCCAGTTCAAATGATTGTTTTTTGGGGGTTGCGACCTGAAAAGGTAGAGAACCACTGGTCTATAGATGCAGTTGGTCTGCTGTCTGAGTCATGATGAACTCCAGGACCCTTCTCCTCCTCCTCCTCCTGTGTTCAGCTCATCCTGGGCTGTGTTTATTTTGAGGGAAGGATCGCACACATCAAACACAACCTGTCTGTCTGTCTGTCTGTCTGTCTCCCACACATCCTCTCCATATTTCCCTTAATCCGCCAGGCACAGGCATTTAGCTATGGCAGACAGTCACACTGTACATGTGTACACAAAGTACATTTACCGTGTAGACACTGTAGAGGGAAATCTCGCTCTTTCGACAAGTGATTCTAGGAGCGTCGGGCAGGTTAGCTACTCACCCGCGTCATGCTTACTGAGGTTGGGGTCAGGGTTTGGGTTAGGTTTAGGCATAGAGGTTAACATTCAACCACGTCGGCAGGTTAGCTATTCACCCGCGATTCACCTGTGTCGAAAGAATGAACCTCAAACAGATGCTATGTCGCAATATCGACACGTTCCCACTGTACAGTAAGTGCTGTAATTAACTGGCAGTTACTTTGCAGCGAGCTCACGACGTGTGCCACGAGCTTGTCGATTTTCGATTTTCCAAATATTTAGACAACTTTTGAGAAAGTGTCAGCACTTTCATCGAAGTACATTTTGATATGCCAATACTTTTGCACTTGAACTCAAGGACAACTTTGAATAGCGGACTTTTCCCACCCATATGCCTTTAATCCACGAGGCTATGGCAGACAGTCTATAACCCCCATGCATGCTCGCCGCGATGGATGGGGAGGGTGCTCCACCCTAGAAAAATAAACCGGGGGTTTCATCATGGGAGGCATCAGCCCCGGAGGCCTGTCTGTCTGTCTCCCAGACTTACGCACGGCGTGACAAATGTTTTTTCCTTTTTCCTCGTCTACCCGACTGAGGTGGCATCTGTCCCGTTTCATGCTGCTGGCTTAAGTTCTGAGGGGGTAAAACAATCCACATTCTCCGAGCGAGCATTTACTGGGCTTAGAAAGAGCGCGGCCTTGGTATTGATGTTGGCAGTAGAAACCATTAAAGTAATGGTCTCGCAAAACCCCACTATTTGTCCCCGGGATTCCCCAACTATGCACACACACACACACACACACACATGCGCGCGCATATGTGTGCACGCGCACGCAACACACACCACACACACACTTTGCACCCATGCACACAGGGGCGTCACAAGGGGGGGGGGGGGGGGGGGGGGGGGAGTGGGACTGAGTTACTAGGGCCCAAGGTGGAGGGGCCTGGAATTATATCATATATAATCGAGTGCCGCGCTGGCGAGCTTGTAGATCTGCTATTTTTGAAAAGTCGTGAAAATGTGAACAAATCTTTGAATATATGTATTTTTAAGCGAACATTTGTAACACACATTTTGCTTCTTGGGCCGGTCCCTGGAACTAAATATTTTGAGGTGGGGGTCCATAGCCAAATACATATCATTTTGGGGGTCCTTCACGTGAAAAAGTTTGAGCACCACTGACATAGAAACAGGTGTTTTTTTTTTTTTAAAGAAAAAAAAAACAGGATTTGAAATATAAGACGTGCACAAAGATTTTTCAAAAACAGCAGATTACAAGCTCGAAGCACAAAATTGGAGTGAATCCTTGTACCCAGGGCCCAGAATTTGGTGCGACACCCCTGCACGCACCAACTGTCCGGTCCGTTGCGCGGCCGGAGACATTTATGGTTTGAAAGGCCGCATTGTGTGAAGGTCAGGAGAGTATGTGGAATGGAGATCTATGGTTGTGACATTCTCCATTCTTTGAAAAAAGAAAAAAAGAAAGCCTGGGCAGTCGGCTCCTGTTACATAGAGATGAGATGATAGGAGATATGGTCTGCTGCTGTGCATGCACTACTAGACTAGGCACTAGTACATGTGCAGCGAGTTGGAATATGGGTGTGTGTGTGTGTGTGTGTGTGTGTGTGTGTGTGTGTGTGTGTGTGTGTGTGTGTGCGTGCGTGCGTGCGCACATTCTTGTTGGCGTGTCTCTGTGTGTGTGTGTGTCCATATGTGCATGCATACCACAGAATCAGAGGGCATTTGAAAGACGGTGATTAACCACCATTTATGATCTTATTGTTGTGGATGCCAGAGAAGTGCGCTAGAGTGGAAAATCAACGACTTTCCCTGTTCTGTCGGTGATAAGTTCACAGATTTACAGCATAAAAGTATGGATTTCACAAACGCATCCACTTAATCTCTTTCCTAATCCTAATTCTACTGATTGTTTATTGACTGTGATGCAAGCTTTACTCTTCAACCATCCCAGAGTAGAGCGACAGTGTGATATGAGCAATCTGGATGAGCGCATCACCTGTCACGGTCCACTCCTCGGCCTTGGACAATGACTGTCCTAGCTTTTGGACTTATTAGGCCCATGTTTCTGTTCTTCAGTATGTTCTGTATTAGTCTTGAATTATGTTACTCTATTGTTGGTCATTTCAGGGCTGAACTATTCCTTTAGTGTTTGAGAGTGTCTTTGTTGGTCCGTTAGCCATGTTTGGAGAGTCTATGTTTGTCAGTTAGCCTTCAGTAATAAACCTGCCTGTGTATTTACCTGCTTCCGTTTGGTTAATAAATACTTTGAGTTTATCCTGCCTGCCTCGAGTCCTGCCTTTGGTTTCCTGACACCCACCGAGAATTCTGTGTGAAAACGTCACGCGTACGTGGGCCAAGGTCCCAAGTCCAGCAGGTGCCACGCAAGCGGTCGCGATAGGGTTGTCACAGAGATGCGGATCTAGGTCAGAGTTCTCTGGCATTCCTTTCCCCACTTCCTAGTTTCTGGGTCCACATTTACGACGAGAGGACTTTCGCTGTCCAAAGGATAAGGTTCAACAACACTATGGCAGCAGGGATGAGAGACGGGTACCGGTTTCGAGTCCCACATTTTTCCAGTCCTAGGGGGAGCGTGTCGCTGTTACTACATGTCATCTTTTCGACACGCCTTCTAAATCCTTACCTGTCTTTTCAAAAAAACTAAAAATGTTACAATATACTGTATGCAGCAGCAACTACAGGTCTAAATGGGTTGGAGCATTTATGCCATTTTCAAATTATCTTCATATAATTGGTCCTCACTAATAATATAGTACCATTTTCTTCTCGGTTTGTGTCTCAGGAGGACTTATTTCCATTGAGACACAGACCAAGTATAGAAATAAATGAACTAGGAAGAAGTCGCTCTGCATCAAATCGTCTGCTAAATGCCTAAACTGTAAACCGTGAGCCACTCTTCCACACACAAAGCACTAAACCGCAAGTTCCTAAATGGGTGTTGCTCCAATTCTAATAAACAGCTTGGCACGAAGAAGGAAGTGCAAATATTTAACAAGGATTGCCCGGGCGAGAAGTCACGGCAGAAGTATGAACCTGCCGCGAGTGAGTATCGATCTCTGTCACACAGTGGCATTCCACGGTATCCTGGAATGTTAATGATTTGTGTCCCCTGATGTACCCACCAGCGGGGCCTTCCTGTAGGCGTGTGCATGGGAGCACATAGAGTGTACCTGAGTCACCCAGCTCCGCTCCGCTCCGCACAGCCCTACCCAGTTCCAACTACAGTAACTGTGCCTGAGCCAGGTAACAGGAAACAGGGTTTCAATTATGGATGGTTACCAACGACTGCATAACATCCCTCCATCTGTTATTTTCTCCCCCTTCTCTCGCTGTTCTAGCTGAGTGGTTCTCAAACATTTTCATGTCAAAGACCGGGCCCCCTTCTGAAAAGATTTTGTGGCATAGCGGGGATGTGATGCAATGTGCTGCAATGCTTGTTTGTCCATCGGCTGTTTTCTGATAGCCAAAAAATTAAACAGCGCTTAAATGTTTAAACTGTTACTCATTTTGCCGGGGACCCCTTGGAGCCCCTCTCAGGCATCCCTGGGGGTCCCTGGAACCCACTTTGAGAACCACCAGTCCTTGCTTATCTCCATGCCCTCTTACTCGTTCGCTGATGCAATGGCAGCTCGTTAGCAGCGTGTCAGCACTGGCCCAGAGCCACGTACATCACGCAGGTGTCCAGATGATCGTTGGGTATTGCAGAGGCTGTCAGCACAGCAGCACACACAGACAGAGCAGCAGCAGCAACAACAGCGAAGGCAGGGCTTGGGCCTCCCAGGGGGAGGGGAAATCACTTTTCTGCATTCAGCCAGATGATGGCTTGCTCAGACGGTTTTTAATGAGCGCTCGGGGAGACTCCCTATACTTTATAGGTGGGTGAGCCTCTGATTAGCAGACGGTTACCCACCATGCACCTGTCTCTCTGCGTTAACCTCATAAGCCCTGTCGTCGCCGTAACGCGTGAGCTTGTAGATCGGCTATATTGTCCAAACATTTCGCCTATAACCCAATTAAAAGCGGGAAAAGCATCTTTAGATTTTTCCGTTTGCTATTCAAAAATAGCAAATGTGCAAGCTCGCACTGGGCCACTTCGTGCCGCGCTGCGAGCTTATACATCTGCTATTTTAGAAAAATGTTTCAAAATCTTAAGTGAGAACTAATAGATACATTCAAAGACTCTTATTCCCTTAACTCCAAGAAATAAGACATGAGAGAAACCAGGTGTATAAATGGAATTTGCTATATTTTGAGAGAGACAGGCAAGGAACAGTACAAAAAGCACATTCAATCCGTTTCACGGTGGTCAGAGATTCGTATATAAAAGAATACAGTATATGACAGTTAGGCGCGGGACTCATTGATTGGTTCCCATATCATAACAACAAGACAGAGACACGTAGGTATATCAGTGACATACTGTAAGCATGGAATGACACTTCCGGGTGGAGGTGACATGGCAATATATACTGTATATTTATTGAATTCAAACGTTAGATTTTAACTACCAAAATCCTCTAACAAGAACCATAAATTGTGAGAACGAATAGGCCGATTTAGAAGGCATTTGTAGAATGGTCCTCAGGTCTCAATGGGATTATAATGACATGCTCCAAATAGGGTTAAACGGCAGGGTTAAAGCAGTTTAATGGCTGCATTGTCCAGATGCAGCAGCAGCAGCGCTGCGGGAGATAAAACATGACTATAATCTTACACGACCGCAACAACAACAGGCTCTCCACCTGGTGTTACCGCTAGCCTTTGGAGTTCAACAGAACAAACCTCTCTGGCTGCATGATCAAAGACTTCGGGCGTGCTTCGGGCTGACACGCTTTCATGTCAAACAAAAAGCGATTAAAACAGAGCTCTGTGACTCTAAGAGAAAGCACTCACACACACACCGGCCAGTGAGTGGAACATTCCATAGGAGTAATGTGATACGTTTGTTAGGAAAAAGGAGCTTTGAAGTATGAGCTACCTGAGAAGCGCCCATGATCACATGTGTGCTCAGGTTACCAACGGCGGACACAATGGGGCTTTCTGTGTAGCGGGGATCGCGGTGGATGCTGTCTGTGGGGATTACAATTTACCTATACATAAGTCTTAAGGCCTATTTTCAAACGTGTTTATATTTTTTTCCAAAGACAGCTGATGTACCTGAGACCTGACCTGACCTGACCTGAGAACAAGTGTTTTAAAGTGACATACCCCTATAGTATACAGTGCAAAATGCAGTGTTTTTGAGCGGTGGTAAACCGCTCCATAGAGTGGCTGTGCGTGTGTCTGTAGCCTTTTTCCTCAGCGTTTTGCCATAGTAAAACGTGTGTGTGTAGCATAGCCTGTACATCCTAGACTCAAATCCTAGTCTGAAGACGTTATGCAAGCACGACCACCACTCACTTCACATTGGGTGTGATTTTTGTATTATGTGAGCGGTGCTCACATGGTATCAAACACGACACACGTTCATACAGTATCTCCTCATATGGGCCTTGTATGGGCCGCTCTGTCCGTGACATCAGCTGTGGTGACGTCGGTCTCTGCGTACTTTCTATGACGTTAGTCTTGTGTGACTTTGTCTCTCGTACAACAGACAAAGGGACATACACACAAAGCCAGACGTAGGAGCGGTTAGCACAGCTCAATTAAATATAGTTAAATCCGCAAATCCCCTTATATGGAGTACACTGACATCATCAATATGACGTCATAGTACTGCTGGCTTCTTAGACTGGCTGCCTGGACTCCATATTTGGACATGCCTGACATGGAACTCCAAACTGTAATGGACATTAAAGGGACACACACAGACAGACAGACAGACAGACAGACAGACAGACAGACAGACAGACGGGAAAGGACGGGCGAAATATTTAGATGTTAATCGTACTCAAGTCCTGTGAGGATTGGCTTAGGCTTAGGAATGCGACAAAAACAAAACAATCTCCATGAATTCAAGGCATCATATGGTGTGCAATTGATAGAAAATACATAATTTTGGAGGGGTGAACTACTCTTTTAAGCACTGCAGCACTTGAGTTACAGTATGTAATGGGTCTGTAACAGGGGGTCCGGGACCCCTAGGGGGTCCTCAGAGTTACTACAGGGGGTCCTCCAAATCTTTGAGTGATAGAAAGTTTTTCTCCTATTTTACTTTTTTTTTTACTGAGAACTTTAGCCAAAAATAGCAGATCTAGAAGCTCACAACGACTCGCAGCTCGAGAAAATAACTTTGGTGTAGAGGGGAAAAAGAGCAGATTAAGTACAGAGTGAAAGGTGAAGTTTATCTGAAAACACAAATTGACATGAATTCAAAATACACTGACGATTGTGCTGTCAAACAATGAAACGATATGGAATCTATGAACAGGTGGTGGGGGTCCCTCCCTGCTTTATTTCTCTCTCAACTATAGGGGTCTTTGGCCTGAAAACGTTGAAGACCCCTGCAGTATGTACTTACTAGTTATATCGCCACTGCGTGTCTGATCAAACCATATAAAAAAACAGTGCAACCCCTACCTGCCTGTGAGTCAGGACACTTCTTGTGTAAACCAGGCATACCCCAGTCATCAGCTCTTACCTGTGCAGAACAAGGTTGCCTCAGGCTATAATACGCTTAGCACACTTCCCCTCAACCACAGTGCCTCATTCATCACTCGGCACTGTTTTGTTTTTTTCCTGTCAGAACCTGCTCTCTAAAACTCAAACGCCATGTGTCAGAGTGCATGTGCGTTTGTGTGTGCGTGTCTCTGTCATATAGGGGTGCATTCCTGTTGCTTCGCTGGCTGTATCTTTCCATCTGACACGAGTAGAAAGATTCACACTTCGCCTTGAACTTGAACTCGGGAGGGAAAAAACAGGCAGTAACTCTTCCTAGGTTTAGGCCTTTTAGCAGACACATTGCCTTTATAAACTACAAAGGTGTAATTCTGGGATAATCGTGTATTTGCCTATATACACTATACAGTATATATTATTTTATTATTGTGATGTCACATGAAGCTTGACCAATCCTGTCTCATTGAACATTATATTGTCCAACCAGAAATGGTCAGAACAATTTCATTGAACCCAATGGACTTTGAGGTTTTGGGGTTATTACAGAAAGGTTTACAGAAAAAAGGGTTACTTTAGATGAAATAAAGCTGGACAAGAACATTAGTCTGGTTGCCCTATAGGCAACTACACTAATTACAAGAACTCTAATGAACAAACGACAGAGTAAATGGTCTCGCGAGTTAAGTGCAAAGACAACATCATGTGAATTAAGTGCTATGAACCACCGACAATGGCTGGAGAGAGAGGGCATTATAAAGTCCATTATAGGTGATGACTGCAGTGGTATTAAAGCATACAACTTTAATACAAGGTGCTCTCATGGTGCCTGGCTGTCTCTCAACACAACAGTGACGTTGTCTTTGCCTGGCAAGACAGCGCTACGCTGGCTACGGCACATGCCTGAGTGCTTTGTTGGCCCCCTCGCAGGCTTTTACACTCGACACACACAGACAGACAAAAGGACTAAACCCATTAAAGTTACTATAATAGCAGGCTGTTCTACAAACTCTTTTATAGAGCTGGTGAAAGCTTTTGTTTTGTCATGGAATCTGTCAGACACACATTGAGGAAGTGTATTTTTGAGTTGCTCTGTGTAAAAATACAGACATGAAAAAAAATAAGACTTAAATTAGTAACCCAGTTCCCTGTGGCTGTGACCAGCCCCAAGAGGATCATGGGAAAGTACTGCCACCATGAGCAATGGTTCCCAAGTAAAGTGTGTCACTGTGTGTGCGTGCGTGCGTGCGTGCGTGCGTTGCGTGCGTGCGTTGCGTGCGTGCGTTGCGTGCGTGCGTGTGTGCGTGTGTGTGTGTGTGTTCGTGTGCATTGTACATTGTACTGTGCATCGTGTGCGTGTACAGTTTGTATTGCTATACTTGTGAGGGCCAAATGTCCCCTCAAGTTTAATAGAACTTGAGAGATAGACAGTGTTCCTCACAAGAGAAATGGTTGTTTTATTGCGGTAAAAAAACACAAATGTAGAACCAGAAAGGTGCCATTCTGGGAAATTGCAAGTGTGGTTGCACTGACATGAGTCGTGAGGAATCCACTGGGAAATGAATTCTGTCTTACCATTTATGTTATATATTGTGAAGCATAGTCTCACGTAGTCAGACAACTATTACACAATCTCCGAATGCCGAATGAGTCTAGAACTACAGCTCCTGAACGGCGAGTAATGGCATTTCCCTTCAAGAATATATATTTTAAAATGTCATTTCTGCTAAGCAGCAAGCTAAATATTCTTAATGATTTTTATTTATATTGGGATAAAAGTGTGCAATGTGAGACGGAAATGGAAGTGAGGAGGAGGCTTCACTTCCGCTTTAACCGGGTACTCATCATTCTTCTTACGTTACCGAGCTCACCGAGTATGAGGGAGCATTTGCAAATCGCGGAGTCAACAGTCGGGCCACGCAAGACTATGTGAAGCATGACAACAGTGACAACAGTGTGTAAAGCATGACCAAAAGCTTCACTTTTATGTTGCAAACGTTTACAAAAAGCAGGTTCACTTTGTTGGCAAAGAATTGCCTATAGCAACCATCACTAATTATAGGCTTACAATGAGGAAAGATTCAGGTTGGTGTCAGGTTTAGAGTTGGAGTTATTCCTGATTTATACTTAGATGCAGCACACCCAAAATAGCACACAAAAGCTCACAGAGCGACATGCAATGATCTGCTATTTTTGGCATGGTTGAAGCAAAAAATGGCATTCCTAATCTTGCCGTTCTGAAATGTAGATGTCCTCACAAGGTGTGTGTGTGTGTGTGTGTGTGTGTGTGTGTGTGTGTGTGCGCGCGCGCGCGTAAGTGCGTGCGTGCGTGTGCGTGTGTGCATTACGTCCATCCATGTCCGTGCACTTGTGTGCCATTTGCACTTGTGTGTGTGCTTGCATGCCTGCCTTCACATGGCCAGTCACCATGGGTGCAGATTTTTCCACGCACTCTTTCGAAGGTCACAAGGTTGTGCATTAACACACACACACACACACACACACACACACACACACACACACACACACACACACACACACACACACAATGACTTCTTCAGTGGGACCTGCCGATAAAACCAGGCCCACACACTCTCTCTCTCTCTCTCTCTCTCTCTCTCTCTCTCTCTCTCTCTCTCTCTCTCTCTCTCTCCCCTGCTTTCATCCTTACAACAATCACCTCTGGGTAAAAAGAAAACACTTCCTAACTCCAAAGACGTGTCTGTTGTTTCAGCTTCAGTGTGTTTGTGGATTCAATACGGAACTATATCCACTGTCTGTCACATGGGGGACACACGTCAAAGCTACGTCCTCCCGCGGCCACACTGTAAAACCCTCTTCCTTTTAAATCAGAAAGTCCCTTTGGGGTCCATTTGTATGGTAGTTCTCTTCTGCAGTGGCTCTCACAACTTTTGCAAGGTCAAGGACCCCCAAATGATATGTATTTGGCCCGTGGACCGCCAAGTGCCAGGGACATTCAAAAGCAAAGATTTTATTTTATTATTTTTTTTAAGATTTGTTTTTGTGCCTTTATTGGATAGGATACAGTAGACTGACAGGAAATGGGGAGAGAGATGGGGAATAACATGTGGCAAAGGTCATCAGGATTGGGAATCGAACCGACAAAGCTAACAGGCATCATAGCCTAGCATGTGGTATGCGCCTAGACCACTATAGGCCAGGGGCCGCCCCAAGATTTTAGATTTTCATTGAACACCCAAAGTATAAAATAGGGTTCAAATGGTTCAAATTATTGTGATGTTAACTCATTTTGCTGGGGACCACCTCACTTTGAGAACCAATGCTCTATACTGTGTTCGTTTCAAGTGCCTCCAGTTCATAACATCTCTGCAACCCCAATCTGCACTGTAAAATCCTCAGTGTTGATTTAACTCTGAGAGTGTACGAGTTCTGGAACCAAATGGACCCGTAAAAGGGTCAACATTCTCCCGGTGCAGTTTTACTCCGGCTGGCTGCCTGCACCGCAAAGCTATAAACACAGAGGCCAGGGCTGAAAAAATGATGGTGCATTTTTTTGGCCTCATGCTCCGCGTCGAAGCCACCGCCGCCGCTGGTTTCCATGGAGATTCCATGGCATCACGGCTAGCAGTGATCTCAGAGAGAGAGAGAGAGAGAGAGAGAGATAGAGAGATAGAGAGAGAGAGAGAGAGAGAGAGAGGGAGAGAGAGAGAGATAGAGAGAGAGGGAGACAGGGAGAGAGAGAGAGAGAGATAGAGAGAGAGAGAGAGAGAGAGAGAGAGAGAGAGAGAGAGGAGAGAGAGAGAGAGAGAGAGAGAGAGAGAGAGAGAGGGAGAGGGAGAGAGAGAGAGAGAGAGAGAGAGAGAGAGAGAGAGAGAGAGGGCCACCCTCGCTTTGACGTCTGTCCTCTCTTGGCCTCCATTCTGTTCTTGCTCCCTCGTTCTCTTTTCCTTTTTCTTTTCCCCTCCTCTGCTGCTCCAAACACAAGTGAGACAGAACAGGAACTGGGAAGGAAAGCATGTGTGTGTCTGTCTGTCTGTCTGTCTGTCTGTCTGTCTGTCTGTCTGTCTGTCTGTCTGTCTGTCTGCCTGCCTGCCTGTCTGTCTGTCTGTCTGTCTGTCTGTCTGTCTGTCTGTCTGTCTGTCTGCCTGTCTGTCTGTCTGTCTGTCTGTCTGTCTGTCTGTCTGCCTGTCTGTCTGTCTGTCTGTCTGTCTGTCTGTCTGTCTGCCTGTCTGCCTGTCTGTCTGCCTGTCTGTCTGTCTGTTCGTCTGTCTGTATGACACAGCCAAGCAGCCCAGAGACCCGATTGGCAGATAGGCAGCAGCGCCCACTGACACAAGGAACCTGGAAAGATCACAACAAGGTGGCGAATGTTTAGAGGGAGAGAGAGAGAGAGAGAGAGAGAGAGAGAGAGAGAGAGAGTTTGATTGATTGAATGCTTTATTAACATGAGTGTTAACATTGTAGTACTGTACAGTCAAAGTCTTTGCTAAAAGGATAACACAAGAAGTGAACAACGTTGGCCTGTTAGCTCATAGTGGACAAAATCCTATCCAACGACAACAAACTCTTCAGTAAACAAACCAACATAAAGTTTAAGTGTATGGAGGGTATCTGCACACTTCTAAAGTGACAATTTAATGACTTTTTAATTAACATTGGCCAAATTGTCAAATATTAGAGTCAGAAATTGTGAAAACAGCTGATCCACATGCTCACAACGCCTCGCGTTGTGAGGCGTTGTGAGCATGTAGATCTGCTATTTTCACGATAGAAACGTGTTATACAAAATGTAATGCCTCAACTCTTAGTGCTCGTCAGGTTGGGGGGTCCCCAGTTAGAATATGATTATTTTGCGGGTCGAGGCCTGAAAAGGTTGAGGACCACTGCTCTAGAGAAGCAGTAGGGGAGAGGAAGAGGGGTGCGTTGCGATATTGCAATGTTGTTTAGAATTGCCAGTAGTCCGAGGCTAACCTGCCGACGCAGGTGAATGCTAACCTGGTGAATGCTAACCCAAAGCCTAAAGTTTATCCTTAACACTAAACCTAACCCTTACCCTAACCCTAACTGCTGCCCTGATAATTTGAAACAACAACGGGACAACGAGATTTTCCTAGGAAGAGACGTGCATGGGAGAGAGAGGAAGGTGGTGAGGGGGCGATGAGGAGGAACTGGTATTTTGTGACAATCAGTGGGTAGAGGTACAAAGTATCAGCCCCTGTGAGTGACTTCAGTGTAAGCACATATCTCAGGGCACAGTCACTGTGTGAAGGAAGTGGAGGGCCAGTAACAGACCTTTTAATGTCACCACAAAGTGTCAGAAAAAGAAAGCAGCAGTGTAATAATAGATGGTGTGGTGTGCGTGTGTGAGCGTGCGCGCTCGTGTGTGTGTGTGTACGTGTGGGCATGCATGTGGGCCTGTGCAGTACATTCCACACTGTCATCCTTCAAGGGAACAGCAGAGCGGGCAGACCGGTGACATTTTCACGTCAATGAACAATTGTGTGTGTGTGTGTGTGTGTGTGTGTGTGTGTGTGTGTGTGTGTGTGTGTGTGTGTGTGTGTGTGTGTGTGTGTGCTTGGTACAGCGTTGTAAACATCAACCTGTGACGTCATCAGCTTGTTCCACCTTTGTCCGTCAGTGATGCATGCGCTTAAATGGAAGTGTTTGTTTATGTGTGTGTCTGTGTCTGAGTGTATGACTCTCTCTCTGTGTGTGCGTGCGTGCGTGCATGTGCAAGTAAGTCAAAAGCAAACAAATAAACACAACAAAGGAGACACAGAGAAAATGGCCGTGGCCATTAAATACCCAAAGGGGATGATTGGGATCAGGTGTGCTTCATCCCCAAGACGCACCTCTTAAAATTGTAATAAAAAACATAACGCAGACCGAACACAAACCAAATGGAAGGACAAGTAGAGCAAACAGATGAACACGAGCAGAGCAGTGAAAGGGTCACGTACGTCCGTCCGTCCGTCCGTCCGTCTGTCCATCCATACTGTACATGTGTGTCCGTCCGTCCATGTGTGAATGCATGTGAGCATGTGTGCAGGTAGCCAGGTACCAGGGACGTGCAGAGATTGTTAGAGGCAGGGGCTAACATTTCTAAAAGGGCCTTTTGATGGAAATATCGAAAATAGCAGACCTCCAAGTTCACAACGCGTCGCAGCGGAACGCGCTGTGAGCTTGGAGGTTGGCTATTAAATAAAGTAATTTCTGGAGATTCATGGATCTCTACACAGAGAGGGCAATTCTTTCAACATAAGATGCTGCATTCAAATTCAGGAGAGTTTGGACAATTGTCCAATTGCATCCTCTTGAACGCTGCCTTCAGGTATGGCATGGAAAAGAGGGCATTTGCATTTCTTTCACCACAGTAAAAACTGCATTCATGGTCTGGAGAGAGGGCACTTTTTACGGATGGATAATAGGGCTTTGATGGTCTATGTGTGTAGCCTAGCTGCAGCTAGACATCATCCCCACATATGTTAAAACTATACTGCAGTTAGTTAGCTGCATTAGTATAGGCTGGCCCCAGGCTAAGGGGGTCATTACAGCACGTCCGTCCATCTGTCCATCCATACTGTATGTGTGTGTGCGTCCATCCGTCCATGCGTGTGTGTGTGTGTGTGTGTGTGTGTGTGTGTGTGTGTGTGTGTGTGTGTGTGTGTGTGCGTGCGTGTGTGCACGTGTGTGCACGTGTGCAGGTACACAATGGTTGTGACAGCTGTGTGACACCGACCGCGACCTGGTCTTCAAGGAGGGCTGTATGATTGTCCTCCACACATCCTCGACATCCTTCCCTTCTTCTCATTATGATTTCCTCTTTTCATCAAATATATTTAGGCTGCTTATAGAATCCATCTGTGTATTTTTAGAGCCATTACTCTGCTAACAACACCCACCACTACACTACACTACACTACCGGGGGAAAAGGTGCTGAAAATAGTCCTTCTAGAATGACAGGCGGCTGGAAAGGAGAGACTCCTCTGGATGGGAGGACGAGCAGCGGGCTGGAAAAGAACTAAATGAGCGGAAAAAAACAAAGAACAATCTGAGTGTTTGTGCAAGAAGGGCCTTTTACTTTGGGCGTGTAGGGTCACTAAAGTGTCGTCAGCGAATGCGCGTGTGTCTCGCTGCGCGCGCGCGCATGTGTGTGTGTGTGTGTGTGTGTGTGTGCGTGCGTGTGTGTGTGTGTGTGTGTGTGTGTGTGTGTGTGTGTGTGTGTCTGTGTGTGTGTCTGTGTGTATGCGCGCTTCCGTTTGTGGTGCGCGAGGCTGTGGCGTAATCGGACAGGAGGAAAAGCCTGTTCATGTGCAGACACCATATCTCCCCTCAGTCCCCTGGAATACACTCACTGTCTCACGCACGCACACACACACACACACACACACACACACACACACACACACACACACACACACACACACACACACACACACACACACACACACACACAGACAGACCCATTCTCGTATTAAACAACAAAAGGAGAAAGGATAAGAAAGGATTCTTATGAACGGGCCGAGAAGAGAGAGAGAGAGAGAGAGAGAGAGAGAGAGAGAGAGAGAGAGAGAGAGAGAGAAAGAGACACACACACACAAATGAAAATATTTGGTGAAAGGTCAACGTGCAGGAACACGGCCCATAATGCACTGCTTCACAACCGCCCAGATGGACACAATGGTCTTGACAGAAAGGTCTATTTTTAAACCATTTGTACGGCAAACATGATCCGCAGCGTACAAGATAAGAGCATGGAAAACTGTGCCACACACACACACACGCACACACACGCATGCACACACATGCACATGCACACACATGAGTGACAGGGAGGGCAGGCCCGGCCTGCATGCATGTCAGCAAATTAGAAAATGAAAAACAAACTTATTGCTTTCTATCAGTAAGAGGACAGTTTTTTGATGGGCTGCTCGGACTGGCAGCAAAAAATACCTCACACTGAATGTACCGCGGCTACAATTTACATTCTTTTCCATACCGTTTGTTTCTAAAGCATTCACTTAGAGTTTTTTGTATGACTCAGATAGTGAGCTGTCACACAAGGTGATTCTGCGGTGCTCATTTGGTGGTCCTATAATGACACCCACCTGCCAACTTCCTTGGCCTCTACTGCCAGTGCGAATACAAGACATTTGGAGCCGATCAGTCCAGTGGTTTGTGTGTGAGACACACACACACACACACACACACACCATGAGAGAGACATTGTTATCGTTCATCTTTCATAAACAGAAACTGATGATGATGGGACCTGAGATGCTGTGGGAACTGTCATGTTGTGTCTATCTCCCGTATGACTTATACCGTTGACCAGAATCCCGTGCACTGAGCTCCTCACTATACTGTAAAGTGTACTGTAACGTGAGTTACGTGAGACACAAGCACTTTCTGCGAGCAACAACACATTCTTTGCGTCCTATAACAGTACAGTGAGAGAGAGAGAGAACGAGAGAGAATGAGAAGAACACATCTGCACCCAATTAAAACACACCCACCCACCCACCCACACCCACCCAGTCACCGAGAGCTATAGAATCCCGTAATGTCAGTAAAAACCTACAGCAATCCACTTTTACGATGTTGTTTTCTCTGCCTGACATTCCTTACAATAACTATGGTGATCAATGCTAAAGGCCTGTGCTGGCTGTCTGTCTAGTCTGCCTGAGTGAAGAGTCTGTTCAACACAACCACACTTCTGATTGTGATTGAGATTGTGTGTCTTTGTGATTGCTGATTGCAGATTGGAAACTGTTCAACAGTCCCTGTTGAATAGATAGAATGGAATTCCCCCATCAAAAGGCCACTGGACAGAATCTTTATATCTCTATATAAGGTGCTATGATGACACGCATGCGCCTGGTATTACTATACTTGTGGGGACAGCACAATGTTTTACAACTTTTACAACTTTTAAGCCATTAACAAAATGGCATTCATAAAATCTATTTCCTAAAATGCGTGGGTGCGTGCGAGACAAGTGTGTGTGCATTTTTCATCATAGCAAGGGTTACCCTTAAGTCAAAGTAGCATATTTTCCTCTGGGATGTAGTGGAGTAGAAGTACAAGTATTGAAAATTGGAAATACTCCAGTAAAGTAACACATCAAAATTGTTTAAAATTAAGTACAGTACTTGAGTAAAAGTAAAGTTACTTGGATGTGCGCAACTCACATTCTACTATACTCATGGGGGACATTTCTCAAGTATACAGTAATACAAGTACACACACACACACACACACACACACACACACACACACACACACACACACACACACACACACACACACACACACACACACACACACAGACATGCGCACGTGTCTCCCCCACCCGTATATATATTGGCCAATGACAAGGTAGCTGCATGGGGGTCTTTGAAGCGAGCCCACGCCACGGTGATGCAAACCTCTCTCTCTCTCTCTCTTATGAAGTGGTGATGTCACGTCCTGCCAGACCATAATAACAGCGTTTGATGTGTGTGTGTGTGTGTGTGTGTGTGTGTGTGTGTGTGTGTGTGTGTGTGTGTGTGTGTGTGTGTGTGTGTGTGTGTGTGTGTATAATACACCCCACAAAGAGGCAGGCATGGTGGCCGGAACAGAGCGGGACTGCTGGGGAGGAGGAGGGGGGAGGAGGGGGAGGAGGGGGAGGAGGGGAGGAAAAGGAAGAGCACTATTGAGAAGTGAAACAGGGAGGATGCTGCATGTGGTGGTGTGTGGTCATCTGGTCAGTTTGGACATTCTCGGTAGGAGTGTGGCCGCTCTTACTGAGAATGACCAGCATCGCTTCCTCCTTGTAATGCTTTTGCAATGACGTGCGAGTGTGTGTGTGCGTGCGTGCGTACGTACGTATGTGTGTGTGTGCGTGCGTGTGCGCGTGTGTGCGCGTGTTTGCCAGTGGTCAGCAACAAATGTGTCCGTGGCAAAGACTTGTCCTTGTCTGTGGCAAATGCTAGATATTGTTTTTACATAACTATTATAATCTTACTTCCTATTTTGATCATAAGACACAACTAGAAAAGATGCAACTGGAAACCGCAAGTGTGGTTGCTGACGGTTGCTGACGTTACTATACTCTGCAGTAAGCTAACCGTCATGTGAAGCTCGACCAATTGATTCCCTATTGATTCCCACTCCCATTGATTCCATATGGCATATTGATTCCCACTCCCATTGATTCCATAGTGATTCCCACTCCCATTGATTCCCTATTGATTCCCTATCCCCGACAGAAGTCTGTCTGTCTGTCTGTCTGTCTGTCTGTCTGTCTGTCTGTCTGTCTGTCTGTCTGTCTGTCTGTCTGTCTGTCTGTCAATTTCCAATGGCAGCTGAAAAGTTACCCGAGTAATAAATAAAGTTTCGCCATAATGTGTTGCCCAGTTGGGCAACCACACTAATTACTGAACGTCAGTCTCCAGGTCTTCTTCAGAATGTGTATGATGACACTGATTCACTAAAACACATTACCTCATTTCCTGATTTCAAAATGTCTTTGTTTGATTCACTTAAATGCAACGGTTCCTGTTTTTGATTCCTGTTTTATGTAATTGATGTTTTTATATTATTTGGACAGTTTATTTTTCATGTACTTTTTATTTATCATCATTATTATTTTTAGATGACGTGTAACATGTGTTCTCAATGTATTGTGGATTGTTATGTTTCACGTCATTGTTTGTGTGTTGTACCTGAGGACACCCTGGAAGACGAGATGATGCATCTCTAATGACATTTCCAAATAAACTGACATTAGGAGTCCACTAGTACAGACTTTTTAGACTTTTCAAGCACCCCCTTAACTCTGAGAGTGTACCAATGGAACCAAATGGACCCTGTTTCTGGTAACATCATTGTCCGCTCATTTTGTGTCCGTGGCAAAAACAGAATTTTGCCATGGAAAATATGTCCAGCATGGTGATGACCTCTGAACTGCGCGTGTGCGCGCTCATGTGTGTCTGTCTTCGGCTTCTGACCCGCAGGGCCTGAGAAAATATCTGGACAGAAAAGGAAAGGAGGGGATGGACAGACTAGAGGGAGGAATGGAGGGGAGTGGAAGGAGTGCTGGTGAGTTCAGGACAATAAAAGATGTCAGAGAAGAGCCTGTAATTAGTGCGAGGGAACTCCCAACGACGCAAACACACCTGCAAGCGCCGAACAATCACAGCACTGTCTCAGCAAAGAGCAGCCGAGGTCCCAGATAGGCGTCTCACTGTGTGTGTGCGTGCGTGTGTGCGTGTGCGTGCGTGTGTGTGTGTGGTATTTTGGTACTTAACCTTAACCTTAGACTTCTCCTTACAGACCCCCGCCCCACCCCTCCCACACACTCACACTCACACTCAGACACACACTCCCACTCACACGCACATGCGCACGCGCGCGCACGCACACGCACACGCACGCACACACGCACGCTCGCACGCACGCACGCACGCACGCACGCACGCACGCACACACACACACACACACACACACATGCTCATAAAGCACACAAACAGGACATTACCAGGCCAGCATACGTTTGTTTTCTCAGACAAACTCGTGAAATGTGGCGAGCGAAGCTCCCGGGGACGTTGGGGTCAGCAAAAGGTCATTTCTATCTACGGTTCTGAGCTAAGGAAGGTTTCGAGGAGGGGTTAAAATGCGACCCCCTCCCCCACCCCCCTCCCCCTGGAAACCTATGACACAGACGTTAAGTGAAAGTGCCGACCCCGGCAAGGTCATCATCGCTCTGTCCGTCTGTCTGTCTGTCTGTGTGTGTGTGTCTGTCTGTGTGTCTGTCTGTCTGTCTGTCTGTCTGTGTCACTGACACTGAGTGAATGTGTGACAGCATGAGTGAGTAGTGAGAGATGACTAGAGGGCTAATCCGTCCCACAGGGGAGCGCGGAGCGCTGGCTCAAAAGAAAAACAACACGGCTCTAACATCGGGGGAATGTGTCATGTTCTGATCGGTGCATGGGGCCCCATTGTCTCCCCTCTTGCCAAGCCTTTGTGCTGCGTCCGATTCCCGAAAATCTGTGCTATGAGGAGGGGGCTTGGAGAGGGAGAGAGATTTTTCACACCGAGGCACAAAGCGCCGGGGCCGTGTGACTCACTCGCTGCGGTGAGGGGGGAAAAGAGGCTGACTAATCATCAGTGCTGAAGCAGCCATCATCGCACCGTCTCGACAGTTACCGCTGCCAAACAGACTCTAAATGAACGGCAGCGCCGCATCCGATCACTGCTTGATTTGTGATGATACTGTTGTTGAATCAGCCATCTGTGTGTGCGTGTGTGCAGGCACATGCATAGACATCAAAGTGGGCTTGAGCCCCTGCCCTTTTATCCGTCTGTAAAAAAGTGCCCTCTCCAGACCATGAATGCAGTTTTTACTATGGTGAATGAAATGCAAATGCCCTCTTTCCATGCCATACCCGAAGGTAGCATTCAAGAGAATTGCCTTGTCCAAACTCTCCTGAACTTGAATGCGGCTATGTTATGTTGAAAGAATTGCCCTCTCTGTGTAGAAATCCATGCCGTAACTTACATCACTTCTCCAATATTGACTTGATTATGCTTTGTTCAGTGTCGTATCAAGCACAGAAAATAGCCGACTGCGACGCGTTGTGAGCTTGGAGGTCTGCTATTTTTCGATATTTCCACCAAAAGGCCCTTTTAGAAATGTCAGCCCCTGCCCCTCTAACATTCTCTGCACGTCCCTGTGTGTGAGTGTGTTGAGTACACACCAAAGGCAGCATGTCACTAATCACTTCCATCTCTCATCTAGCGATGGGGCAGATTTTTTAGCAGGGCTTTATAACCACATAGCTGAGTGCGCTAAACAGGCCCTCTGGGACTTGACTTTTACGGCCCTGCGCTAAGCTAGCTAGCTGCATGGCTGGCTGCGGCGTGTGCTGTGTGTGTGTGTGCTTGATAAAGAGGCAGCGATCTGCTGTGTGAGATTAGCTGTGGTGTAATAATGGGCTGAGACGATTGCATGTTAGATGGATGTCATCTGCCAACTGCCAAACGGACAGACAGCTTCCATAAGTCTAGCCCCAGGGCCGCTCTGTAGGTCTGTGTGTGTGCGAGCACGTGTGTGTGTGTGTGAGGTCAGGGGTGCGTCTGCCACGAGACACGCTCAGCTCTTTCTCCGAGAGTCTTCGTCTATGACCTCATCACGACAAAAAATCCCCTCTCTCTCTCTCCCTTCCCTCTACCAGCTGAGCTGTTGAGCTGTGTGTGTGTGTGTGTGTGTGTGTGTGTGTGTGTGTGTGTGTGTGTGTGTGTGTGTGTGTGTGCGCGTGTGTGTGTGTGCGTGTGTGTGTGTGTGTGCGTGCGTGCGTGCCTCTGCATTCCATCCCTCTGAACTGCTCCCACACTGTCTCGGAGCGGAGCGGAACACAGAGAGAGAGAGGAGGTCATAGACCTCACTGATGGCCTGTGTGGGCCGAGCGAGCTGGGTGCCCTGACTGCCCTCACAAGGAGACCAGAGAGAGGGAGAGAGAGAGAGAGAGAGAGAGAGAGAGAGAGAGAGAGAGAGAGAGAGAATGACATGAGTTAGCAAAGGAGAGAAGGAGGAGGGTGGGGTTGAGGGCAAAGAGTGACGGCATTATAAAGAGAGAGAGAGAGAGAGAGAGAGAGAGAGAGAGAGAGAGAGAGAGAGAGAGAGAGAGAGAGAGGCAGATGAAGGGGCAAAAAGAAGGCGGGAGAGAGAGAGAGAGAGGAAAGACAAAGTCAGTTATTTTCTCTCCCCAGGCATGGTTGCCTCGCTGCCTGACAGCTGCACTGAGGAGGCTGTAAGCCACCAGGCATCTGCATGTGCAAAGGGCATGGCTATAAGACGGAGGAACGGAGCAGTGATTCTCAACCTTTTTAAGTTCAAACAAAGACCCTCGTTTTGATATGGATCAGCTAGGCCGCAGACCCACCCACTGAATACCATATTTTCTGAGCAATAGTCGTCTATTAGACGTTGGTCTAAAATTGGTCTAATAGAGGTATAGATTTGAAAGTTTTTTAGACGTCTAAGCTTAGACAGGGCTATATATAGACAGACGCAGTCTATTTATATACGTCTATTAGAGGTCTAAAATATAGACTGTCTATATATAGACGCCTATTAGACGTCTAATCAATGTCTAGTCTAAGCTTAGACGTATATTAGACGTATTTTGGACGAGCCTTTAGACGTATATTAGACGTATATTAGACGTCTAATAGACCGATTTTTTTTAGGGAGAAGTCTCTGGTACCTCTTCTACACTGTGAAATCCTCAGTGTTCATTTAACTCTGAGCGTGTGCAAATAGGCTAAATATGCACATTGGGCTGCACTTCCTTCACAGGTGTTGCTGATTATTATACTATAATTAAGGTTGTGTTCCATATGGTGTTGCAGAGTGTTTCCAGTGAGCCTGGACAATAGCAGCACCTGACTTTGCTGTTGACCAGAATGGAACAGAGCCTTCATCGGTATCATTGGTAATGGAAACACCTGAGTAAAGAAGCAGCCCAATGTCTCAGTAATATGGCTTGGAGTTACAGTGGCCCGTAAGCGAAAGGGACCATTCGGACCCGACGCTGAGAACTATAGTGGAATACAGCTGTGTTGAGGGAATAAATAAGATTCTACCCTTGAAAAAATCTACCTTGGGGCGGCCGTGGCTGAGTGGGTAGAGCGGAATGGTAATGGTTTGCCTCTCATGCCCGGCCTAAGTGTCCAAATCTCCCTGAGCAAGATATGTAACCCCTAACAACCCATCCCCCCGATCATTCAACATGACTATCTTAGCAGCCATCAGTGAAGCTGAATTTACCTAGTGTAAAGTGAGCAGTGATATTTATGGAGTTAATTTCATCAAGCGTCCCGTTAGCAAACCACCAATCTGGCTAGCCATCATCAAAGAAAAGTTTGGTTGCTCTTTTCACTTGCAGAAGTCTGTAATCGAGAGACTAGCAAACCACAGCATGTCCTGCGAAGCTTGTCCAATGGGACCCTGGGCGTACAACAAACTTTGAGCCGTCTGTGCCAAGATGTAGGCCATATCTAGGCCAGGCCACAAAAGCTTCAGTTTACTGTAAGGCTCGGACATTTTTTTTGGGCAACCGGACAAAGCCAGATGTTTAGAGCTTAGCTCCTTCCAGGAGCACCGCTCAAAAAGCTCACACGCACAAAGAAAACCGCTCCGTAAGCCAGGAAGCAGGAAAGAGCTAATCATTTGTAAGGAAAAGTCATCAGAGCAAGCTGCTGCTGATGATGACACATGGTTCTGATAAACAACTTGTAAAGCAACCTGGCAGGATTAGGAGAAGGGGGGTCCTGCAGTCAGTTTGCACAGCAGCAGCCCTACCGCCACAGAGGAAATGAGGACTGATGCCCACTGCCTGCACTGACCGCACACACACACCACTGCCTGCTGTGACCACAGCCCGCTGCCTCCTTCTCTCTTCTTCTCTCACTTCCTCCCGCCTCCCCTCTGTCACCCGCTGTGGTTTCACCCCGCACAACCAGCCAGCACTGTTAAAACCACATTACACACACACACACACACACACACACACACACACACACACACACACACACACACACACACACACACACACACACACACACACACTCAGGGCGGATATGGGTGGCTTTCTGGAGAACCACATGCTACACTGTACGGGGCAGAGAAAACAAATGAGTCAAATATGCAGTCATCCACTGGTCCTGTCGTTGTGTTTTATGTGCTCTTCAGTGTGTGTGTGTGTGTGTGTGTGTGTGTGTGTGTGTGTGTGTGTGTGTGTGTGTGTGTGTGTGTGTGTGTGTGTGTGTGTGTGTGTGTGTGTGTGTGTGTGTGTGTGTGTGTGCTGTGTTTTACTATCTTTGTGGGGACCCATGAGTATATAATACACCCATGAAACGTTACCGGTATAAGCCTCATGAAGATACTGTTCTGGTCAACACACAGGAAAGGGCTTTTTTCAGATTGGGGGGTAGGGTGAGGGGTTAAAGGGGTATTTCACTTTGAAACACTTTATGAACGTGACAATGACCCCAGATGAGTTTCAAAGTGAAATACCCCTTTTACAGTTATGGTAGAAGTTTTTGGGTTAACTGTCACGGGTACCCAACATGCATACACACACACACAATCAAGGACCGTACACCGTACACACGCACCACACAGCTGAGTCAATCTGATCAATTGACAACACCAGCTGGATTGTTGGAACTGTTCAATTGTGTTGCATATATTTGTACAAAGGACATTTTAAGTAATTTAACTGAATGATTTTAAATATGTGTTTGTGGGTTCATTGTCACTGAAGTTAAAGCTATACTGTGTAAGTTGCTCAACTTGTGGTCAGTAGCTCTATAGCAAACCTCGGTCGCGTCCGCGTCTTTCGGCCGTTTTTCGGTTCTCACACCCCCGCGTCTGCCTCCACCTCGCCGAGATCTATCTTTTGAGGGGTCCCTGGTTCCTGTGCGTTCAGCCATTCCGGAGATACACTCCTAAACCCATGCTTCACCGTGCACCCGAGTATAGCGACACACGGGAGACTACAAATATGGCCGCCCTAGCGACCCCACTCCAAGATGCGCTGTGATTGGCCGGCAGTGTATAACCCTCGCTGTGATTGGCCGGTAGTATGATGACGTCATTTTGCCGCGAAATTCTCCCCCCCTCACGGCTCATAGAAAACATATAAAGAGAAGGCTTTTGAAGCTGAAAATAACGGAGTGGGGGTTCTAAAACTTTAGCGATTTAACAGTTAGGACCATTTTAAGATTTGTTTTATAAAAAAGTTACATGGTATAACTTTAAATTATGTGTTGGTCACCGGTCTCTCCTCTGCACAGTGCTGGCAATGCTGTTGATTGGAATGGGCCAAGCACTGTAGAGGAGGAGGGGTGTCTATGTTGTTATTTTGTATTTCTTTATTGTATGTGTTTGGTGCCTGAAATATTTATTGTATTTATTGAAAATAAGTTAAAGAAGCATGTGTAACTGTAAATCAACTCATGGGCCGTGGTTTGCCTCGTTTGAGCTCATTGATGCAATTTACTTTGGTGCTTGGTTTGCCCCACCTGTTTAAGAGCAGGCATGCTGTAGGTGAGGGGGAGCTCAGTATGGCCTGAGGCTAGTAAGAGACAGCATCAGGGGAGAGCTACCATGGGTCTCATGGAGGCATAGCCTTTTAGCAGTGGTCTCCAGTTCCTGTTTTGTTGTTTTTCTCAAGTTTAGTTTCAAGTGTTAATTCGGTTTCCAATTTTTGGAACATTTACTTTTGACCAGACTGTACCTGTCGCCGGCTTGCAAATGTCTGTGTGTTTGAGGTAAATAAAATACCCAAAAATGGACTAATGGACCTGTCTGCTTTGTGGAGCCTCGAACTGTCGGCCAGCCTTTCCACAAAAACTATTTGCAATGAAAATCTGTTTAGTTGTCCCCACAAAGATACTATAAGACAAACTTGAGATGCGCACGCGCGTGTGTGTGCGCGCGCTTGTGTTTTTGCGTGTGCGTGCGGTGCACATTCTCGGGGTATATTCAAACATTTGTGGGTCTAGTATTGACTTCAGCTCAGGTTCTCCACCTCTTATTCCCCCTATTTTACGATCTCCCCCACCAGACACACACACACCCATCTTCGTCCCTCCCTGCTGCTGCTGCTGCTGTTGCCTCCCTAGCTGCCTGTCTCTCCCTTCTCCTCTTACCCAGCCAGTAATGCGATGCTGCCATCATCCTCCTCGGGGCCTAAATAGACCCGGGTGAGAATGTAATAATGTGCTCATGATGATACATAACAAGTGTCTGTCCAGTGCGGTGACATCAGCCCGCGGGAATCTGCTGGCATCCCTCTGACTGCCCCCCTGACCGGACCGCTGGCATCACTACACACACACACACACACACACACACACACACACACACACACACACACACACACACACACACACACACTCACACACACACACACACACACACACACACACACACACACACACACACACACACATCAAAGGGGGCTTGAGCCCCAGCCCTTTTATCCGTCTGTAAAAAGTGCCCTCTCCAGACCATGAATGCAGTTTTTACTATGGGTGAAAGAAATGCAAATGCCCTCTTTCCATGCCATACCTGAAGGCAGCATTCAAGAGAATTGCCTTGTCCAAACTCTCCTGAACTTGAATGCAGCATCTTATGTTGAAGGAATTGCCCTCTCTGAGTAGAAATGCATGCTGATATGCCACATCTCCAGTATTGACTTGATTATGCTTAATTCAGTGTGTGGTGGCACCGGAAATAGCCGACCTCCAAGCTATTTTTGATATTTTCACCAAAAGGCCCTTTTAGAAATTTCAGCCCCTGCCTCTAACATTATCTGCACGTCCCTGCACACACACGCACGCACGCACGCACGCACGCACGCACGCACGCACGCGCACACACACACACACGCACACATGCACAGAGTGCACTGGAGATGGGGAGGCAGGGATGAGCTGTGCTGTGCCATTCCGTGCGATGCCGTGCTGTGCTGCTATTTATGCTCAAAGGCATCCATGCACACTCCATCGCCCACCTAGTAAAATCCCGATTAATCCTATGGTTAATTAAACAATTGACCCGAATGGACCCCTTACTCACTGGTTGCTTACGTGTTGATCTATGTCCTTTTATACCGTGCACAGTGCACAACTGCACACAGTTTTGCATGCACACGAGTTGGTTTAGAAGTATTCATTAATCCCAGAGGGATCACTTGGTCGTTCAGAAATAAACATGAAGAAATGTAGATCCTGCAGGCTGTCTTCACTTACAGCAAACAAGGAGTTTATTACAGCGTTTCAGTGTAAACAACCTTCATCTGGTACCTCGATTCATACCTGTTGATGCCTTGTTTCCTTCTCGTTCAGAAGGACATGTATAAAAAAAGATAATGCTGTATAAATCAACAGCCTGTTCAACTAGAACTACAAAGGTGCTACGCTCAGGGGAGCATATAGGCCAGGGTTCCCCAATTAGTTTTCCCCAAGGGCCAAATCATGTCTAGGGTACCAAGCCGAGGGCCACAACATTGCAGGGGGCGACGGTGGCGTTCCCACTACTCCAGCGCCAGTTTTCGTCGTTGTCGGGTGAAAAAAACGTTCAAAACCGTTCGTTTTGAATTTATCATTTTAAAAATGATTTAAACTAGTGAAAACAGCCGGCGTTGTGTGCTTGTAGATCTGCTGTTTTCATTACTTTCGTGCGACGGCCTTGTATGATTTGCGAAAGAACGTACAAATTTGGAGATACGAGATTTCCACCCGACAACGACGATATACTAGTGTTGTTGCTGCTCTTATACGACCATTATTACTGGGGTTGGTGTGGGCCAGACAGTAGCCCCCCGCGGGCCGCAAATGGCCCGCGGGCCGCCTATTGGGGAACCCTGATATAGGTCCAGGGTAAGTCGTGTGGGTTGCATCAGTTTGCATTAGACCTTTGATCACTTTTATTGAACATTTGAAATTTGCATTCAATATTTTTTTATAGTGAGCTATGGATTCAAGTCTAATTAAAAGTTATGTATTTCACTTTCACATGCTTGTATTTATTCTATGTATCTGTAGTGTAGATAGGGTAACCCCATACATTGGAATTGCAAAAATAAATCTGCATAAAGTGAATGGCAAATCGTGTGGCAAAGTGAGTTTAGCGTCGTTTAACGTTGTTTAATACAATCAGATAGGACTTTTCTATTTGCATGTATGGGCTGTCAAGGCCATAAAGTAGTTTTTTGCCACTCAGAAGGCGTTCCTGCATAACTTCTGCGTATGATGATGATGATGATGATGATGATGTCATGTACATACCCTCTATACAATATTGTCTCTGTCGGGAAGCTGTCCAAAACTGTTACTTTTCAGGATTCAAATTCAAAAGTAGCAAAAGTAGCAGATCTACAAGCTCGAAACCCAGCTCAAATCTGCTACTTTGGATGCTTTTTGTGTGACGCTGTAGTATGATCATCACGTAGGGTATTCATTTATGAAAAAACACAAAAAGTTAAAATATGGAGAGGTTTTCTTCCCGACATCAGACTAACAGAAGAGAGAGGGGAGGGAGGGGGGGGATGAGGATGGATGTCGGAAGGAACATTGAGATGAGTGGTGTTGGGAAGGATGGCCAATTCATTCATTCATTCATTCATTCATTCATTCATTCATTTATTTATGTATCAGGGACAACATTATAATAAACACATCAGTTTTCATGTACTAAATGGACCAGAGTTAGCCAGAAGCTCATTTTCATCTGTAGTCCCTGAGCAGGCTGTAAAAAAGTGGTGATAAAACTATCCATACAAAAACAAAACACAGACTACAAGACAAGACAAGACAAGACAAGTAAACAAAGTACAGGGGACCGAACAATTATATTGAAATGTGTGAGTGACACCAGTGACAAATGGAGCTGATAAGTGATAATTACCCATGGATGGAAGGGCAAAGCAATGGAAGGGCGAGTGAAAGGATGAGTGATGACAGAGAGACCTCTCCTCTAATGCTTTAATCTCTCTTATCCACCAACAGGCACAGAGACAATAAGTCTACTCTACACCCACTTATAGTCACCACAACTCACCTTGACCCACTCTCCAATTGTCTCTCTCTCTGCGTCTCACTGCGTCTCTCTCTGTCTGTCTGTCTGTCTGTCTGTGTGTCTCTCTCTCTCTCTGTGTCTATGTCTGTCTGTGTGTCTCTCTGTGTCTCTGTCTCTGTCTCTCTCTGTCTCTCGTTCTTTCAGTCTGTCCTCAAAGTGTAAACTATATAATAGCCTATATGTGACTAATACTATTAACCTTGTTGTTTGTTGATGTACGGTTCATGCTTATACTCTGGCACTTGTAAGTCCCTCTGGATAAGAGGCAGTGCCCTGGTCAGCACAGCCACCAAACGGGACACTATAGCTGGCAGGTTGAGGGCGGGCACATCATCTGACCAACCTAATCCCTCAAAATCAACAAAAAGGCGAGGGTGCTCTTTCTGGGAAGCGACTCTGGACTATCACCAGTAAGACGCCTAAGGGCGAGGTCGCACCATGTCTTGGCCATCTGGCCTGTGATGTATATCGGACCAGTTGCCCATATATGGAGACCCCTGGTACCCATATATGGAGATCTATGTACTGTATTATGCTGTGAGACCCCAAACATGCTTACTCAGTTATTCGTTATGTGAAAGTCCTACGACGTCTATGACATCTGACATCATACATACAATCCATTTTATGCCCATATATGGATCCCTGTCCGTAGAAGCAGCCACACAGATATGGGCTGTCTTCCTCCACACATGGGCATTCCCATACGAAGTCCTGTTAGATATGGGCTTAATATTGATGACATCAGCGACCTCCGTATGGGCATAAAAGGGATTCTGTTAGTGTGGTTCCCCTGATATCACAGTGATGTCAGAGCGTGATGTCATGTCAGAGTGGCAAACCCATAGACCGTAAAAAAAGGCATACACGGCAGACGTCCGGACAGAGACATGATAAACTGCATCCTTCAGTCACAAAAAACACCAAAAAACAGGCACACTTATAGTCCCTATAGTCCCTGGGAGATGGATTGCTGTGGTGGAGCACATGCACCTAGCATCAGCTCATCATAGAGATGATAAATGTCTCGTCTCATCATCTGATGCTGTAAACACATCTACAGTAATATTGTTCACACTCATACTGCTCCCACTTTGGACTGACACCATAATCATAGTCATATTCCCCTTTTACTTCACTTATATTTAGCTTATTAAATCGTACTCTTATATTTAATGCTTTTTTCCCCCCTCGATCCTCTCTTATCCATCGCATCGAATTCCTCGAATGTGAACATACTTGGCCACGAAACAAACCTGATTCTGATTTAGTTGTGTGTGGCACACTGACACCTCGCCACCTCTGTGTGCCATGATATAATGTCTGTCGTCACCTCATCCATCAGCGCTGCGTGGCACGCAGAGCAGAGCCTGGCAATTCACCCCTTCACGCCAGGGCACGAGGGAACCAGCTCCGCGGGCATTCGTTTTCTGCCAAAGTCATATACCGTACCAGGACATTGTGCATGTGTGACACCCAAGGACTCGAACCCGAGTCTCCAACACCAAACATCTACTCAGACACTCAAACAAGAGGAAGGGGGAATCCATCCCCCCTCCTTAGACAGGGGAGTTATGAGCTTCGTTCAGGGCTACTCTGCTCCATTCACAACCCCTTCCCTAGATTTTAACTATATATATATAGCAACACACATTTTTCAGAAAACCCTAAGGATGTTGAAGATATTTCGTTGTTTTTGGGCAGAAACCTCTTGTGTCCATATTCTAACTTTTCGTGTTTTTGAGCGGTGGTCCTAGAAGGATTTGGCTTTGTCCGTCCGGTCCCCCAAAAATGTCCGGGCTCTGAAAATCTGGCCTAGATATCTTGGCACAAATGTCTCAAAGTTTGTTGTAAGCCCAGGCTCCCATTGGCCAAGCTTCGCAGGACGCTTAATGAAATGAACTCATTAAAAGTAGTAGTAGCCGATCTACAAGCTCGGAACGTGGCGTGAAACGTAGTGCAAAGTGGCGTGTAGATCGGCTACTTTTGATGCTTTTTAATTTGAATCCTGATGAGTAACGGTTTTGGACATATGAGGATTCCATCCGACAGAGATGGTTTGATTCAAATGTACATGAATGTAATGGAGGAGTGGAAATGCGGGCACACACACACACATTCACCAGTTCCAGGTAATCACATGTTCCTGTTGATTATGTCCCGGTAAAGCGCTATGATGATTAGCTTTCCAACTGTGTGTGTGTGTGTGTGTGTGTGTGTGTGTGTGTGTGTGTGTGTGTGTGTGTGCGCGTGCGTGTGTGCGTGTGCGTGTGTGTGTGTGTGTGATGTAATGTGTGTGTGCGCACTTCCATATCGCCGTGGAAACTACCCATTGTTGCTCCTCGCCGGGGCAGGAAGCACCTTTCACAACAAAAACACTTTCAGAAAGAAAAAAAAAAGCTTGTCGCCCCAAGCAACCAGCACCATCAATGAATCATGTTAGACCAGTATCTGGTACATAGACATACCAGTTTACTGCACTGACTGTCTGATTAAACCCAAATGGACCCATCTTTAAACTATCATAGTTTAATTAACACTTATGCCTTTTAATATGTGGGTTTCATTCATCACGTCATAAATCTTATTCACTTAAACCCCTAGCATCTCTATTTGGGGGAAACATTCGTATGCACAAAATAGCAGGTGTTGTGAGCTTGTAGATCATGGCTCAGGGGTAGAGTTGCTGTCGGAGGCTTCCCGAAGGGTTCCCAGTTCGATCCCGGGCTCCCCCAGAGTTAGTGTCGAAGAGTCCTTGAGCAAGACTCTGAACCCCCTAGTTGCTCGCGGTGAGCAGGTTGGTGCCTTGCATGGTTTCCTCCACCATCGGTGTATGAATGAATGGGTGAATGTAATGCACAATCTCTGTAAAGCGCTTTGGATAAAGGGGCTATATAAATGCACCATTTATACCATTAGCAGTCTTTTTGCCTGCAGAGGGGAAAAACAAGCGGAACAAGCACAAATGCAACTTTGGTCCGGTTATAGAGTTTAAGTGGTTAAGGCTATATTACCACTAAACATAGGAGCCACAGAGATGTGGGACAGTATTACTGTGTGCTGATGTGGCCTCTACTTTGGATCTGTCCTGTTATTTCAGTATGTTTATAGGCCACCGGCCTTCTGATTATAAGCTTATTAATAAATATGAAATCAGAAGCCTGAGAACATTACTCATCTTGTTTTATGTGTTGTGTGAGCGAATGCTATGACGGCATTTGCGCCTTTAAGCGTTGGGTGCAGGCACGGATGCACACACGCACGCACGCACGCACGCACTGCACGCACGCACGCACACACACACAGACAAAGAGCAATCTGGCCTGCGACCTAAAACGAGTTTGACACCCTTGGCTTATACGCTCTCAGTCACGAGAACTCAATATTTCTAGGCCATCTCCCGTATACATTACAATCAAACCGTTTTAAAAGGCTGTGCAAGTGAGATTTGTTTTTAGTCGCTTGATATTCCTTTTGTAAACATCTCTGTATAGGGTGTTCAGTAACAGGAGGCAGAGAACTCATGTAGGATACAGGATAAACACATGAAATTGGAAGGGATGAAACAAAGAGATGAGCGGACACATTTTGGAATTGGAACAACATCTAACCATTAATTTAGCCAATGTTTGTCCGTCCGCCGTCTGTCTGCATGCTGACATCACTGATGCTAAACAATGTTGCCACCATGGTAGTCTCTCGATTACAGACTTTCGCATTGCTGCAAGGGAAAAGAGCGACCGAACTTGTCCTTGACGATGGCTAGCCAGATTGCCACCATGGTGACAGCCGCATGCTGAAACAATGCCCAAATTTGGTGATGAGCATGCTGACATCCTCCATGGCTGTCAGTCTGTATGCTGACATCATACTATGACGTCATAGTACTGACTGACATCACAGACTGATACAACGTTCTGTCCAACGGGCACCGGTCTGGGTTCTCCAACATTACTTCTGAGACTCCTACAGTACATTCAATCCCTCATATACTGTGAGAGTGCATACTCCCCGGGCACAGGACTAGTAAAATTGAAGCTCATATGGGTTCTCTTTCCTAATTGGAAATGAAATTGGTGATAACTGAAGGGACGGGGAGAACCCTGTTACTGAATAAACACTCTAGATGAGTCGTAACAAAGCAAATACATTAAGAATATCTCAAGTGTTAACAAATTGTTCCTGGGATAATATGAGCTTCAGATGAGGGGGAAGTCTTGGTGTACGAGGTTTTGTTGAAAACAATAGTGACCTTGGCTTGGTGTTAAAACGAAAGCCCCAGAGATAAGTGGCACACAATGAACCCTGGCACCTTCTGAACGCTTCCAGGGAAGGGAAACTCCTTTCCTTAATAATTCTGGGAATATCCTTTCTCTTCTCTCTAAGAACACGCAAGAGCAGTTTGATAAATGCAACAGGACATTGGTTATCAGACATTATTATGTCAAGGATTGACACATTTGACACATATCATGCCAGAAAGGAAAGTAGTCCACAGGATGTTTTTGCATGGGTTATCCTTTTGGCTCAAGTGTATATGACTGCACCTGTACTGTGCATTTCTGTCTAATAAACTATTCACTACTCAGTCAATCAATCAAAACCCCCATAAGAGAACATATTTTGTCAAGAGTTTTCAAAAATAAACAAATTATAGAATAGGGTTAAAGTGGTTGAAGTGTTCTTCATTTTGATGCGGGGATACTCTGGAACTATCTCAATGAACCCAGAGACACACACGCACACACGCACACAAGCACGCACGCACGCACACTTTGAGGACCACTGGAACAGAGGACACGCTAAGATGCGACAAGTTGCCCACGGCTCTGTCAGACCCTTACAAGGAAGGTTCTGGAGTTATGTGGCGCTGGCCTGGCGTCGGGCCACCACCGTATTGGTGGACTTCATTACATGGCTGTGAGCCACCGGACGGTCCAGTGAGAAACAGAACACACACACACACACACACAGAGAGAGAGAGAGAGAGAGAGAGAGAGAGAGAGAGAGAAGTCCCCTCGCTCTCCCTCAGTGTTGTGGCCTTTGGGTGGCTGTCAGCCCCGGGAATAGCAGCTATGTGACCATGACTACACAGCACTATTTCTGTGTGCTCTGCTGCCTGACATTGAGAGGCCTGGATTATGTGGCCCCACTACTGTAAATGACAAGGCCCTGACACACTCGCGTGCACGCAGACACGCGTGCATGCGAGTGTGTCAGGGGGTAGTGTGTGGGGTAGTGTGTGTGTGTGCGTGTGCGCGTGCGTGCGTGCGCAAGCCTGCACACAGAGTCAAATATCCTGTACAACTTTTTTTTTGTTATCAAATATTTTTATTTTCCATAATCAAAAGAAAAATGCAATTAACAGACAAACAACACAAACAATAGTAAAACAAGAAAAGGAAAAGAAAACCCACCCACCCCCTTTCCCCGGACCAACACGGAATGTACAATAGTGCATGGCTGTGCTAGGCTGTTAAAGATCCTGTACAACTTGTATGTAAATACTTTGACAAACACACTAAGCAGAAGGTTCTCCACACCTATTTGCGAGTCAGGATCCATAGCTAGTTCACTTAAGGGCAGAAGATATATGGTAGGCTATATACGCATCGACAACACATAATATCATATGTAGTGTAATAGTGCTGACCTGGCAAAGGGTTACCCGTAATAGCAGACTTTATTTTGTACCTCATGCGTGCCACCACGCAGCAAAACGTGTAATAAACAACAGGACTAAAAACAACGCCGCAAATGAAATCAATCATACAGGCAGCCAAAGAATTGCGCTCACGGCATAATGCAAGTGGAACGTTCCCCTCACCTATAGGAGTTCACACGAGGCCACAAGATGCTCATTTTACATACCTGCACATTTAGCAAAAGGTATAGTAACCTGCTTTTCTCGCTGTGCTCAACAAACAAACCCGATATGTGCACGTGCAGCGTGGATTCGTACCACAATCCCACAGACAAATTGGAGAAATGCTGAAATGGTGTATTTTTCTTTCCCAGTTGCTCAACAAACCGTATGAGGAGGACTAATTCTTGGATAAAGTCTAGCTGCCACACCCGTGTGGTTTCAGTGGAACATCTGTCTTCAACTACCTCTCTCTCCCTCTCTCTTGGGGTGCGTGTCTGTGCACTATCTTGTTTGTTCAGTATATATAGAGTGTATGGGAATCGGACCCACAGCCAGACACCCGTCCAAAAAAAAGAAGAAAAAAGAAACTGTCCCATTGCAAAACATGTAAACACGTGTGTGTGTTTTTGCTGTGGATATCGGCTCGTAATGGCCTGGTTAACCCAGTCATAGCATCAAGGCATTACTCCACCGCACACCCACACACACCCACACACACACACACATGCACACACACGTACACGCACACACACGTACACGCACACACACACACACACACACACACACACACACACACACACACACACACACACACACACACACACACACACACACACAGAGTCAGCGTATAACGACATCCGTGTGCAGGAGGTGACTTCAGTGTGTGAGTAACGTTCTGTTGGGTCCCAGCCTGCCTTTGAGTCCAGCTGGGCCCTTTTATATTTTAGTTTAGAAGACTCTCTTCTGAGTCCTCCTTTTGGCCCCCGGTTTTAAATTAAAAAGTGCACGCGTCGCACATGGCTGCATTGTTGCATCCTGCTGGTTCTTTCTTGCTGCCTGCCTGCCATGCGGTCTCTGCTCCTCTGAGCTCTGCGGTATTTCAGGAGGAGCGGCTCGAGGGCTCAGATGTTATAGTGTTATTACGCCGTGTGTGTGTGTGTGTGTGTGTGTGTGTGTGTGTGTGTGTGTGTGTGTGTGTGTGTGTGTGTGTGTGTGTGTGTGTGTGTGTGTGTGTGTGTGTGTTTGAACATGGCATCTGTTGTCCTGTGTGAGTAATGGTGTGGTGTGTGGTGGCATGATGTGTTGTGGTTAGAGAGATCAGGTGTCGTGTCTCCCGGGGGCCCCCACCTTGGCCTTAGTACGCTGCACATCTGTTTGTTTCCCGTGGCAACGCACGTAGCCTGCGTGCGTACTGTGGTGGGTTTGTGCTTATAGCCTGGAGTCCTTTTTACTTTACAATTATGTTGACATCTAAAATGTACTCAAAGTGTCATGAAGTAAATGAGCAGAATGTATTTCACAAGTAAAAAATAAAAAAAAGGAGAAAAAGGTTTTCAAAAATGTGTTGAAATTGCAAATCTATTTAAGCTCTCTGCGCAACGGGCTGTGAGCTTATAGATCTGCTATTTTTGAATAGACAAAGTATAAAATAGAGCTTAGTTGTATACCGTGGTATATTTTTTGTAATAATAATCTAAAATATAAAGCTGTCAAATAATTGATGAAAGTACAATATGTGTCTCTGAGATGTGGAGTCGAAAGATTTTAAGAATTCACACACGCGAGTAAAGGAAAGGTACCTCAAAATTGTAATAATAACAGATACCTAGTTCCTCCCGCGAGGGAAATTCAGTATTTTCAGCCCAACCCAGCCGATTCCCATGCCCTCAAGGAACGTGTGAGCAATTATGGGTTGAGAGTCTTGTTCAGGGACACACATCGACATTGCTACCCCATGCCTAGAATCGAACCTGGGACAACCCTGGTTCCCCAGTCGGGCTCCCTAACCGTTCAGCTTTGGTACCACCACCATCACAGCCTCCACCACCACACTGTAACATATGAGGCAGTGGCGTCAGTTCAGGAAAAGCTAGGGTATGGCAAAGATGGGGGTCCTCATGGAAAATAGGCATTACATTTTGGATAACACGGTTCTATTGGGAAAATAGCATGTAGATCGGCTATTTTCACAATGTCTGAAAAAGAAAATACTTTTGTCCGTTTTTTTACACAGGTTTCTACGGTTTCTTGGGCTGGATATGGCAGCCTGGAATGGTTTTTCAAGTGCAGCTAAACTTAGCATGTTAGTAAACGTGCCACAATTAACAATAATGAATTGCACCTGTGCAGCTGACCTGTGGAACCTGGGAATATACCATTTTGTCAAGCTGGGGAGAATACAGGTGTGGAGAATATAATTATAATACCTTGTTAAAGTGACCATTTTGTAAAATTTTGCATTTGTAGTTATTTTACTATAATTCAAATACATAATAACCAGCGCAGATAGACAAAGAGACATTCATGGATTTATATTTAAAAGTAACTTTTATTTTCCCCCCTGGACCCAGGGTATGGCAGCTGCATACCCCTGCCATACCCAATTGACGCCCCTGACATGAGGGATCCATCACTACAGCCTCATTTGTACAATGAAGTGTTAAATTAGACTTAGGGTGAGCTTGATGGTGATTATGCCGTGTCATCAGAGCTAACCACTAATTATGACTAATACTGCAGTTGATCTAATGTGCTCTAATGTGCTCCATGGGGGGATGGACTTGGCTTAACAGCCAATGTCTTCTTATTTAGCTCATGCTAAGAGCTTCATTATTACATGGCTAATGAAATCCCTCTGCCTAAAAAGGAAGCGCTGTCAGGCCAGCATCACACGTGACACGACCACAGGGCAGGATACAGGTGCTTCACAAGGGGTAGGAAAGTGGGACTGAGTTACTGGGGCCCAAGGTGGAGGGGCCCTAATAACTTTATCTATTGAAAAATAGCAAATATACAAGCTCACAGAGCTTGTAGATCTGCTATTTTTGAAAAGTTGTGAAAATGTGTGAAAATCTTTGAATATAATGTATTTTTTAAGTGAACATTTCTACTCAAATTTTGCTTCTGGGGGTCCCTGGAACTAAATATTTTGAGATCGGGGTCCGTGGCCAAATCCATATCATCTTGGGGGTCCTTGACATAGGTTTCTTGCACACATTTTCACGAAAAAATAGCAGATCTACAAGCTCGCAGCGCGGCACTCGGTGCCGCGCTGTGAGCTTGTATATCTACTATTTTTCAATAGTTAACATTCATGGGGGGCCCGCAGTGAATCCTTGTACCCAGGGCCCAGAATGTGGTGTGACGCCCCTGCAGGATACAGGTGCTTTGGTTGAAAAGCATTTGCCTCTCGCGTGTCAGAGGACGGGAGCAAAGACAAATATTATGTCAGCTGTGATTACAGACCCTGAATAGGCACGCAAAGGACATGTTTATGTTATCATAACCAGACTGGCCATATTTAAAATACCAAACTAATAATAATGAAGCCGTATTCAGGAAATGAATCACAATCCTAAATTTGTACCTGACCTTACCGATTACAGTTGACGTTTACCAGTATAAAGCTATTACTAATGAATAAATATTACGATGATCAGTGAATACAAATTTAAAACAATAATTTTACAAAACGAAATGACAAAGACATATTTTCTGAGAAAAAGACATGTTTTATTTCTTTCAGAGAAAAAACAAGTTTTTTTTTAAACAAGTAAATCACTTCAAAACTGCAGGGCAGGTTGTTTTGAAAAGCCTGAACACTTTGAACTTCACATTTTATTAACAGCTTAACATGGATCTCAGTGGCTAATTAAATATAACCAGTGAGAAGAACAACTCACCCTCTTCTAACCATGATAAGACAACGATACAACATACTGTCGCTGTCATGTCCAAAACCAAAACAGATTCCAATTTAAAACACAGCGCATCTACATGATCAAAACGCGTTGCTTTGAGCTTGTAGATCGGCTATTTTTGCTATATGTTTGTATGACATTGTAGTAAGAAGAATTTACAGGAAATAAGTTAAAATAAGATACGAGGGGGTGCCCGCTGGCCTACTGGTCCGGGCGCATACCACATGGCCATTGTGTAGCCTGGCGGCGTCGCCGGTTCGATTCCTGATCCGGACAACTTTGCAGCATTCCCCGTCTCTCCCCCCATTTCCTGTCAGTCTACTGTCCTATCAAATAAAGGCATAAAAAGCCCCAAAAAACGAATCTTTAAAAAAATCAAAAAAATAAGATACAAGGTTTCTGGCCGACAGCGACAATAGATTGTATTGTGTTTGTGTTTCAGCCCAACACTTGCTACAATGCCTTGGCCGATCAAGGCTCCTGGTTCGATATTTGACTCCCTTCTTTTTTCGACTTTCATGGCAACACAGGAACACAGAAGCACGAATGCATGGTTTTTTTGTTGGTTACTAAACGACGTACAGAATAGGATAGCCAGACAAAACAGACCTACAGTATGCGACGTATTATAATAGCAGACAGAGATCTGTCAGTGTAACATTTGGGCGGGACACTATACAGTATGTTGAAGTCTAATCAATGAATAAACCGATTGATCACAGTGCTATTAAGCAGCTATTGAGTGCCAAAATCAGAGCCAGTTGTCAGATATCCACAGACAAATTAAATTGTTAAATGTTACCTCTTTTTTTTCCTTTCCTTTCATCAATAAATACAGTCTAATATCAAATATAAAAATGCCAACTGTAACATTTCTTTCTTCTCTTACAAACTGACAGTGCATTTTGAGTCAACGAAAAAGCAGTTATCTGCATAAATACAGCGAAAACATAAATAAATAAATTAAAAGATGGATTGTATAAATAAATGTTTTTTTACAGTACACTAAAAAAATTACGAACATTGTGTGCAGGAAAATATATATAAAATGCTGTTTGATGAAAAAACGAACAAACAAAATAACATAACAGGACAGAACTGCTCTAGGTTGAGTACTCTCTTTGTGATTGGGGCAGTGGCAACAACAATAACAATATAGGGCATCGCAGCGGCGGCCATTTTGTGTTTCCGCAGATGGAAAGCCCATTAATTTTTTCCCATAGATCAATTATTTTAATCTCTGTGGGAAAAATGAATGGGCATTCTATCTGCAGAGCCACAAAATGGCCGTCACTGCTATACCCTATAACAAAAAAACATCATAACATAACATAACTTAACATAAGTATCCTGTTAAGTCTGAAACTCCTGGCAGTTTGTTTTTGAAACACAACCAAGAAGCAGCAACTGAGTCCGACTCCAGACCTCTCCTCTCTCTCCCTCTCTCCTCTCATCGATCATGTCCTTTAATCTCCACTTCCAGTCCATCCTCTGACCCAGTCGGTATTCCAGTTTTCGGGGCGTGCTCGTTCCACAAAAGGCCACGCGCGGCGGGGGCCTTCAAAAGCCGGCCAGTTTGATCCGACGGGTCTGTCCATGGGTGGGTTTTTAGGAGTGCCACACACACAAGCAGCAGGCAGGCAGGAGCGCCTGCCGCTGTTCTGTTCCCTTCTTCATGTAACCTTCCTTTGTTCCAGCATGCTCCACGTCCTCTGAATCCCTCTTCCTTCTAGTTTGAGGTAGAATATCCACGTCTGTACCTGGAATCAATCACAAGACAAAAACCAATGAGACAAACTTTATTTGATTAAGACTGTTTTGACAATTTTAGTTTTGTTTTGTTATTAACCCTAGGGCCTTCGGGTCACTTTGACCCGGTTTTAAATTTTCAACATCAAGAAAAAGTATGTTAAAATATGTTTTTTTCCATGAAACTTCTTCTGCTTGGCTTATTTACTGTACTAAACATGTGATATGAAAATGGTACCGTACATGTCATGCCTTTGCATTTAAATTTGATTTGATTTGAAAATGTGCTTTACTTTACTGAGTGTGTGTGTGTGGGTGTGCGTGCATGCATGTGTGTGTGTGTGTGTGTGTGTGTGTGTGTGTGTGTGTGTGTGTGTGTGTGTGTGTGTGTGTGTGTGTGTGTGTGTGTGTGTGTGTGTGACTACTCACCCCTCTCTGTGTTTCAGTGGTTGGGCGTTAACCCCAGTTTGACCTTCTCTTCACTTTCTACGTCGTACGCTCCCCGCTTATGAAACCTGCAGGCAAAATTAAAAAAGAATGGCTTGATTTAGACCACGGATTCACCCAACTGCAAAAGCACATTACGGTATGTGTGCTTCATGTGCGCGTATGCAGCATGATGTGTGTGCATGTCACACTGACCAGTGTTGTTTTTGACAGCAAATTTTGATTTAGTTTTAGTCATAGTCTTTTGAATTAAATGTAATTTTAGTTTTAGTCATACTTTAGTCACCTGAAAGGTTTTAGTTTTAGTCTAATTTTAGTCGACTAAATATCATAAGATTTTAGGCGACTAAATCTACGGATGATTTAGTTTTTTTTTTTTGTTATCAATTATTTTTATTTTCCATAACATGAAATTAGAGACATACATATGAATAGAACAAGAAAAAGTAAAACATTAATCAAAAGAAAAATGCAATTAACAGACAAACAACACAAACAATAGCAAAACAAGAAAAGGAAAAGAAAACCCACCCACCCCCTTTCCCCGGACCAACACGGAATGTACAATAGTGCATGCCTGTGCTAGGCTGTTACCACTATATAGTGATTTCTTGAATCATAGCCTTAAGCTTATCTGCAATGTCCGACCACATATTAATGTTTTCTTCTTTTGCTCCGTGTAACCTTGCTATCGACTGCTCTAAATATACTATATCTAGAAAGGTCAAGGCCCACTGGCGAAACGTTAACGTATGAGGAGGTTTCCACCGCGTAGCTACCATCTTCTTCGCCGCCGTTAATACGGATGATTTAGTTGACTAAAATGTATTTTGGCAGCCCTTGATGGCATCGTAATGACTGATTTTACACTTGGTTGTGTGCTGAAAATAGCAGATCTACAAGCTCACAACGCATCGCAGTGCGACGCGTTGTGAGCTTGTAGATCGGCTATTTTCCGCATGCAACACCTGAGAGCAACCAACATGAAATGACTCTCTTCTCCACGTTTTAGTCTAGTTTTTATTTTGTTGACGAAATTGTCAACATATTTAGTCTTAGTTTTAGTCATCACAGCTTAATTTTGATTTCGTTTTTATTTAGTTTTCGTCAGTGAAAAAAACCACAATCGACAAACATTTTTCGTCATACAGGTAGTTTTAGTCGACAAAATCAACACTGACACCGACCTGAGCGCCAGCAGAAGGCCGATGATGGTCAGACAGAGAGACGAGAGGACCACGGCCACCACGGCCAGGGCGGTGGTTCTGTTGTAGCCCTCCTCGCTCCTCGACCGCAGGGTGGCGAACTCGCACCTCGCCCCCGAGTAGTTGGGATGACATCTGGAGACACACAGAGGGGAGGATGGGTTACTCATCTTCTAACAACGGACATTATTATTACATTGTGATGGAGACGGATGGATGAGATCATAAAATCAATAATGGGCTAATGCGGGGAAGAGTCCTGCAGCTAATGGAGCAGATGCGTAGATGACGGAAGCGTGGATGGATGTTTAATGGGCGCTAGAGCGGGGGGGTTCTCAAGAGTGGGGTCCAGCCGTCCGGGGACCCAGAGGGGGTCCTTCAGGGCGTTCCAGAGGGTCGAAAGCGAAACGCCTTAAAATAGCATCAAAGTCGGTTTAACCACTTTAACCGCGTTTTATACATCGGGCATTTGAAAATAGCCGATATAAGCTCACAACACGTTGCAACGCAAATTGTTGTGCACTTGTAGATCTGCTACTTTTGAGTTCTCAACGGGCCTGAAAATTAAGGCCCGGCCCTAACTGGGCCCTAACTGGGCCCTAACTGGGCCAGCCTGACAGGCAAGTATACATTTTAGGCCCTACCCGGCCCAAAAATGTCAGGTCAGGTCGGGTAGAATCAGGTTCGGGAAGGATTTGAGAACTCTATCACAGAGTAAAAGTAATATGAATAATTTAAAAAATAAATATGTTTTCATTGAGCCCGAGTTCCGGTCCGACTAATTAACATAAGTTTTAGGCCCTACCCTACCCTAAATGTCGGTTGGGTAAGAATTTGAGAACTCTAGCCTAAATATATCAATTTGTGGGGGTCTTGACACGAAAACTTTTGAGCACCACTGGCGTACAGAGGACGGAAGCGTGGACGGGTGAGAGGCGGACTACTTACACACAGGCTGGGAAGTTGAGTTCCCGGTGAAACTGGCAGGTGCCATGGATGCAGTAGTTCTTGTACTTCCTCAGACATGGATTCCTCTTCCTCCCCTTGCCCTTCCCTTTGCCTCTCTTCCTCCCGTTTCCCCTCCTCCTCTTCCCCTCCGTGTTCTCCGCGTCCAAGATGGGCAGCGGGTCCTTGGGTTTACTGGACATGGCAACTGAAACAAGACAAACAAACAGGCCAACGATTAATGACTTTGATAAATAATAGTGAAAAAATTATAATGTTATCCGGGGAAGACACTTTGAAATGTTGTCATAACAGCATCTTCCAATATTTCATGAACTGTGATTGATTTGTTTAAACCAAATAGAATCTGCATTATTTATTTTTGTGTTGAGTTAAGATGACATGGGTAGGTTGAAAGTAAAAATAAAGAAATATCTCTTTCATCATGACATGTAAAATATTGTATAGTTGTAAACTTCTATAGGTTTTCCATCATCATGTACATGGTTTTCTTTGTATGGTAACTATTGTCTGTTTGTTGAGCCTGTTGTATGTGGTTGTGTATGGTTTATTTTATATTGTGGGTGTGATGGACCCCAGAAAGAACAATAAGCTGAAATTAACCCATGTCATTTGAGATTTTAACCACTTTAACCATTCTACTTTGGCTATTCAAAAATAGAAGATATACCGGTACAAGCTCGTAGCGCGTCACTTCGTGCCACGCATTGCGCTTATAGATGATAAATCATGATAAGCGAACATTTTTAACTGAAATCTTTTGGAGATGGGGTGGTCGGCAGCCAAATACATATCATTTTTGGGGTCCCCTTGACATGAAAAAGTGCGAACACCACTGATATAGCAACATGGGTTTTTCAGAAAACTGTTACATAGGCATACATTAGACCAGTGGTTCTCAAAGTGGATTCCAGGGACTCTGTGGGTTCCTTTAGGGAGGTCTAAATTGACCCACACAAGTCCGTAACTCTGACAGTGTACAAATGGAACCAAATGGACCCGTTCCATTTGTACACTGTCAGAGTTAAGGGGAGAAATTGAAATGTGAAAGTTTGAGAAACACTGCATTCGACAACGTACCTCTTGGTAACTCCACCTCGTAGTCTCCGGACAGACCGTAATCGTCCTCCTCGTCGCCGTAGTCGTAATACTCCTCCTCATCGTCCTCGTGGCCTCCTTCGTGGTACTCTGCCGTGGTGGGCGCCATGGCGACGGGCTCCGTCCGCTCGTTGCGCGCGGCCTCCAGCAGGTTGATGACGGCCGTGTGATGCTGCCTCTCCGTCTCGTACCGGTCCACCGCCGCGCCGCCCGCCAGGCGAGACGCCACTGGAGAGGAGGGAGAAAGACGGGAAAGCTGAGCATTCTGGGAAATAAACACTGAACCACTTGAGCCGCCATATGGTTGAGAGAAGTGCCGGAGTCTCTCAGGGCTCTATACTAGTATGTGTGTCTTTTCTGTTTTCTGTTATTGTTGGGAAAGCTTTTGCGGGAAAATAGACGATCGACAAGCGCACAACGCGTTGATTTCCTGCGAAAGCCTCCCCACAATACGGACGAAGTGGTTACGTTCAAATTATTGATTGATTGATTGAATAATGTATTAACAGTTCGCACAAAGTGCAGTCATACAACAATGCTTAAAGGATAACACAACAAGCCTTGGGGGCTTGTTTCCATTGTGCTCCTATGTATTCAATTCATCAAGACATATACTGTATAAGTGTGGCGGAGAGAGTCGCAACCCCAGCCTGAAGCCTCAAAAGTCTAGAATCTCCCCCCTGACCAAAGAGATGTCTCTTTGGTCTGATGTTTAAGATGTTAGACTTTCACACAGGAGGCCCGGGTTCGAAGCCCTGCTGCTACATAAAGAGTGAATACATAAATAAGGCTTTAACTGTGGTTCTGTGGTCAGGGGAATCCCTGAGGTCCCTTTGAGGGCATTCCACGGGGGTGGCGGTGCCCCAGGCTAAATGATTGATAGTACTGTACTGAAGTACCAAATAATGGACACTTGCTGGTCTGTGACTCTGACAGACACATCACATCATACAAATGGTTTGGCTCCATCCATGTGTGCAATTAACACTGTTACAGTGTTAGACAGGGGGGCCCGGGTGTATTAAATTGGGGATCCGTGGTGGCCTAATGCATATTAAACTTGGGGCCCTTCGAATTAGAATGAGGGTGAGACGAATCACAAGGCTCTAATGACATCTCAGAGTTCAACAGGAAAGCAAACGAGACCATTGGTCACTATTCAGCATATAAATAATCAATGTGGGGGTGGAGTCGAGCCTCAGGCGTGGTGGACAAGTTGAAACATGCTCCTGAGTCCTGCCTGCCTCCAGTCCAGTCCAGGTGGGACGGTTAGTTTTAGTTCCAATGTGACTGAGTGTCTGTCTGAGGAACCTTTTGGCTTTAAGAAGCTGCTGGACTTGGGCACATAACGTAGGCTACTATATGTGCTCACGCAACATTCACATAGACAGACCGTTAGCTAATGTCGGGCAAGAATACAGGACAAAAATAAAAGTAGGATCCAGTTACATAAAGCATGTTCTAAAATAGAAAGATAGATGACCCCGTTAGCTCCCGAATAGAAACTTCACATCATGAAATCACCGTCGGCAGGCACGTTTGGAGAAGGTCATGCCTGTGGCTGTTCACACTAATAAACAACACTTATAGCCTATAAGCCAAGCGGTTCTTATTAGGGTGCAGTCAGTGTGTGAAATAAATACTGAGGGATCTTCGTATTGTGCGTCAATAATCGATCAGTCAGTGGATTATGTCCACTATGAAGAAAGAAAATATATATATATTTTTAAAGAACTTACCGAAGGCGTGGACGAGCAAGAGAACAACTCTCAAAATCCTCATCTTCTTTCAAAACTTCTGTGAATTCTTGTATGAAAACCCCGCAAAAACAGCTGGATGATCCAAAAAGTTAAATTCCTTTAACTTCTTCTTCGTCCGGGTCCGAAGTATTCCTTTGTTTTTTGTTGGGTTCTTCTTGTTTATTTTTATTTTATTTTATTTTTGTTCCTTTTCTTATTCCTTGTGGACCTTCCCTTCCCTTCCTTCCCAGTCCCTCTTCTAGTTGTTGTGAGTAGCGGGACGGCCAGTAGCCTGATGTGAAAGAGCGACAGCACAGGGGGAGTGCGGTATTTATAGAGTAAGAACTTCATACCACGCCTACTAGACTGGCAGCATACACACATTACACACACATTACACTACACTACACTACTAGCCTACTGTCACTCTCCCTCTTCCTTTTAGAAGCCTTACTTATCACTTTATTGTCACATGTTTACTACAGGTGTGAAGCAATATGGGTAAATTCTTTTTCATTCTTTGTTTTCCCTTTTTTTTTAGCTCTATCAAATTGCTTATAAATACATTTGAAATAACTTAAAAAACAGCAACAATCTCAAACAAATATAACATATGCACAGAAAAATCCTGTTAGACTCTATCCTATCTGGTTAATTTGGTTATAGATTTGTCAGAGTACAAAATAATAAATCACCAGCTGAGGATTGTAGCCTGTAGCCTAGTGTGCACATAATCTGAGTCCCCAGAAGTTCTCTTTTAGTGTGCACTGACTTGACTGATGGGGGCATCAAGATGCTCAGCCTGTTATACATTGTATTCTATATTTTTAAGAACTATAGACTATTTGCTGAAATGTTTAACTTATCTTCTATCATTATCATATAGACCTACTGGTGCTTGCTGTTTTGCTTATGTGAAATTGAAACTTATTCTGGTGCAATGGTGTGCCTGTTCAGAGCAGAAACTATTGTTATCATTATTGTTATCATTATTGTTATCATTATTGTTATCATTACACACACACACACACACACACACACACACACACACACACACACACACACACACACACACACACACACACACACACACACACACACACACACACACACACACTCACTTTATTTCTGTTTCATAATTACTACTCTCATCTAATATTTAACATCAAGAGTTAAATATTAGGCTACCCCTGTTACTAATGTTGTTGTTGTTGTCAACCTGATGATCAAGATGATAGATTTTGAAATGTTGTGACATGGGGTCCCCTAGCTGTGGCCCCCTTCCTCCCAAGGCTAATGACATACAGTCATTGATACACTACACTCCAGTGGATGATGACTATCATCATCAAGTCACATCGTGTCCACTTACGCCACCAAGCGGTAGAAGCAGGTTTAACTTTAGGACTCATGTTGTCCAGACAGATTGATTGATTGATTGATTGAAGAATTTATTTGAACGTTGCATAGTAAAAAGTACAGTATCATGACAGTACAAATCACTGGTACAAGGTCAACTAAAAGGACATCCTAGTAAGCTTTTCGGCTTATTTACACAGGAACCACTTTATGTATCTCATATAACACTGAAAGTCAGACGGATAGAACACAGTACTTAGGATAACATCATTAGAAAAGCAGAAAAAATAAAGTAAAAAATAAAAGGAAAGTAAAATAAACAGAAGAAGCAGATATTTACAAATGATATTTACAGAAAGTATTGTATCATGTAGTAGGCTATAACAAACCACAAACAAGGAAATACAAGAGGAAATATAAAAATAAGTCACAGCAAACACGACAAGCCCTAATTAAATAACTAACTTTCATATAAATGTTATTATTATGTTATTAATGTTAATAATGTATGTGGTTATAAATATATATATATATATAGGCCTATATATATATATATATATATATATATATATATATATTTATATATATATATATATGTAGTATTTATAATAATGTATTATTATATTCAATAATAAAATCTATTAAAATTTGTTTTTATTAGTATTATGTCTCGGATTAGTTTTGTGCTGATGATCGATCCTCTCTATTATCATCATCATCCTCATCATTCGATGATTGCTCTGGCCTGATCCCGGGCTGATCACGTGATCACAACTCAAGGGGTGAGGAAAAATGGCCGACGAGGAGCCAGCATCAACAACAGCAGGAGGAGAAACAAACAACAACAACACTGCCTCTTCTGATGCTGTAGTTGTTGTTGATGAGGAGGAGGATGAGGACGAGGAGGAGGAGAGCGATGACAGAGAGCCAGAACCTCCACCTCCAGAACCTCCAGAACCCCCCGAAGTGCCGGAGGTCCCGGCGGCCGGAGAGGGCAGCTGTAAGCCGGCCTCGGAGAGCAGCTGGTCGGCTCCCATCCTGTCCCTGGCTCGCAAGGCGACGGAGAGCATCCAGAGCGGGGTCAGCTACAGTACCGCTGCCCTCCGGACCGCCGGGTCCTCCGGGGGGTCAGGGTCCACTGCCAGCTCACCCACCACGGCTGAGAACGACGCGATGGTCATCAACCAGAACCAGAACCACTCCTCCTCTACTGCTGCTGCTGAGAATAAAATACTTCCAGGTATGAAACAACAAGTGTTTTTAATGACTAACACAGTGCTTCTCAAAGTAGATTTCAGCCTCAGGGATTCTCTAGGTTCCCATATGGGGGTCTAAATGGACCCTTACAAGTCTGTAACTTTGACAGTGTACACTGATAATGGATATGGATTGATTGATTGATTGATTGATTGATTGATTGATTGATTGAAGACTTTATTAGAAGTTTGCATAGGAAAATGTACAGTTTCATGACAGTACAGTTCACTGGTACAAGGTCAACTAAAAGGAGATCTTAGTAAGCTTTTTGGCTTATTTGCACAGGAAACCTATGATTATGATCCATAAATGTATGATCCATGCATGAGGCTCATATGACCATGAAGTTATATTCTGTGAACCACTGTTTGGACTTACAGGTCATTGCGACTGTGGTTAGTTACCCTGACTACGAGATCATGTTTGGGTTATATACTGTAGGTTCTGGCTAGTGGAAAGTTACCAGTGAGGATGGAACCTATTGTTTCTGTCTTGTCACATTCTCTGCTCTGGGAACCAATCAAAGAGTTCCACGGTTCTACTGTATTCTTTTATAGACATATGTCTTACGCTCCATCTGGGAGAGAGAGAAAGCTGCAACTATGGAATTGTAAGCAGATTGCTGACTGTTTGTCCTCCTGTCTGCTCTGTCAATACAACAATTTATGATATAGTCCTGGGCTGTCTATGAGTCTTATTTCGGTGTGAAATAGTTCTTCTGGTTATGGATTTATTCATCCATATATATTTTTTAAATAACATACACATTGATCTAAATTGTACACTGTCAAAGTTAGGGGGAGACCTTCAGATTTCAAAGTTTGAGAACCACTGGACTAACAGTCACTCACTGTGCGGTGAGGATTGAGGAAGTTCATCCATGGAACTATACTGACTTCCCATCAGCGCTGTCATTTACTGTAGCTGTGTGTACCGTGACTGTGAGTCTCAACCGATCCCAGAGTACTTGAGTCGAAGTATTGATAGTCCTTGTTAAATATCTACTCAACTAACTGCTCTTACTTACTGTTACTGCTTTGGAAATGTAGAAAAATCACATAAACCTCAAGCATAGTGAATAGCCGAATCAAAAACGAATTGAAAAAACAATTACATTATGAACCTCTGCTGACAATAAAAACCCTGCCAAGCAAAGATACTTATTGGGTTTAAATCCTATTAGTAGACCTTGTATCTCATAAGACAGTACAGTACTGTTCAGATTCTGAACTGCACAGTCTTGTGCTTTCCCTATGCTAACTGTTAATACAGTATTCAATCTATCAATCAATGCAATGGTACTGCATACCAGCAATGTAGGCAACAGGACGTTGCCTTATAATGAAACAAGTGCTTCCAAACTTCAGCACTTTGAAAAATAATCACTTGCATAGATTTTGACTGAAGGTCATAATGGTGGATTTTTATGACACAAAAACTTGGCGGATGCAAAGAGGATAACCCAAGCTTTCTGTAAACAGTTGCAATCCTGGTGAGTTTAACATTGTTTAATACAATCAACCAATTCGGTTTCAATGAATGGGCTGTCAAGGGTTGGTAATATTGCAACTCTAGAACCTAGAGTTGCAATACCAACCCTTGACAGCCCATTCTAGAGTCTATGCTAGATAGCATTATAGCATCTTACGTTGCAGTTGTGGCTACCCTGCCAGGTAACTTAACTTTATGAAACTGTTTCCACCCTCACACCACCTGCAGTTGTGTGTTGTGAGGAAGTTCACCCATAGATAGAACTGCTTCCTACCATCACTGTGTCACTTATCTTTGTCACATGACTTCCTGGCTCATATCACTTTTTACAGCATGATGATGGTAAAGAGTAACTAAGTAGATTTATTTTGCTGTACTGTTTATGGTATTTATGTGTGCAGCAGGTCATGCCTCTGTGTGGCTCCATAAATCTGGCTTAGTAACAGCACTCCGTCTGATACCAAGTTCAAGTGAATGAATGCATGAATGAATGAATGAATGAAACTTTATTTGTATAGCACCCTTCTGCAGCCAAGAGTGCTTCACACAACAACATATAAAAAACAAAACAGCAATAATTACAATACAGCAAAACAAAAGTAAATAAAACATTAACACATGCTTTATTGTAGGTATTTTGAACAAAGGCTTAAAGATGTCATTCTTTTGAATCTATTACATTTTGTTTGAATGTTTTGTCAGCCTTAAACCAAACAACTTTTCACGGTGGCAGAAAAATGTTCAATGTTGGAATAAAATCATGAGTTTTGCTTCAGTTGTGGCACTCCCTCGTCATCTCGATCATTTTTTACTATTATATGGTGGACATCGTTAGTGTCTGTCTGTCTGTCTGTCTGTCTGTCTCTATACAATTAGAGGGTATAGCTCTCATAAAGGTTAGAGGGACAGAATAAAAGCTGCTTTCAAATAACATACAATATTTTTCTTTTAAATAAATAAATGAATCAAAACACATTCGCTGCATTAAAAATATATATGTTATCATGTCATTTTTGCACTTGTCTCACTCACCATTCCCGTCCTCCTTTGCTTCACAGTGCTGCCACCCAAGGACCCGGTGACAATAGAAAGGTCCAACCTTCTCAGTATGATGAAACTAAGCATCAAGGTCTTGATCCAGTCCTCCCTGAGTCTGGGCAGAACGCTGGACTCTGACTACCCTCCGCTGCAGCAGTTCTTTGTGGTCCTGGAACACTGCCTCAAGCATGGACTAAAAGGTAGGGCTGTCACGATTAGGGTTGTCACGATGCCATTAACGATTTAACCGTGTTTCTGTCGTTGAACACTGGAGCATATAAATACAAATTCATTTTATTTTTGTCTGTTAGGATATTATGTAATAATTGTGACAGGCCTAGTCATGATCATGATGTTTTACTTGAAGATTAATTGTCATACATTAATGATTTAGTTTTTGGCATTGACATATGAATAACATACATTTGTTTGCCTTTGCAAACAAAAACTGCACAGGGCAGATATGACAAGAAAGGACTGACATTGACCGGTGCCAGTAACAAAACATATTTAATAATTTTATACTTTGTGAACTCGCTGTGAACTGCTTTCTGTCTCTGTCTGTTGTGCTCAGCAAAGAAGTCCTTCATTGGTCAGAATAAGTCCATCTGGGGACCTCTGGAGCTGGTGGAGAAGTTGTGTCCGGAGTCCGCTGATATTGCCACAAGTGCCCGAGATCTTCCGGGTCTCAAGTAAGCCAAAGCGCCTTATGCAACACTGTCCATTTGATTGCAATACACTCTGTTTTCAAGAATGTTTTGACATGCCGATGCCGTATCATACCATACATATAGCTGTGTGTGACATACAGCTGCGCTTCTCAAACCTAAATATTTAGTGCCAACGACCCCCATAAGAGATCTGTGTTTAAAACAAATTTCTAAATCACTCCACGTTTTACAAAAATGAAATCACATTTCTTCAGAAATAGACGATCTACCAGCCAGAGTCCTGCAACGGGTCGGGGGCCCGCGGGTATTTGACGGGGGGAAACAGGCGGAATATATACTATTGTAAATTTGCGGGTGCGGGGACGGGCGATACGCGACTAAACATGGGCGGGTGACATCTTACTGTGAAAATCAGACAACTGTTTCTGCCTAAAACAACGTCACAAGAGCGCACACAGTGAGCAGCAGGACAGAACCACGGCATGCATACAGCACTGTTTAGCCTAAACTTCAAGTCACACTCACACACAGTCACAGGAGGACACCGACACAAAACACACAAGTCTGAGGGACTGTGTTTGTTTTGTTATGTCATGATGGGGCGCAAGGACACATCCATTGCTGTGATCAGAAAGGTGCTTGATTGTATAATATCCACGTGATTCCACGACTATTAGGAGTTCGGATCCCTGTTTTATTATCGTCAACTGGGTCCGGTTTGGTTTAGATTACCTCGGGCTGTTTATCATCATAAGCTTGTAGCTCTGATATTTTCAATGTGCGACACCATCGTATGACAAATACAACTGCAGTGCACACAGCAGTGGAGGCAGAAGCAGCAACACGTTGTTGTGACAGTGTCAGATCATGATACAATTTTAAATGATTATGATTGGTTTTAAAGGTTGTTCTACTTTATCCAAATAATATTAATAATAGGGTTAATAACAGCATTTTCTGACGGCGTGCAGGGACGGTCAACTATGGAGTGAAAATAGAGTGTGATGCCATTGGAAGAACGCACGCACGGCTGTAGGCTATTTACTTAAATGCATGTAATCACGGGTAGCGGGGCGGGCTATGGGTCCTTTTTTTGACGGGCGGGACGGATCTGGTTTTGATTTTTATATAATCACGGGTAGGCGGGCGGTCCACGGATCTGATCTGGGCGGGCGCGGGTTGTCAAAATTGGACCCGTGCAGGACTCTGCTACAAGCTCACATATTTTCTAATAGCCAAAGTAGAAATTGATTTTGATGTGATATCAACACATTCTTCCTGGGGACCCCCTGTAACCTCAAGGAACCCCTGGGACCCCAAGACACATTACGACATGTGAGCGATTTGTTGACTTTTCTCTTCCTTTCCAGGACTGGTTTGGGGCGAGCGAGGGCGTGGCTGCACTTGGCCCTCATGCAGAAGAAAGTAGCAGACTACATCAAGGCACTGCTGGACCGCAAGGACCTCCTGGGGTGAGTCGCAAAAGATCAAAGCAAATTGCCTTTAGACAAAGTATTATAATTCCTGAAATAATGAGAGCTTGGTTTAATGCACAGGGTCTAAATTAGGGGTGCAGCAGTTAATTGAACTAATCGATTTGTGAAAAATAATCTATAGATTAATAATCCGTAGGTGAACATCTTTTGTAGAAAAAAAGTCTACAAGTGCACAGGTGGTATGCCCTTTTCTGCAAGACGTGTGTGACGATGTATATATATACTGTATATATATATATCCACGAGTTTCCAACGCCCCATAGTGCATTGCGCAGACGTCTGCACCGAGCTTCCACCGCCGATTTACAAGCTCACAACGGGTTGCATCTGCGACGCGTCGTGAGCTTGTATGTCTGCTGTTAAACCCGGAAGTTTGGTCCCGATAGTCTCCAGTAAACTCCTGCGGAAACTTGTGGATATATATATACATGTATATAAAAAAAGATAATCGATAGTTGCAACCCTCATCTAAATGTATACTCATGTCATATCAAACACAATCTTATGCTCTTTTTCGCCATCTGTTCATGTGTGTTATTCATGGCTCCCTGCCTCCTCCTCAGTGAGTTTTATGACCCCGGAGCGCTGATGATGGAGGAGGAGGGGTCGATCATGGGGGGCTTGTTGGTGGGTCTCAATGTCATCGATGCCAACCTCTGTATCAAAGGGGAGGACCTGGACTCCCAGGTGAGTGATGATGGCTGCACCAAGACACGTGGAATGCTTTTTATTGTCGCAAGAGATTCCCCTTGCATGAAGACTGCTACGACTCGTGCTGCATTCCAATCCCATGCTGACATACCTTTTTTTTTGTGTGACTTTCTCAGGTGGCGGTCATTGATTTCTCGCTCTACCTGAAGGACCCTGCCAACAGCGACACTCAGAAGGAGTGAGTTCTGCATTACACACATATTATGTCCTTTTCACTGTAGATTCCATCAAACTACAATTACTTAATAAAAACATCCCTGTTTTTCCAGCGACTCCAAGATGACGGTCATCTTGGACCAGAAGCACTACATCGAAGAGCTGAACCGTCATCTCAGTGGGACGGTGACAGACCTGCAGGCCAAGATGGACTCTTTAGAGAGGACTAACAGCAAACTGGTCGAAGAGGTCAGAGAAAGAAAGTGTGTGTGTGTGTGTGTGTGTGTGTGTGTGTGTGTGTGTGTTTGTGTGTGTGTGTGTGTGTGTGTGTGTGTGTGTGTGTGTGTGTGTGTGTGTGTGTGTGTGTGTGTGTGTGTGTGTGTGTGTGTGTGTGTGTGTGTGTGTGTGTGTGTGTGTGTGTGTGTGTGTGTGCGTGCGCGCTACTGAATTGTTTATAGCAGGGGTCTTCAACGTTTGTCAGGCAAAGGACCCCTTAGCTGAGAGAGAGAGAGAAGAAGAACCTCAACTAACTACATGTGTTGCAGATTTAGCCTTTTTAATAGATTTCATACTTGGATAGCTTCATTGACATGTTTGACCGCGCTATCATCAGTGTTGGATTCATTGATAATGTTTATTTTGTGTGTGTGTGTGTGTGTGTGTGTGTGTGTGTGTGTGTGTTCTCCTCAGCTGACGGCTGCCACAGACAGGATCAACTCTCTGCGGGAGGAACAGGAGCACTTGCAGAAGGAGAACAAGTCTATTTTACAGTCCACTCAGAAGAAGGAAGAGGTCAGCAAACTGACAGACACATTCACTCCGTTGTCCCCACAGTGACAAATGTATCATGTGGTCATTTTGTGCAGCTTCCGTGATCGGACTCTAACTTTGTTTGTTCGTTTTGACAGCAAATTTTGATTTAGTTTTGTTCATGAGCCTTTTGAATAAAATAGTTTTAATCATATTTTAGTCATCTGGAAAGTTTTAGTTTTAGTCTAGTTTTAGTAGATAAATATCATAAGATTTTTGTCAACTAAATCTACAGTTGATTTTGTCGAAGCCTTGATAGCTGATTTTACAATCTGTTGCATGCTGCAAAAGCTAGAACGATGCGTTATGAACTTGTTCATCTGCTATTTTCAGAGCGCAACACCAAACATAATAAAATGACTCATCTTTTATTTCCACTGGATCTCTTCTCCACTACAGTCCCTCCTTAACATTTTATTCTAATTTCTATTTGTTGAAGATATTGTCAATATATTTAGTCTTAGTATAAGTCATCAAAGCTGAGTTTTTATTTAGCTTGTCAATGAATAAAATGTAGTTGAAGAACATTGGTCATAGTTGTGGCCTTGTAGATATTTTTGGCTAATGTTCCCCTCAGACTAGATTCACATAAAGATTTGACAGCCCCCCTGTAGTAACTCTGAGGACACCCGGTCCCCCTGTTGAATCCCCTGACCACGGTGGCCCCCTCCCCTACTTCCTCTGTAAATATGCCTTATGATTCTACTTAAGCTTTTTTCCCATTGTGTTTTTGTTGTATATTTTGTATTGAATTGTCTGTATTGTATTTATCCCTGATTAATTGAGTACAGTGGACCACAATGGAAACAAGCCCCTGTGGCTTTTTGTGTTATCCTTGACCTTTTAGCGTAAGCCTTTGACTGTACTGTACTAACTCTACTGTTAATAAGCATGTTAATAAAGTGTACAATCACTCAATCAATTTCATGTCCTTGAAAAAGAAAAGAGAATCATTGTCACATAGGAACTTCACAGCAGTACAATACAATGTAAGTACACTTAATTGCTGTGTGTGTGTGTGTGTGTGTGTGTGTGTGTGTGTGTGTGTGTGTGTGTGTGTGTGTGTGTGTGTGTGTGTGTGTGTGTGTGTGTGTGTGTGTGTGTGTGTGTGTGTGTGTGTGTGTGTGTGTGTGTGTGTGTGTGTGTGTGTGTGCGCGCGCGGCTGTGCACGTGCTTTGCAGGCCGCTTTGCAGGACAACCAGGTGGAGTTGGAGACGTACAAACAGACGCGCCAGGGTCTGGATGAGATGTACAACGTGGTGTGGAAACAGTACAAGGAGGAGAAACGCATTCGCCAGGTCAGCCACGACAGGAGTTGTTCTGATAGCGATACCAGTATCGGAAAAGCTGACGATACTGCTAAAACGCTGGTATCGGCGATGATGCCAGTCTAATGCCAAATAGGGATGGGACGATAAACGTTATTATTGTTTATCGTGATAAAAAAACACTCAAGATAATTGTATCATGGAGATTTAAATTGATCGTGAAATTGTCCTCCGTCATCCACTGGGATAAATTCACCTTTTATTTGCCGAGTTGCATATCTGGTACCATTTAAACCCTCTATAATTGGATTATTTTTTCACTCGCTACCAAATCTTGTTGCAAAAAAAATAGCCGATCTATATTATTTTGGCAAATGTTCCGCCCCAGAATAATGGATGTTGGGGATATTTTGATTATCGTGATAATATCGTAATATCTTTTTCACAATAATGGTGACATGAAATGTTCATATTATCGTCCCATGCCAATCCGATGCCACACATCATTTATCCCATGAAATTGAATTTACAGTAATATTTTGAATGCTTCAGTTGATGTTTTATACTCTTACTGTACTTACAGTAAGTTCCAATGAATCCATCATGTGTGTGTGTCCAGGAGCTGGAGCGTGAGCTGGAGCTGCAGGTGGGGTTGAAGCAGGAGATGGAGGTGGCCATGAGGCTGCTGGAGAAGGACACGCACGAGAAGCAGGACACGCTGCAGGCTCTCAGGCTGCAGCTGGACCAGGTGAAGAGCCTCAACCTGCAGATGTTCCACAAAGCTCAGGTAGACCAACCTCCATCCATTTCATCTCCATCTGACTGTCTGATTTGAGTTAACAAGCTTGCTGCCAGGATTAAAATTAACTAATGTCTTCAATTGACACCATTTTATTACCTTTTATTGTGCACGATGGTGCACGGGTCATGCACGGATCATGCACCACACGTGTGCACGCCATTCACAGCTTTCAAACAAAGAAATCCACTTGGAAATCCGTTCAGGCATTCAGGAGAGAGAGGCTATAGTGTTTTCTTCAAATGTAAACAAACATGGCTGCCATGTTTGAAAGATAAAGCTGTTCTAGGAGTCAAACTTTTTCATGTTTTTTTTTTTTCATTTTTTTTTTTCAAAAGCGTCCAACTCGGTTAACTCGTGTT
>NC_137824.1:18162355-18169855 GCF_963921795.1 Nannobrachium achirus | reverse complement strand
TAACCCTCAGCCAGTCAGTACACCTCTCCTCTGTACCCGTCTTTAGGGCTGTCACAATTATTACATAATCGTCTAATCGTGATTATTTGACATAATCGTGATTATTTTTCATAATCGTCATAATCGTTTCCATGTTGAAAAATGTTCATATATTTTTAAGAAAGACAAAAATAGTGGAAATAGCAGATCTACAAGCTCACAACGCGTCGCATCGCGACGCGTTGTGAGCTTGTAGATCGGCTATTTCCACTATCAATGTTCTTTTTTAAGTATAAAGTTGTCAAAATGTCAGTCATTTCTTTGTATATTTAGGTAATGTGTCATATCTACCATGTGCAACTTCAAAGCCAACAAGCCAAACAGAAATGTAATTGTCAACGACAAAAACACAATTAAATCGTTAATCGCCAGTTATTTGAGTGACAATTAATCGTCATGTAAAATGTCATATCGTGACAGCCCTACCCGTCTTCATTCTGACCACACAGTCTATCATAGTCGTTTTCTTTTGATTAAAGTTTTGTTTAGTTTCAGTCATTTTTTTAGCCATCTGAAATGTTTTAGTTTTAGTCGACGTAACACATTGGCTGCCATCAGCCAACCGCTTTATTTACCTTGTTTTTCGATCGCTCCGTGCGCGCGCGTGCGTGTCCATTTTGCGCGCGACCGCCGCCGCACATGTCGTCTGTAACGCCGAGAAGAAATAATCCAAATCCAAGCGAGTATGAATGAGCTACAGCTGAAAGGACATGGAATTGTTTTTGACAGAATGAGCAATGATAACACATAGGAGGAAAAACAGAGCGGTGAATGGATCGCAGATGCTTTGGATGTCTATGGAGCAGTGGAGTAGTCGCCAGCGAGCGGCATCATGGGAATTGGAGTTTTTGTGCTCACCAGCGGCCGCGGAGGCACCTGGTTACCATGACAACCTGCTAACGTTAAATGTCGTAAGATTTTAGTCGACTAAATCTACAGTTGGTTGTCAAACCTTTGTGGGCCTTGATGGCGTAATGCATGATTTTACACTTGGTTGACAAGCTCTAAAAGCTCACAGTTGTCCACTGTGAGCTTGTAGATCGTCTATTTTCAACTGGGCAAAATATATATACTGTATATAGGGCTGAATTGGTAAATGAATGTTTGGTGATAATAAGTAAAACGTACAATATTTGCCTCAGCAGCCATCATTACAACTAAGTACTGCAGTGAGCTGGTATCAGATCTACAGACCCAGTGGGTCAGTGAGCTGGTATCAGATCTACAGACCCTGGGTCAGTGAGCTGAAACTGCATGAGTTCCTCTCCAGAACACTCTCTTTGATCATTGTAAATTCCTCAACATTGTTCTCCAGTTTGTAAAGCCACTTGATCTGCTTAGTGTGAGGAGAAAAGCCTGCCTCTCCAGGGACGCCGTTTTGCAACAGGCCTGGAAACACTGAGACGAATGACTGTACTCAAAAAGCCTTGTGAGCAAAGGATAATGAAACATGTACCATTTAAATATTGAAACCGTTTATTTTTTTATTTTTTTACTGGATTCTTCAACATCCTTTTCCTCTTACTCTCTCCGTTTATGCCCTTTGAAGTTGTTTTGCCTCTCGCTACCTTTGCAAAAAAGAAATGCTTGCTCGGGTGAGGTTGGGGGGAAATATTGGGTTTCTGCTCTTGAGACGACTGACAAAACCTTTACCATATTATACCATGAATCTTTAAACATGATAGTCCCATGATAGTCCCATTAAGATAATCTCTTTTTTTAATGGATTCTTGTTATTCAGAAGTCTGATTCAACTAAATGACGAGCTTTGACACCTATAAAAGACATTTGATAGCGAAACACTAAACACTAATCTCTAACATCCACTTTGTTTGTTTGTTTTTTGTCCCAAAGGTCTAAACTCAAGATGGAGGACTTCAAGGAGGTTAATAAAGCCCTGAAGGTAATGTCTGGATGGAAGACATCAGAAATGTAGGTTTTGGTTGGGCCAAACGGCAGCCCGTTTCATGTGTGACTCTTCTCTTCTCCTCCGTCAGGGTCACGCCTGGCTGAAAGATGATGAGGCCACGCAGTGCAAACAGTGCCAGAAAGAGTTCTCCATCGCTCGCAGAAAGGTACCTGTTGTGACCCTCTATCAACAACTTAAAGGGATATTCCACTTTAAACAGGGAGCAGTGGAAGGGCTTCTCTCCACATACACACCCATTGTAACTTCAAACTTTTAATCTTGATAGATTGATTAAAAACACCCATTATCTTTTCTGGTGACTCATACTACCCTCCTAATACGTGAGCAGGCCGTGTTTTTTCGATAACTTCTTTCATGTATTTTAATAATTATTTGGGAAAATGGAAACAATGAAATTCTAAAAAATAATTATTAAAAATAAATGAAAAAAGTTATAGAAAGAACACAACCTGCCCCCACATTAGGAGGGTAGTATGAGTCACCAGAAAAAATAATGGGTGTTTTTAATGAATCTATCATGGTTAAAATGAAGTTTGAAGTTACAATGGGTGTGTGTGGGGAGAGGCCCTGGGCCTGGTAACATTTACATCAAATATCTAAATATTCAATCAAGCTAATTAAAAACTGTTCAGGGCATTCATAAAAGCCTGATTAGATGATAAAATTGCCAAAAGTTTTTTTGAAAGTGAAATATCCCTTTAAGCCCTGTTTTATACCCTGTATGAACAGAGATTATTTTAGAAAGCTAGTGGTTTGATGCGTCGCATTTCACGGGAGTATAAGGTTGGTTCCCGGCAGAGTTTGCACTCCTCCTCCAGATGCCATTTGAACAGCTACATGTCATCTCACCGTAGGGGTTGGCGATATGGTGATAAATATCATTGAGACGATACAATGTCTCCACGATATGACTTTTCAGAGATATCGTACATATCGTGATACAATGAGGGAGCCTTATAAAAAATCCAGTTGAATTGTTAATACAGAGATTCATTGCATAATTCATTTAAACCTGCATTTTTGTATAAATCAGTAGTTCACAAACTTTAAAATCTCAAGGTCTCCCCCACTCTTTGAGGACCACTGGCCTAAAATGATCTCTTACTCCTTTTTCTTTTAGTTTGTGTTTCCTAGTAGGTGGTTGTTGTACTGTTAAGTAACTAGAAAAATAACCCTAAAACCAACATGAAAAAGAATCTTGATAAGATCTTGTATCGTGATACAGCTTGGAAAAATATTGTGATATTGTATTTTTCCATATCGCCCACCCCATCTCACCGTGTGTGTGTGTCTCCCAGCACCACTGTAGGAACTGCGGGGACATCTACTGCAACGGCTGCTCCAGCAACGAGCTGGCACTGCCTTCCTACCCGCGGCCCGTACGGGTGTGCGACAACTGCCACTCCCTCTTACTGCAGAGGAGCTCCACCTCCACCGCCTCTTGACCAACCACCACACACCATCCAGAAGCTTTACCCAAAGGCAGGGGTCTTCAACAGAGTGAGGGGGAGGGGGACCCCAAGGGGGTCCTCAGAGTAACTAGGAGGAGGGGGTCTGACAAATCTTTAGTGTGATGGGGAACATTGGCTGAAAATAGCCGAGCTGCGAGGCATTGTGAGCTTGTAGATCGGCCAACGGCTAAGTTGACTAAATATTGAGGGTTTAAAAGGTCTGAAAATACACATTAACGTGACTCCAACATATTAATAGAAAATATAACTCATTGTCAAACAAGTCTATGAAGCCATCTATGAAATCTATGGAAAGGTTTAATCTGCAACAGTTTTATACAATATGTAGTGGGTGCTTAAAGGAGGGCTATGGGCAGTTAGGAAAACCCGTCTGCCAGTGACATCATCGATGGGGAATCCAAGCTAATCGAAACTGAAGGCTTTCTATTCCTGAATTGTTGCAATGTTATAATGGAAGCCATTGTTCTTGTCATAATAAAAGTTTTTGAACTGCCCACAGCTCTCCTAAGAAACGCAGATCGTGTAGAAAAAGATTATTTTATCTTGAACATTAGTGAGGACCAATTATATGAAGATAGGTTCAAAAGTGGTGAAGTCGTCCTTTAATCTCTGTAGTGGGTCCTTGGCCTGGGAAAAAAAACGTTGGAAGACCCCTGACCTAAGGCCTTGTTCAGACTGCAGGTGAAATCCGATTTGTTTCTCGAATCTGGTCTTTAGGACTCAACTGATCCACTCCGACGTCCGCAAGTGATTTGCGTGTTGTTCAGATGTCGCCAAAAATAGCAGCTGTACAAGCTCTACAACACAGTGTCGATAATGTTCCGGAGCTTGTGAGATCGGCTCTTTTTGGCAAGCGACAAAAAAAGTATAATTCAGGCTTCGGTGTTGATGGTGGTTCAATTCTGAATCACAAAAATTGTTTTCCATGTGGTTTTATTTATGCTGTTAAAACATTATTCCAATCTTTATAGTCTGATTTGGGCTGCCTGTGTGAACATAGCCGAATAACAGAATCCAGATATCACACTCTGATCTCATCTGCTTGTTGCTCTTTAACAAATCTTTAAATCTTAATCAAGGAAGTAATCTGGCGTGTTGTTCAATTTCCTCTCTTGCTGGATTTTTTTGGGATCTTTAGGTAATTATGTATTATGCATTATGAATAATGGAAGAGGCATTTTTTTATGATTCTTAGTCATGGGATTAACTAATATGATTGTCTTTGAAGACTGTTATGCTTTCCAAATGTAATTTCTGTGGAGCGGAAGTAGAGTGAGATTTACTTATGTCATGTCTTTCATATGAGGTCCCTTAAAGGTGTATTCAGTGATAATGAAAGTGGCCGGGGGTCAACTTATCCCTTACTGGCCTTACATCATGGAAATGTTTCGTTTTTTTTTTTTTTTTTACACCATTATAATGTTCTCGTATATCGGTAGGCCTACGTCTCCAGCTTCAGGATATGTATGATACTGATTTACTACGAGACTATGGCATTTTATGAGTTCAGTAGTTTACAATCTAGGCATTTAGCAGACATTCTTAATTCAGAGCGACTATGGTTCTCAAAACTTTTATTTTGACCATCACTAACATAACTACGGCCAATCGGCCATACTCTACCCTGATTGGTCGAGGACTGGCTGTCCACCTCTGAAAACAGAATCTAGCTATTGGGGCCATGGTGGAAGTCCTTATTTGGTCAGCACACATCCTAGTGAGGAGAAAGATTGGAAAATGGACAAATTATATTTTTATTTGAATGAAATACAATCACTGAATATACCTTTAACCACTTGAGCATCCCTATTCTGGGTATACCATAAAAGGTGAACGTTCATCAGAAATGGCAGATCTACAAGCTTGTAGATTTGGAGTGGAGGGGATCAAGTATACTATAGACCCCTGGCCTGGGTAACACGGTCAACTGAAGTATGCGTGTATGTAGGGTTTAATTCAACCCATTAAGACTGGGAAAGCAACCATGTCTTATTTTATCCTTTGGTTATTCAAAAATAGATCTACAAGCTCATTGTGTGTTGCTTAGTGCCACGCTATGAGCTTTTAGAGTTTGTTTGAAAATATGTACAAATCTTTGAATATATATTTAAAGCCAACCTTTTTCACTAAAACCTGGGGGGTCCCTGGAACAATTTCAAGGTGGGGTCGGCGGCTAGTTACATATAATTCTCAAGTTTGAGCACCACTTACCTTAGTAACAGGTTTCTCCGAAAAATGACATTTGTAGAATCCGCCTCAGATTGTAATGACTTAAAGGACAACTTTTTTTTAAGCTGGCGATTTCTTTACCATTTACAGTAACACTACCAGCCCCAAGTCACATCTGCCCATGAAAGATTGTGGCGCATCTTGGGAATGGGTAGTGTCTAAAAAAAGACACATTTAGCCACTTGTACGCAGGCCCCCAACCACTGAAATCAAAAACATTAAAATCGCTATAATGATAGAAAGCAGTTAATTAAAAGATGTTATCAATGGGGTACATTTATTATAATCAAATTATTGGCTTAGGAATGCGACGCAGATTTTATTTTATTGAAGTCAAGTCTATGGGGTGAGTAATCGATTTGGGGGTGAACTACTCCTTTAAAATAAAGAATTTGGACCCTTATTGTAAAAAAAGTTGTCTTAGCAACCAGATCTTATTTTATTGTTGTTTGGGACACGGTCAACACAATCCTGAGTTATTTTTTGTGTTCAATCTGTGTTTTGAGATATTTTAGTATTTCAGCATGAATGATGATGCATACGATCAGATCTTAAAATAAGATCTGGTTGTCCCAGAGGTGAACTGGCCCTTTAAGTGGTTAAATGTCACAGAGAATCAGTAGTGTAGTTGGTTAATCGGCAATACAATGTTTTTTTTTTCTTCCTGAATTCTGCTCATATTTTATTAGGTTGAAAAACAGCCTCAAGTCAGTGAAATGTCAAGCCCTCTATTAAGCATTAAGAGATGAATTACTCAAGTCAGCTGTTACCAGGTTGTACAAAGGCTTGTGTGCATATTTCCCCGTTAGCTAGACAGTTCAAACAATTGGTGCATAAATTTGGTGCATAAAATACTAAACTGTACATGACTATAGAATGTTAACACAAGCCAAACTATTTTAGAATGTTTAACTGAATTGTGTGTATAGTGCGAAGTGCTACAAAGCCATTTTGTTAACATGTTCCAGACACATTTTCTATCTAGATATTTGATAAAGAGATATTGAATTTATTCAAGCTTCCTGTCATTTTTTCCCCCCTCCCAAATATACAGTCATGTCCAACAGAAGAACATACGTATTCCAGAGCAGTTTTATTCACTTTTGTGCACGAAAAATACAAATGGTAATCGAAGCAGTAGAAACCTTCATGTGAACGAGATTATTTTCTGTAAATTCTTCTCCCCAATTTAATAATTGCCAATTCCCCCCCCACCCCTGTATGTGTACGGTCCCCATCACTTCCCACCCTTCAGCTTCAGGGCCCAAAAGAGGTCAAAACACTTTATCCGAGTTTATCGTTTATGCGAGTGGATTAGATTTGGGGCATTATGTTAATAGTAATACCATTTGATTTCTTATCGTTTGCCAAGATAATACTACGACACATATCGGATATCAAAGTGATACCATTATTGTTTTGAACTACCCACAATCTCATCCACTCAGATTAAAGGACCCAAAGTTTTGAACAATGTTGCAGGAATTTGTCACATGAACAAGATGTAACCCATATTGTAAAACCTGCAACATCCCACACTCAGACCCTAAAAAAGAAAACATACTTAAACCATGTGTTGCCAAATGTACATTGTTCGTCCCCCCAACACAAAAAGGGTTTCAACCTATTTAAGCAGACAGAATGAAAACGAGGGAGAGTCGTCCAGAGATTTCAGACATATTTACAATATTCTGTTGTTCATGCACTAAAAAACAAAACATCTTTACTCTAAATGTAAAAGCTATCAACACAAGATAGTTATTCCAGGAACTGCCAGGTTGTCTGCAGAACAAAAACCTCAGCAAAACAAAAAAAGCACAACTCCCCCTT
>NC_137824.1:17782996-18162155 GCF_963921795.1 Nannobrachium achirus | reverse complement strand
ACATTATAATCGCTATAATGATAGAAAGCAGTTAATTGAAAGATTTTATCAATGGGGGTACATTTATTATAATCAAATTATTGGCTTAGGAATGCGACGCACATTTTATTCTATTGAACTCAAGTCTCTATGGGGTGAGTAATCGATTTTGGGGGGTGAACTACTCCTTTAAAATCTAAAATTTGGACCCTTATTGTAAGTGGTTAAAGTTCACAGAATCAGTAGTAGTTGGTTGTAGTTGGTTAATCTGCAATACAATATATATATTTTTTTTCCTTTCTGAATTCTCATTTTATTAGGTTGAAAAACAGCCTCAAGTCAGTGAAATGTCAAGCCCTCTATTAAGCATTAAGAGATGAATTACTCAAGTCAGCTGTTGTTACCAGGTTGTACAAAGGCTTGTGTGCATATTTCCCCGTAGCTAGACAGTTCAAACAATTGGTGCATAAATTTGGTGCATAAAATACTAAACTGTACATGACTATAGAATGTTAACACAAGCCAAATTATTTTAGAATGTTTAACTGAATTTTGTGTATAGTGCGAAGTGCTACAAAGCCATTTTGTTAACATGTTTCAGACTCATTTTCTATCTAGATATTTGATAAAGAGATATTGAATTTATTCAAGCTTCCTGTCATTTTTTCCCCCCCTCCCAAATACACATGTCCAACAGAAGTACATACGTATTCCAGAGCAGTTTTATTCACTTTTGTGCACGAAAAATACAAAATGGTAATCGAAGCAGTAGAAACCTTCATGTGAACGAGATTCTTTTCTGTAAATTCTTCTCCCAATTTAATAATTGCCAATTCCCCCCCCCAACCCTGTATGTGTACGGTCCCCATCACTTCCCACCCTTCAGCTTCAGGGCCCAAAAGAGGTCAAAACAAAAGAGGTCAAAACACTTTATCCGAGTTTATCGTTTATGCGAGTGGATTAGATTTGGGGCATTATGTTAATAGTAATACCATTTGATTTCTTATCGTTTGCCAAGATAATACTATGACACAGATCGGATATCAAAGTGATACCCATTATTGTTTTGAACGGCCCACAATCTCATCCACTCGGATTAAAGGACCCAAAGTTTTGAACAACGTTGCAGGAATTTGTCACATGAACAAGATGTAACCCATATTGTAAAACCTGCAACATCCCACACTCGGACCCTAAAAAAGAAAACATACTTAAACCATGTGTTGCCAAATGTACATTGTTTGTCCCCCCAACACAAAAAGGGCTTCAACCTATTTAAGCAGACAGAATGAAAACGAGGGAGAGTCATCCAGAGATTCCAGACATATTTACAATATTCTGTTGTTCATGCACTAAAAAACAAAACATTTTTACTCTAAATGTAAAAGCTATCAACACAAGATAGTTATTCCAGGAACTGCCAGGTTGTCTGCAGAACAAAAACCTCAGCAAAACAAAAAAAGCACAACTCCCCCTTACCCCAGTCATGAAACGGCAAGGACACAAGTGTTTGTCGCGTGTGAGCAACTAAGGGGGAAAAAAAAAGAATACGGGAACAGAAACAGCACTTCGACTGCCAAAGAAAACTCTTGTGTCATCACCAGACGCTCTCATTTCTTCTTCACAAAGACCAGCCATTTAAAATAACCCCCCCAAAAAAGACGTCCCTCTTGATTTTTTGATAACCAAACCTCACCCTCCCCTGCCTAATATGTTTACTATGTGTGACGTACGTTTCAAGTCCAACCAGCGAAACGCTGTGTAAAAAAAGAAATTAAAAAAATACAGACGACGAGGAAAAAACAAAAAGACTACACTCCCCATCCTCCGTTAAGTCCGTTCATAGAGCTTCTACTTCCTCCTCCTCCTCCCTCCGTTGCTGCCGTAGTAACTGCTCCCCATGCCGCCTGGTTACCTGACAAGAGAGAGAGAATACACACCGTGGGGACCGAGGAGTTCACCAAGGAGCCGTGTATGGACATGGCACTCTTTGCATGCAGTGTCGACTATAACAGGGGTCCCCTAACTTTTGTCTCAGGGCACCCCATAAATTATTTTTTTAATCCGAGGCACCCCTACATTATAATTTTCACTCCCAGCACCTTATATTTATAGCATATCGTCGTTGTCGGGTGGAACCTTGTATGTCCAAAACTGTTTGTTTTGTATTTATCATCTATAAAATGTACAAAACTAGTGAAAACAAACAGCAGATCTACAAGCACAACGCCTCGCGAGTGTGCTTGTAGATCAGCTGTTTTCACTAGTTTTGTGCAACAGTCTTGTATGATGAAGCAGGGCTTTGCTTTACCAAAAGACGTACACATTTGAAACTTGAGATACGAGGTTTCTGCCCGACAGTGACGATATTTTAGTGATTATATTGCGTGGAAAACTGAGATAATAGCCATTTTTGTTAGAACTGACTGAAAATAACTTTGTACTTCAAGTTTAAAATTATACTAAATATTTGTTCAAGTGTCCAAATATTATCAAATTATCTCGCGGCACCCCTGGACTGCCGTCACGGCACCCCAGGGTGGCCCCGTCACCCACTTTGAAAACCCTTGAACTAAAAGCTACAATGAAAAAATGTTCGGCTACCTTTTTTTTCCCACTGACGAAACTAAAACCTAAGCAATGAAGACTAAAGGCCTGTCCACACTTTGACCAAAACCGAACTGTTCGGTCAAAAGGTCCGGTTCGACTACAAAATGATGTCACTTGCGACTTCTGAAAAGCATTACACCGAATGAGAGTTCAGAAGTTTTGCATGTCGGAAATCGCAACTCAGCGAACATTGTGGAGTTACTATGGACAGGCCTTAAGACTAAGTACATTGACAATGTTGTCAACAAATAAAAACTAGACCAGTAGAACAAAGACAAGTCAATTTATGTTTGGTTGCACTCGGGGTGTTGTTGCGCTCTGAGAATATCAGATCTACAAGCTCACACTGTGTTGCGCTGCAACATGTTGTGAGCTTGTAGATCTGCCATTTTCAGCATGCAAGTGTAAAAAAGGCATTACGATTCTTTACGACGACATCAAGGCCTGCCAAAATGAATTTGTGGATAAAATCAACTGTAAATTTAGTAGACTAAATCGTTTATTTAGTAGAGTAAAACTTCAAACATTTCGGGTGATTAAAACTAAATGACATTTTATTCAAAAGACTGACTAAAAACTAAATGAAACTTTTCTGCAGAGCTGATACTCACTATAGTCGCTGTAGCCTCCCATGCCCTGGCTGCTGCTGTAGCCAGAGTAGCCAGAGTTTAGCCCTCCTCCACTGTAGGAAGACTGGTTACCTGGAGGCAGAGGAAAAAACATCACAGGTTTACAAGTGCAGAAGCTCCATGATGTGCATTGTTGCGTTTTCAGACGGGGAGAAGAACACTGTGCCAGGGGCAGCGGTATCTCATCCACAGTCAATGGCAAGCAGCCTGCCGTCAAAATGACAAAAGCGAACTTTATAATGTTAATAATTATGCACAAACGGAGTGCTTTAAAAGAACAATGTTGGTGTAACTAAGCGATTCGGGAAGGTATCTATATTTCATTACAGAGATGAATAAGTAATAAGAAGAAGTCATAATGGGATATTCCTGGTTTAATGCAGGCGTGTTGTTGCCTAGATTATTCCTGAAGCATTCCCGGAACAGAAGATCCCATGATTGGCCGCTAGTTGCGCTGTTTTCCCCCGTGAGGTACCAAAAGAATATTACTCCATTGGACCCCAGTCATTTCCTCCTTTGATTTTCTAACCTTAATAAACATCATCATAAATACTTTATGGTTCCTGTCGCTAGTAAAAAACTGCCTTTCAATCACCATGATATGCGTTTTGTGCAATATGGTCACATTTATATTAAAATTGATGATAAAGTTGCGGAGGGCGTGGACAACTAAACTGATACCAGCCGGCTGTGTTCTTCATGTGCTTTATTTCGGGAGGCTCAACACCACATTCTCCCATATATCCCTGCGGTTCCACGTGACCGTTGCCAGCCAATAGCATTCCTTATAATTCCTTGGGTACCATTAAAATAATGATGCGACACCCATACAAGGGACAAAAAAAAGTGTCATTTTCGCAGCATAGAAAGCAATGGCTTCGCACCATCCATGTTTTTTTTTACAGTCTATGGTTTAATGCGGTGCGCTCCAGAGAGGAACAGAGGAGTTTAACTTCTGGATGCGTGTTCATGTTTTCGGGCCCTCATCTGTAATAGGCTGCAGTACCTCAAAATGGGCCAGCATGTCCATTTGGCTTCAGCTCTAACCCTGGGTTCTGGGAGAAGCCCCTCACTGCAGAGTGCAGAACTGGGTTCTGGGAGAAGCCCCTCACTGCAGAGTGCAGAACTGGGTTCTGGGAGAAGCCCCTCACTGCAGAGTGCAGAACTGGGTTTCTGGAGGCTTGCCTGTGTTGCCTCTGATGAACTCACCCATCATCTGACTGCTGTAAGCTCCATTACTGCCCCCTGCTGTTGAATTCAGGAACAGCTCCACATAGCGGTGCTCTGAAAGGCAGGAGAAGCAAACCTTTAGTCTTGAATAACATTTCATTTTAGTCTTAGTCATCATAGCTTAGTTTTTATTTAGTTTGACAGTAAAAAGGCAGTGGATGAACATTCTTGTCATAGTTTTAGAACTGGACACTGGAAGGACACCGCCCCTGTATTTAAGCCATTTAGGCCTAGAATTATTGAATGCTTTAACTATTGAAAAATAGCAGATATACAAGCTCGCAGCACAGCACAGAGTGCCGCGCTCGCGCACTGCAAGCTTCTAGATCTGTTATTTTTGGAAAATAGTTAAATTTTTTGAAAGCGAACATTTGTAACTCAAATGTTGGTTTCTGGATGGTCCCTAGAACAACATATTTTGAGATGGGTGTCTGCGGCCAAATACATGTCATTTTAGGGGTCCTTGACATGAAAATGTTTGAGAACCACTGATTTAGAAGCAGGGTTTAGAAGAAATGTATAGAATCGGCTAAAAGAAATTATTCAAAGACATGTTCACGATTTTTTCAAAAATAGCAAGCTTGCAGTGCGACACTCGGTGCCGCAAGCATAAAATAATGGTTAAAGTAATAATCCGTAGTTAATGCGTTCCAGGTCTTTTAAGGAAACTCACGCATGTTGGCCTTGTCCTTGGACATGGCCGCCACAGCGTCCTCGTGCGTGGCGAACTCCACGTCAGCCTCCCCGGTCACTCTGCCGTCTGGGCCGATCTCGATATGAACGCGTACCGGGTTCAGTGGAGAGAAGAACTGAGGGACATCGAGAGAGGGACAATATGATGAGCAAACACACACACAAAATTTAAAAAATAAATAAATTACAATTAATTAGGTTTCAATTACCCAGCTTCTTTGCAGTTGTTGAGATAAATATACTTCTAACATTCTAACTTTACACCATTTCTTTTTTGCACCATTATCTCCGGCAGGCTCAAGGCAAAAGCGAGCTTATTTTTTTCACCCATTTGTCGGTCCCATCCTAATTTACAGTACACTTTAAGACAGAATAAGACATAATAAAGCCATAATAAGAAACAATGTGTTGGTGATTAGAACTAATGTTTTATTAGACAGAAACTGCCAGAGAATTTATCCGCTCTTTCTGCTATTCTGTCTTTGTTTCTGTCTAATAAAACATATTAGTTCTAATTACCAACACATTATTTCTTATTATGGCTTTATTATGTCTTAAAGTGTACTGTAAATTAGGATGGGACCCGTTTGTCCAGGGCTAATCTCGCAAACCGCTACACCGAGTGATCAGTGTCAAATGTATTTTGCATGCAGCCAGAAGGCCATAGATGTACCTTCAGATTGTGTATATTATTTCACAAAACCTGTGTACGTATGCATGTCTGTGTGTCCAAGGCATAACTCGGACATTGACCGACTGACTGAATGACCTCAAACTTGGTGAGTGTCCCATATGACCATGGCATGGCACTGATGGCAGTGCCGGGTATACGAGAAGTGCATAATAACCGCAAATTTCTGTCACACCAAATGTGCTGCTCCCACAGTTATAGTTTACCTGGTAACGTTTCGAGCCCGACGGCTCTTCAGGTCTGAGGAAGAGCCGTCAGGCTCGAAACGTCACCAAGTAAACTATAACTGTGGGAGCAGCAAATTTAGTGTGCAGGCTCTTTTCTTCTTCATTACATACTGTTAGTCCAGCACCGAGCCTATATGGCTTCGGATGTGCGTGCCCTTTTTGGCTTTTTTTCAGGATCTATCTCCATCTCATTGTAAATTAGGCAAACAATGTTTCCGTGCATAGTTGTTTTTGGGAACGTCTCAATATGAAACATTTCCTAGTTTTTCAGTGTTATTGGAGAGCTTGGTAAAATGGAACAGCAGTGACTCTTACATTGTAGATGTCCGTCTCTGAGGCTCTGTAAGGCAGACCTCTCATATGCACACAGTGGCCTGTCGTAGTCTGGAAGGATGAGCCACTGTCTCCGTACCTCCCGTCAGAACCACCTGCACACAAACACACAGAATATAATCAAGATTACCATTAGGGTGGAACTGATCATTCAATAAATAAATAAGATTATTGATTAATAATCTATCCCTATTTTGGGAAGGTCATTATAGGCAATTCTATCCACAAACTGCTCAAAAATAGTGAAAATAGCAGATCTTCAATGCGATCTTCTATGTCAGTGGTTCTCAAAGTGGATTCCAGGGACTCTTTGGGGAGAGTCTAAATTGACCCATACAAGTCTCTAACTCTGACAGTGTACAAAATGGAAACAATTTGGTTCCATTTGTACACGGTCAGAGTTTAGGGGAGACATTGAAATTTTAAAGTTTGAGAAACACTGTTCTGTGTGACGATAGAATAATAGCTAAGAAAATAATCTTGTCGTTTCAGCCCTAAATATCACCGGAGGACTTAATGGGAGCCCTCGTGTCGTCCAGACCGTGACGTAGCGTTTATCCATGAGGCACTGCAGCAAGTGAGTACACACAAGGCTGAGTACCTCTGAATCATTCCCTTCCCCACCCTTATTTTCCAGACATTTCTACCACGAGCACAAGAAACGCTAAGGACGCTCTAAGCCAAGACCAATCAAATCATTATGGCATTTGTAAATGTTATTTGACATGCTCACATTGTTAAGACGAGGGTGCAATTTGTGAGAAAGTACAGAGCGGGATTTTATTAGATTTTCTTTTCAATCTTTTCGTCTTGCATCCCATAGCCTTCAGCGAAGGATCCATTTCTGTATACTCCCTCCAAGCAAGGGATGGGACGATATGAAAATGTCATATCACGAACGATTATTGTGACCAGAGAAATCGCGATTTGCGATATTATTGCGATAATAAAAAATATACAAAACATCAATTATCATGGGGCGGAACATTTGCCAAAGAATAGCAGATCTACAAGCTCACAACACATCGTGAGCTTGTAGATCGGAGAGATTTGGTTGAGAGTGAAAAAAAAAGACTGTATCAAGTATGTATATCTATACTATAATTTTGCGAATGTCTGAGTGAGTGTCTGTCTGTCTGTCTGTCACAGCGTTTCTCCTCAGTGGCTGGAGCAATTGATCTGAAATCGCATCACCATTAGCATATGAACACACCTGACATAACTGTGAAGCCCGTTTGTCACTTTCACAAATCATATGCTGTATATTAGCATTTTTATGGTGCAACTACTATCTATTCTGCATCTAGCATGAGGCATGTCTATTCTGCATCTAGCATGGGGCAACATGTTTAACCCGCTCTGTGTGTGTGTGCGTGTGCGTGTGTGTGTGTGTGTGGGCGGGGGGGGGGGGGGGGGGGGGGGGTGTTGGCTGGCCCTCTTTCAGATGTTGTCATGTAGATCGGTACACAGTATCTCTGTAGCCTTTAAACGAAACGGGTATTTCTTACATTGATGCTCCTACATATTATCATGCAAGCACCAGAAAGTTACTTTCCATCCCTCATATACTGTGTGCACAGTGCACACCCCATAACCCACACACTGCACATCATTTCGGAGCTCATATCTTTGAACGGGTAAGGACTAGTTATAAGTACGTTTTACCAATAGAGCGTTAAGTGGTACCGGATATGCAGCTTGGCAAATAAAAGGTGAATTGATCCCAGTGCATGACGGAGGACGATTTCACGATAAATTAAATCTCCACGATACGATTACATTGAGTGTTTTTTATCACAATAAACGATAATATTGCTTATTGTCCCATCCCTACTCCTCAGGAAGGATCCCTTCCCCTCGAAAATAAAATAAAAATAAACTGGCTCACGACACAAGCCAGAGGACAGCGGAACGAGGAGGCATAAAATTGAGTGATGAGATTATTTTTGTCTTCTCTGCACAAGATGCCAAAGAATATAAAACATTCTAAAATAAATATAAAACAAAAAGAAAGCATTTATCCGTTTATTTTTCAGCTTTGCTTTATTATTTATGATGGGACACTGTAGAGCAAGACTGGAGCGAGGGCTGAGATGGGGGTAACATGCAACACAGGCCTCTGAACTAGAATTTAACTGTGGATGGATGTTGCACTTTTACACATCGATTATCCACTGAAACATGACAGAATTTTACCCAATATGAATTTCACACTTGCTAGCAAAGCGATTCCTTGATTCTCTCAAAAGTGGCGTCCACCACAGGTCCACCTACCAAGGTGAAAAACCTACCAAAACCTACCAATTTTTACAAGTGAGCAAAAAAGGTCTGCAAATCCACTCATCTAGTGCCACCACTAGATGGAGCCATCTCCTGCTGGGTGGCCAGCCTACAGGGCTGTAACCATTAGTCATCACTATGCGCTGCGAATAAAGGCTGTCCTCTTCCAGAAAAGCATAGATTCAGAGAAAATGGGCTTCAAAGTTGGCCATCTGCATTGGATTACTGAATAAATCGGCGGAAAATGCGCTTAGCGATCGCGGTAAACAACGGCGGCCCTCGGACCACCTACAGCGTCAATAATCAGCTCACGGTAAGGACCAAAGCACGGCGTTGCTAGCCGACAAAAAAGCCGGACTAGTTCGGGATCGGCACTCCGGATTTGCGTCGCTAGCCGACAAAGCACTATAAGGGTTAATAATTTTTTTTTAAAGAATTGGTAAAGGGCGTCCGGTGGCCTACTGGTCAAGGCGCATACCACATGGGCACCGCCACATAGGCATGGTTGCCGCGGCGTCGCTGGTTCGATTCCCGACCCGGACGACCTTTGCTGCATGTCATTCCCCATCTCTCTCCCCATTTCCTGTCAGTCTACTGTCCTATCAATAAAGGCAAAAAGCCCCAAAACAAAAAACAAAAAACAAAAAAAGAATTGTGAAAAATGCAAAACTGCAACAACCTTGCCACCCACCTCCGCCTCCGTATCCTCCTCGGCGCATCCTGTCATAGGACCCTCCCCCTCGGCCGCCCATCATGTTGTAGCCGCCGCCCCGGCCTCCAGAGGGGCGGTCGTAGGGGCCGGGCCTCTGCATGCCCATGGGCTTCCTCTGGGGCTCGTAGTGGGTCCGCACCTCAGCGCGGCTGCTCTTGAAGATCTCTATGTACCTGAGAGCATACAGACGCCACAGTCAACACTCAACGGAAGATGGCGTCGGCGTCAATAAAATGATCAAAATAATTCGGGGGGAAGGGGGGGACATTCAGATACTGTCATGGTGTGGGCCCATAGGTAGTAATTATAAATGTCGTTCAAAAATAAAAAACAAAAAGTTTGCAATTGGGATCAATTTTAAGGAGAAATTTAAGGAGAAAAGAGACAAGAGACCACATCAGACAGGGTTCCCACACATTTTTACCAATTAATTTCCAAAACCTTTCCAAAACTTTCCAGAATATTTAACCCAATTTCCAGGACTATATAACATTAATTCAGCTCAATAACAGGTTGCTTACTCCTATGTGCAATGCCCAAAGACAGGTAGTGTATGCCAGTAGTTCTCAACCTTTTCAGTCCGTGACTGAAAAGGTTGTTTTAACTGGGGACCCGGCACCCTGACGAGCACTAAGAGATGAGGAATTTTGCATAACACGGTTCTATTGTGAAAATAGCAATTCCAAAACTTTTCCAGTACTGGAAAGATATGTTTCTAATTTCAAAATATTTCCAGGAATTTCATGACCGTGGGAACCCTGATCAGAACTAAAGGGGTCTTGAACGACAACTTACAAGACTTTTCTTTATGGTTTACCCGTTAACGATTGACGATAAATACGTCTGATTGAATGTACAGCAATAGAGCGTCACCCTGTGTCCCTTCCATGACAGACATTGAGGTGCTTTCTAGAGGGACAGACAGAGCTCCTGCAGGCCCTTCTGCAACACTATAAGTTTTACCTGTGTGACAGACAGTGGGCTCCAGCTCCTCCCAGTGTACAGCGGCCCTCTTTTAATTGAACACCTGGGAAAACTCCTTTCCCATTGGTCAAACCTTGGACTGACGTTTAGTGCTGAGGCACCATTCATTCTAGACTCTAAACATTTTTATAAATAGTAATACACCAAACATCGGTGTCAAACCGTTTTCGCTCTTTTTTTCTTAAAGTGGAATGGTGCCAAAACACTAATCCTCCCATTGTGTTATTGTGAGTATAGTTTGGTCTAAGAATGACAGTAGAGGCTATGTGTTTTGTTTACCGGTAGCACAAATATGTTGGGAGTTTATGCCTGATTTACGCTTGGTTCGCGCATCGTGTCGTGCGGCGGAAACAGCCGACCCATGCGCGCACGCAACGCACCACGCTCTTCTGACCTTGTAGATCTGCTACGTCTGACGCACGACACCGGCACTTAACACCATGGCTCCACTGCAGCCATCGGGCGTTGAGGTATCGTCAACGCAGGGAATGTTCCCTTTTTAACGGAATTTAGGCCTAGAATTATTTCACGCTTTAGCTATTGAAAAATAGCAGATATACAAGCTCACAGCGTGGCACCGAGTGCCGCGCAGCAAGCTTGGAAATCTTTTATTTTTGAAAAATCACGATTTCTTTTGCAAGTCTTTGAATATATTATATTATATTTTTAAAAGCAAACATTTGTAACTCAAATATTTGCTTCTGGGCGGGGGGGGTCCCTGGAACAACATATTTTGAGACGGGAGTCCGCGACCAAATACATTTCATTTTGGGGGTCCTTGACATGAAAAGGTTTGAGATGAGAACCACTGGTTTAGAAGAAGGATTTAGAAGACATTTATAGAATCGGGTCAAAAATATTCAAAGACTTTCGCAATTAATGTTCTCGATTTTTCAAAAATAGCAGATGTACAAGCTTGCAGCGTGGCACTTGGTGCCGCGCTGTGAGCTTGTATATCTGCTATTTTCTATGCTATTTTTGTTACACAGATTTGCAAGCCTAAATGGTGCTCCATTGCAGACGTTGCGCTGCTTTCGGTGACTGCGTCCAACCTCAAAATTCGCCCCGGTTCTTTTTTTACGCTGTCCGACGCCGGCATGACGCCCAGCGGCTGCAGTGGAGCCCTGGCGTAACCAAATATAAATCAGGCGTAAACCGATATATGCACACTATATATATATATTACTTTAAGTGATATATGTTTTGTTGCAGATGTTGAAGGTGCACACCAATAAAGAAAAAGAAATAAAAAATCAACGTTTCCAGCCAACCAACCAACCAACCATCCCCACCTGTGCCCTATTCTTTCCTTGTGTTTCTTTAGAGCCTTTTCAGCTATATCCTGTGAAGCAAACTGCACGAAGGCCTCCCCCGTACTCCTCCCCTGGATGTCCACCGGCAATGTTATCCCATTTGGCACGATTTCCAACCCTTCAACCCAAGGACAGATAACCCCAAGCAGGGGACATATTAAATCACATGCCCAATCACAAGAGAGAGAGGTTAACTTTCTCTAAAAAAGAGAGAGAGATAGATGTATATAGATATAGATAGAAAACTTAATGGAGAGAAGAACAAACTCTACATAACATCATCATTTACAAACCAGTTGAAAGAGTTTTACCAGTGAGCTGCCATTTGAACGACTTTATTTTGCGGTGTTCTCCAATAGGGGGCGGGGAGCGGGGCGGACAATAAAAGGGATGGGAGGAGAGGAAAGTATATGAAAAAGAGAGCGCCGATATGAAACGTCGGGCTAGGAGTTGGTGTGTTGATGAACAGAAGAGAGCGAGGAACCCCACCCCCCGGTGAGTGACATGAGTTAACGTTATCGTCTTCACCCGTTGTGTTCTGTTCTAAAGACGCATAGAATTGCAACAGCCAGAGCGGCATTCCTTTAAATTACTTGTTTTCTTATTGCAGGGGCGTGTGTAAATAGGGGTTAAAAATATATACAGTACATAGCCACTGTCGGGCAGAAACCTTGTATCTCTAGGTTCCAAATGTGTATGTTTTTTCGTAAAGTTTCATCATACAAGGCTGTCGCACAAAACTAGTGAAAATAGCCGATCTGTAGATCTGCTATTTTCACTAGCAAATCATTTTGAAAATGATCAATACAAAACGTACGGTTTTGGACATACAAGGTTTCCATCCGACAACAACGATATATAGAAAAGCTAGAATTATAAAAACGTATTACTAGACTTTTTTTAAATGTTAAGATGACTTAATTTAAAGAAAACAACGTGATGGAATGACTGGGTCTGGGACCAAGTATGGTTATGAAGTGGAAAGAATGGGGGCGTTTAAATTCTAGCATTGTGCGCTGAGCAAAAGAAAACAAAAGAACATAAAACGGACATCCATAAAATTCTCTTCATTTCAGATTTAACCAGCTTCCTTTTCCTGTGTCCTTCCCTCGTCATCACTGACCCAAAAATATAACTTTAATGAGCCCTTCCCTTCCTTATTCAATTAACTTCAGAGTTCAGATGACGGAATTATTCTTTCCATCTTCTAACCGTTCTTTTTTCTTTTTTCACGGCGCAACTTTCTCAGTGGCCACGAGAGGAAGGAAGCAAGAAAAGGAAGGCAGAGGGGAAAAAAATCATCCTCGGTACTAACAAGACCTCAACCACGTCCTACCACGAGAGTGACCCCTGTTCGTACCTGAGAGAAACTGCACGATCTCCTCCTTGCTGCAGCCGAATGGAAGACCCCGGAGGCGAACCAGGCCGTCCCCTGCCGTCTCCGGACAGTTGGGACCGGTGTGCTTCATCACCCAGTCCATCTCAACGTTGTTGGATTTGAAAACTAGATCAGGAGACATACAACAGTCACTCACAACAGGGTTTATGCAGGTAACCAAGACAGATTTAAAACTTTTTTTAATACCACTCAGACTTGAATGTAACCACTTGAGTCCTAGAATACATATTCTGGGAAGAACATTGACCGTCGGCTAATTTTGGTGAAGAAATAAATGTAGAAATTTTAAATAGCAGGGCTGTCATTTTGGACTGATTTAAACTTAATATACATCACAGGGTTAAGTGGTTAAGACCAAATAACAAAAAAGCACAAATACAACGCATGTAAAATGGATCCTAAATCTTATTTTACCTGTATGTAGCTTTTTTTGAAGACCTTTGAAGTATGCATTTAAGACTTTTTAAAGGGAGACTTTAAAGTGAAGATTCTGACACATAAGGGGCCGTTTGTTTGTTTGTTTGTGTGATTTGCTCATAATGGTTGGCTCTACTCACCCTCTACATAACGGTGACCCATGGTTTCTCTGTCCTTCTTCACGGCAAGCTTTGTGCACTCCTCGGTCTCCATCTCGACAAACGCCTCTCCGCTGGGACGCCCCTCTCGCGTGTAGGTAAAATGTATAGCGCTGCCATTGTTGGCAATCTTGCAATCTGTGCGTTTTGAATGAAAGGGTTATATGTATTAGAGAGGTCAGGTCTAAACACTTCAGGTTCTTCAAGAACATCAAACAAAGCTGCAGTGACTTACCAGAGAAGAACCTCTGCACTTGGTCCACTGAGCAGGACCAAGGAAGACCCCTGATGCGAATCACGTTTCCTTCCTCAGACATGATTAGTCACTGCGATCCTTTGGAGAACGAAAACAAAAAGCACAAACACACACAAGATAAGATTTACTGGTGGTCAAAGTCAAATGTTTGAAAAAAAGGAGTTCATTCATATGTTCTGTCCTGCAAGATTCTTTTTTCAGAGAGCTGGTGGTGTGTGCACTGTACACATCTAACTCCTAAAGCCATAACTTGGGAGTCTGTGTCTTAATAGGGATATTTCTATTGATTACTTGTTTTTTTGTGCCATTCCTATGCCAGTAATCTAATGGCCAGCAGTGGTTCCCTATGAAGACTCTCAAAGAACCTTCTTTTTGAGCGGTACCAACGCTTTGTGTGTAGGTCCCCATGTCATCATGAGCACCGTATGCAGTATGAGACTAACATCACAAAAAGTAAGCAGAGACCGACATCACCACAACTGATGTCAAGGACAGAACGGCCCATACAAGGAGATATGCACGAGTGTCGTGTTTGATACTAATGTGAAGTGAGCGCTGCACGATTTTTCCTTATGGAGACAGTGTCTCCTGACTCTCCTCAAATTATTGTCTTAGGAATGTGACAAAAAAACAAAATATCTGAATTCAAGACTCCATGGGGAGAGTAATCGATAGGAGGGAAAGAAATGTCATTTTGGGGGTTTAAGATATTTGGTAACCTGCAGGGCAGGGGTGGCGCGCCCCCAGCCACCCCATATCTTTTTTGAGCAGGGGTCTCGCCTCTCATGCAAACGGACATGCATTGATCCCAAAACCCCCCAAGTTCACACCTCGCCAACGCTTTAGTGTCACACTCACAACAGGGTGTTTTAACAACGAAACAAGCCTGTATGCATATCAATAGAGGTGTTGAGCGACATGCCCGCCACGTCTTCAGATAAGCGACCCCTCAAACATTGAATCACCAATGAATGCACCACTGCCTGCAGGGGTGGAATTTAAAGTACTCTTGCTACTGTAATCACATAGCTTGCAAGTGTTGTGTTGTGTAAGGCAGGAATTAGCACAGTTCTACTGTAAGGCATGATCAGTAGGGCGGCTATATAATATTTGAATGCCTGTTCCTTTACATTATAAATACATGCATAGAAAAATACAAGTTGACAATGAGAAGCGTTCTCAGATAAATCTTGTGTATCCCACGCAACCAAGTCAAGTTGCAGAATTGTTTTTAGAATAGTATAATTAGACAATATACGTGTTCCCTTTCCAACCCCGTCCTGATGACCTGATGAATTTGATTTTATAAAAGTAAACCATAAACCAAATGAACCTTTACAGCCAAGTCTGCAGTTCTCTTGAGTTTAATACTTAGACTTTTACTTCAATGAATTGAGTACAAAGGACCCCAATGGAAACAAGCCAGTGCTTTCTTGGGTTCAAATCAATCCTGTTAGCAGACCCTGTAACTATAATTTCCTTTGCTTTTTTCTGTTAACTGCTAATAAAGTATTCAATCAATCAAACAGTACAGATTGGGGTCCCAGACTCCCAGATGAGACAATCCTATTTAAATTCGCGTCTGAGGTGGCCTGATGCATATAACGGTAAAACTGGGGGTCATTTTAATTCAAAACAAAATGCTGTGGATCACTGGTTTATTAAATAAATTGCATGTCCCCAACTTATGTTATTATGGTGATATTGCTTATTTTTAGTATTGGATCAAGACTATCATCATCAAAGACATAGGCTAGCTAGATGCATTTAATCGAGTCTAGACTTTTACTTTCACTTCCACTTCATAGATAGATACAAAATGTAAAAATCGATCAAATACATATAGCAGAAGCAGAGTCTTGATCCAAGGCAAGCTTCTTCTAATACAGTGTTTCTTTAAAGTGGATTCCAGGGACTCTGTGCAGTCTGTGGGTTCCTTTAAGGGGGTCTAAATTGACCCATACAAGTCTGTAACTCTTGCCAGCGTACAAATGGAACCAAATGAACCCGGGAACCCTAACGGGTCCATTTGGTTCCATTTGTACACTGTCAAGAGTTAAGGTGAAGACCTTGAACATTTGAGAAACACAGTTCTATAAATAAATACATCAAAAATCAACTGTGGGCCTTCAACAGCAGACAGAACGGCCGGCGGGGAGCAGCAGCTCATTCACAAAACGCGGCCTGCCTGGTTCCTTCGTCGTATTCCTGGTGATTTCCTGACAATATCTCACATTTCAGAAGGTTTGACTGGCATTTTGGAGAGTTTATCTAGTTTATTTACATGTGAGACAATTCACTTTCACGTTATTCACGCTGAAAAGTAACCCAGAGCAGACACAGAAACGCACACACACGACAAGAAGACCACATCCATTCAGACAGGCTGAAAAGACTGAGAACAAAGCGGCCTGCGCCATATTATTAGCGTTAGCATGAACGTTAGTAAGATGGAGTCAATGCACAGCAGCACAGGCGTCGCTACGCTACGCTACCCGGCGGCCTGTCTTATGAGATTAATGCAAATTGCAATCAATTAATCAATCAAAAACTGGAAAACTTTAAACTGCGAGGTCTTATTCGGTTAAAAGAAACATATGAATTATAACCTTACCTGATATAATTTCTAAACGAAGACGTTTTTTCCGTATGAACCAGATTTGCGTTGTTCCGCCGATAGATACTGCGTGACTGCGCCGTCCTGCTGCTCACGATTCGTTGGTGGTTGCCAGTTAAGGACGCTACCACGTACAAGCCTCCTCCTCTTTCAACAGTCCAATCACAGTCAAGGGCTTTATCGCCACGAATCCAGCCTTGGATCAAGAATATGATATCATAGATATAGATTTTTTTTTTTTATGCTGTAGATACTGATTTAAAAATGTATGTGAAAATCGATCAAATACATCTGTGTGTGAGTCTTGATCCAAGGCTACCACAAATCATGTTCTATCAACGGTTATATGGAATTCGTTTTCGTTTGTGTATGATAATATTTGTTTATGAAATTATGTTATGTCTCTCTGGAATAAAACAACGTTTGTTTGATATTGGGGGAGGTAAAAAAAAAAAAAACCCTCCCTAATCAAATGAAAACCCCAAATGGAGGTTTTCTCTCCAACCTGGCATCCCAGTCTACACAAGCGAACGGTCCACGCCCAAGAATGATGACGTCATGTGCCTGGCTTGGCCACTGCTCCTGCTGGCCCTGTGGCCTTCTCTGGACCTTATGCAGTCTGTGGCCTTCTCTGGACCTTATGCAGTATGTGTCCTTCTCTGGACCTTATGCAGTATGTGTCCTTCTCTGGACCTTATGCAGTCTGTGGCCTTCTCTGGACCTTATGCAGTATGTGTCCTTCTCTGGACCTTATGCAGTATGTGTCCTTCTCTGGACCTTATGCAGTATGTGTCCTTCTCTGGACCTTATGCAGTATGTGTCCTTCTCTGGACCTTATGCAGTCTGTGGCCTTCTCTGGACCTTATGCAGTATGTGGCCTTCTCTGGACCTTATGCAGTATGTGGCCTTCTCTGGACCTTATGCAGCATGAGGCCTTTGGACCTTATGCAGTATGTGTCCTTCTCTGGACCTTATGCAGTATGTGGCCTTCTCTGGACCTTATGCAGTCTGTGGCCTTCTCTGGACCTTATGCAGCATGAGGCCTTTGGACCTTATGCAGTATGTGTCCTTCTCTGGACCTTATGCAGTATGTGGCCTTCTCTGGACCTTATGCAGTCTGTGGCCTTCTCTGGACCTTATGCAGTATGTGTCCTTCTCTGGACCTTATGCAGTCTGTGGCCTTCTCTGGACCTTATGCAGTATGTGGCCTTCTCTGGACCTTATGCAGTATGTGGCCTTCTCTGGACCTAATGCAGTATGTGTCCTTCTCTGGACCTTATGCAGCATGAGGCCTTTGGACCTTATGCAGTATGTGTCCTTCTCTGGACCTTATGCAGTATGTGTCCTTCTCTGGACCTTATGCAGTATGTGTCCTTCTCTGGACCTTATGCAGTATGTGTCCTTCTCTGGACCTTATGCAGTCTGTGGCCTTCTCTGGACCTTATGCAGTATGTGGCCTTCTCTGGACCTTATGCAGTATGTGGCCTTCTCTGGACCTTATGCAGCATGAGGCCTTTGGACCTTATGCAGTATGTGTCCTTCTCTGGACCTTATGCAGTATGTGGCCTTCTCTGGACCTTATGCAGTCTGTGGCCTTCTCTGGACCTTATGCAGCATGAGGCCTTTGGACCTTATGCAGTATGTGTCCTTCTCTGGACCTTATGCAGTATGTGGCCTTCTCTGGACCTTATGCAGTCTGTGGCCTTCTCTGGACCTTATGCAGTATGTGTCCTTCTCTGGACCTTATGCAGTCTGTGGCCTTCTCTGGACCTTATGCAGTATGTGGCCTTCTCTGGACCTTATGCAGTATGTGGCCTTCTCTGGACCTAATGCAGTATGTGTCCTTCTCTGGACCTTATGCAGCACGAGGCCTTCTCTGGACCTTATGCAGTATGTGTCCTTCTCTGGACCTTATGCAGCATGAGGCCTTTGGACCTTATGCAGTATGTGTCCTTCTCTGGACCTTATGCAGTCTGTGGCCTTCTCTGGACCTTATAGAATATGCAGTATGCAGGGATGGAACAAGTACTCCTATTTATGAGAGAAGGAGTAACATTTAAATACAAATATGTATATTTATTATAGAATATAGGCTATAAATGTTTTGGTTGATTTATCTAAATCTACAAAAGTAACTAACTACTGTAGGCTATGTCAAATAATTTTAGTAATATTTTTTTAGTAAAAAGTACAGTATTTGAGTTGTAGGAGTATAAAGTAGTATAGTATAAAGTATAAAATACTTGTGATTCAAGTGATTTAAGTTGATAATAATATCATGTTTGCCTTCTTGTATAAAGAAAGAAAAAAAATTAGACGTTTTGGTTTCAAGTGAACAATAAATTATGACAAAGATGGATTCTAGAATTCTGGATTTAACCATCCTATCTTTAACTATAAGGAGCAGTGGACAAACTATTGAACAGTGCCAGGAAGCAGTTGGGTTTCACTCAAGGACACTAGGCTATGACACATAGCCAGAAGGAGCTGGGGAATAATAGGAAATCTTCCTCCTGAACTCTATACCTCCTGAGGCACTGCCACCCTGGAGCTATACCCATTGTAACCACCCTGGAACATAAGGGCTTACTTGCTTGAGTTATTGACGTCTGAGGTTAGAGAACCTTGCCAAAACAGAAAACTCTCTTACAATCTGGATACACTTATTATTATTTTATTTATACATTATACATGCACTTAACACACCCTAACTATTAGATGGCATTCTCCAGAGCCATGCTTTTATTCCAGCGCCTAGAGCAGGTGTCTTCAACGATTTTCTTCAGGCCACTGACCTCTTAGCTTAGAGAGAGATGAAGCAGGGATCCCCACTTGTGTTGCTGATTAAACATTTTCATAGATTTCATAAATAGCTTCATAGACAGCACTGTCATCATTGTTTTTTTATTCATTTGTATTTTCAGGCAGATAACCCTCAATTGTACTTGGTCTGCTCTTTTCCCCCCTACACCAAACTACACTTTGCCGGAAATAGCCTGCGAGGCATTGTGAGCTTGTAGATCGGCTATTTTAGGCTAATGTTCCACCCAGGATAGGAATGCTAGGATTCAAGTGGTTAATGTAAAAGACACTTTCTATCACACAAAGATTTGGTGGCCCCCCTGTAGTAACTCTGAGGACCCCCTAGCGGTCCCGGACCCCCTGTTGAAGACCCCTGGCCTAGAGGTCACAGGCACTATGTTAACTAACTCTTTTTCTGTGGGAGGAACCCATATAACCTGGAGGAAACCACGGGAGAACATGCAAAAGCCACACAGAAGGGCTCCAGTCAGATTGGAAACCCAAGGCCTTTCTTGCTGTGAGGCAACAGCGACAAAACCATTGAACCACCATGCCAACCTGCCAACCCAGTTTGAATTAGACCAGCGAGAACATATTGGCAGAGAAAGTGAATGGCTTCCACTCCCTCGATGACATTGAGGCGCCCTTGAGCAGGGCACTTCACCCCCAACATTTTAGAATAAGGATAGGGTGTCCCGAAACCATGTTAAAATAAATATATACTACAGCAAGCAAATATAACTAGTTAATAAAGGGTATTGTGATGAGTCCTCCACAAACACTGATGAATATATAGGTCACTGGTATGCAAAAACGGCTTTGTAATCAAATGACGGGTAGGCCTACATAACAATAATTGTATTGCTCGCCTCGTGCTTGAGAATGCAAAGTAGAAAATACCTCCACACCATCTCCAATGCCTTTATATAATGTCTGCTGCTGTGTGTCACCACTGCAAAAACATCAACAATGCCACTGGGGATTTACTTCAAAAGCAAATGCAAAGTTTTGAAACCAAACAGGCACCTACTAGCTTTCCAAGAGCAGCATGACAAATGTTTTATTTGGGCGGACAGTAGAGCAGACAGATTTTTACAATGACTCACAGTCCTCTCCACATGCACACTCTACGGTGGTCCTTATGTGAAAATCATCCACCAAGAGGAAGGTAGAGGAGAGGAAAATGTATGATGAGCTCTTACAATTACACTGGGCGTTGGTCTGTTAATAGATATTTGGATTTTTTAGGCATTTAACCCAATTTATTATAGGCTAGTGGAAAAAAACAGATCCACAATCTCCACATCCGAACAGAAGTCCTTGAATAAAATCAGTGGAAAGTAAGTTAATTTACTACTAGTACTGTACTTTCTTTTAGGTACTTTTACTTTGCTTGAATATTTTCATTTTTAGATTCTTCACCTCTGGGGCACCTGCTTGGCCTACTGGTCCAGGCACGTGCCACATAGGCATTGATGCCTGACCACGTCGCCGGTTTGATTCCCGATCCGGACGACCTTTGCCGCATGTCGCTCCCCGTCTCTTCCCTCATTTCCTGTTGGTCTACCCCCCTCCCCTCCCCCCAAAAAATAAAAAATAAATAAAAACATTCTTGACCTCCACTACTTCTCAGGGACAAATATTGTACTTTTTACTAATATGGAAAATGTATATCTTAGATTGCTTGCCTGTTTACACAGTGGGCCATTAAATGTGATAATGGCATCTAATTCTAATTATATGGCGTATACAGTCCTGTTTCCAAATATTTTATTTGGAGCTCATTTCAGTTCAAGTAATTCACTTCCCCTTAACACGGTTTATTTATTTACTTTTACTTGCAGCCACTTGGTTGTCAGACTTTCATGTTGGTCATGTGCCATACATTGTTGTTCAAAATACCTTTTAGTGACCACATGCCAACACATTAGCAAACAAGGGTTTAAAATGGAAATTATTCTCAAACTTTTTATCTCACAGACGCACAAATGTATGTATTTAGGCCTATCTGTAAATATGTTTTGCCACAGACCCCCATAGCATTTGTGTTGTTAAAATGTTGTGATCGGCTATTTTCAAATAGCTGATGTATGGTTAATCTGAGTTTTATGCTATATTTAGGCTACTAATATAGCTGGGGACCCCCTGCAGCCTCCTCAAGGATCCCTGGGGGTCCCCAAACCCCACTTTGAGAACCACTGCTATAGATTAGCAGCTCTCCAATTACTTTCCTTTAAATTTAATTTATACTGTACAAGTTCATGCAAAGGTCATTGGGCATTATGGAACCATGTGTTTATCATGCAGTGTAAATGTATGTCATCTATGTGGTAACATCATGTTTACATGTGACAGTACAATGCCATGGGAATTACAACCATAAGAGAAGTATGGATGGCTAATTAGGAATGTTATAATGTCTTAATTGTGGTTTGAATTTTTCCTTGTGAACAAAAATAATGACCAAATGACAATTCATTATCTGGAACTTCTGGAAGACTATACTGCAAGTTTGTCATATTGCCAGTGTTCCGGGGTCCTTGGGGGGTTCCAGGTGGTCCCCAGCTATGGAGAGTTGGTGACCAAAGAGACCCTTTATAGATCTTCAACTCTTGAAGAATTTCTATTTGTATTGACCTGTTATCAGTCCTATGATACCACATAAATAGGCCTACAGCATGGAATTGTGGACAAACTCTTATCCACCATAACAAAATCCTATGTTTTGGTTCTTTGAGGCTACATCTCATCAAATGGTGATCCATGGCTCAAATTTCCAATAAATAATGGACCTTGACATGAAAAAGGTTGAAAACCACTTGTCATATTGGAACACACATTCAATTCAGTTCAAAGAACACACACTAAGTTTAAGTCTAAGTACTTTGCAAGGTGCTGTAATTGACACTGACTGAATTACACAATGCTGTAGGCTACCCCCTCCAACTGTATAATACTGTATGTTCCCCATTTCAACAGTTTTTATTATGTTTTGAAACTTGCTTTGGCAATGCAAACGTATGTTTTCTCATGCCAATAAAGCTCCTTTGAATTGAAATTGAATTGAATTAAAACAAAAATCACAATGACACAATGTGATGACAGTAGACCCATTATTCCCGTTAGTTATCCCGTTAATTCGTACTTCCCACCCAGAGAGGAGGACTGACTGGTAAACGCACTGTGTCAGCCCCAGCTCTCTCTCAGCCACCAGTTTAGCTGCTCTCCTCTACACCATATCAAGTCTTGACGTTGGTTCTACAGCCTCGTGATATTGGTAAACCTAACATGACGTTGCGGTCTTTGCTCTGACGGACAGATGGAACGGACCAGTGGGAAGCGGGCCCCGTTCGAGCGCAGCCAACGGGGAGGCCGCCTGTCCCCTCCTGGGAGGCGGGACTCGTCGAGAAACAGTGCGTAGTGGGTTAGGTTGTTAGAAAGTTAATGGCTGGGGGAAAGAGATCCTCCTCAACCTCGACGCTTCGGGAGAGTTTCTGGATTCCCTGAAGTCAAAATCAACGCAAAAATAATTCCTAGAGGAGGGAGAGCCCCCGCACGGACCTCCCAAGTCAACGATAAGCTCGTTTATTAAACAACACGTTATCGGCGAACAACCCCCCCCAAGTATGCAGGATGCAGTAGCCGGGACGGCAATGCTGACGGACGGCTTCGAGGACGAGATCGACTCGGTGATTCCTCGCACCCCGGCGGTAGGAGGCATGATGGGGGTAGGAGCGACGCCAGCGGGAGTCGGAGCCGGACTCGGGGGCATCGGGATCGGCGTGGGCGGAAAGAAAGTACGCTTGTTCGGCGGCGGAGAGTCCGGCGGCGGCGGCGGGCCCGCGGGCACAGCCACAGAAAGACTGGATTTCAAACTAGCGGCGGCGGCCGTGCTCTCCTCGGGTCCGGGATCCGGCAGCGACGAGGACGAGGTCTCGGAGGTACGATCATGGTGGTTCCACTAGCTGTTAGCTGCTACTTGCTGCTAGCGGCTCACATTTAGCTAAGCTGGGGCTAACCACAGATAGCCTTACCATTCTAGAAGGAGTGCGCCAAGGATGGGACCGTGACGTCACACACTAACCCATGATGATTACACCAGTGGTTCTTTAAAAGTGGATTTCCCAGGGACTCTGGGTGCCTTTATGGGGGTGTAAATTGACACCATACAAGTCTGTAACTCTAACAGTGTACTAATGGAACCAAATGAACCCTGGTGGGTTCATTTGGTTCCATTTGTACACTGTCAGAGTTAAGGGGGAGACCTTGAAATTTGAAACACTGCATTACACCAGCGGGTTCAAGTGGATTACGCTCCAGGGACTCTGGATTCCTTTTAGGGGGGCATTACATTGAGACCCTTAATTATTCCTCTGAGAGTGTTCAGATGGAACCAAATGGACCCGTCGGGTCCCTTTTAACCACTTTGACCCAGGCTTCTCTAGTGTGACCATGATGTCATGTCATTATAGGCAAAACCATTAAACAACAACAGATGCACGCGCACACAACGCCACACCCTGTGTGTGGGCTTGTAGATCGGCTACTTTTTAAGTATCCTCCGACTTTTATTATTTCTTGAGTTAAGTGGTTATAATTTGACAACAATTGGGGATCAAGGGGACTCCCTTTTTCCGGGTGTAACATTTAACTTCACTTCAACCTAACGTCACTATGCCTAAACCTAACCAACCCTAACCTCACCAACTTTATGCTCTTTAGAAAGAGGACGATTCAAGTGGCTCTCATGGTGATTCTGAAGCACTTCCGCTAGATGGCGCCTAGTTGTGACATCACCGACGCATCCTTGCTCTCTCAATCGCCTTTACATTCCTGCCCTGTGCTAAAGCTAGTTAGCGACTTAGCTGTTAGCCAAGTTGGCAACCACCCCCCCCTCCCCAGGCCGATTAAATTACGTAAAATCACCCGTCAGTTCATGCGAATAACGTCCCGCGAGTGGCCAGAAGCGTTCGTTGGCTTTGACAGCGACGATATTTTGTACAGACACGGGCAATTTGTCACGCCAGTGCGTTAGAAATGTTTTATTTATGCGGCGTAGGGCTGGGACCACGGCCTAGTTCGGGTGGATACGACGACGGGCGGCCCTCGTCAGTGCTGTGTGCACACACACAACACAGTCAGTCACACGCACACACAACACACACACACCACAACTTTGCAGCAAGCTGCTCACACCAGTATAGCTGGGCTATTAGTCGCCACAGCAGCAAATGGAAGATGTGTGTGTATAAAAACCCACCTACTGTACGGCCCTGCTAAACTTAAAGCTGCCATTTCACAGTAATAAGTGGTGCAATTACGTCACCTTTCAAAATTATGTAAATTGACTCCTACTGCCCTTCAACTTAATTACTAACTTTTCGATACGTTGATATAACGATGCCTTGTTCCAGTGGTCCTCAAAGTGGGATCTGTGGGTTCCTTTAGTGGGGTCTAAATTGACTCATACGAGTCTGTAACTCTGGCAGTGTACACATGGAACCAGAATGGTTCATTTGGTTCCATTTGTACACTGCAAGAGTTGGGGAGACCTTGAAATTTGAAAGAAAGTGAGAAACACTGCTTAATTTGTCTCGCCTCGATCGACATGACAAATGGAAGAGGCTACGGGGTTGGTTGGTTTCCCCTCACTCTCTAATGACACCGGCTAAATGTCCACAATCTGTGTCAACTTGTTTTGCCTTGTCACAGTTGCAAGCAGCCGATAGTAGGAGCAGATTAGTGGCAGCAGCTTTTCCATGTGTGTTGAGCAGCATTCACACGCACAGGGACAGGTGTGTCAGCTGAGTTGAACACACTGTGGGTCTATTATACGGTTAGCTCGGCCTAGGTGGTGCATTGATGATACAAAAGGTTCTGTCTGCGTTAGAGTAATGATTCCTGGCTGATCCACGTTAGTTTATTGTTAAATCAACATGGCCTTGTTGGTTGACAAAGGCTTCAGTGAGCCACCCCTTCCAAATTAGCATTAAACAATAAAAGAAAATGTTAACCCCCGTCCGCCTCATAAAAAAAAGAAAACATGTTTTCACTGCGTTCCTTGTTATGCGAGCTCCAAGTTTAAAGGCATGATGCCTCTCCCAGACTATTGTCATGTAATTGAGTTGACCAGATCATATGACAGTCTGACACAGGACTGAAACATAGCAAGAGGGCTACTTGGTAAATATTTGAGATTGGCACAAATCTATCCGCGGTCTTAATCACATTACAACGCCATACTAGCTTAGTATTCATTATCGTCGATCAACGACACATTCATCTGTCCCGATAACAAGGCGATGCAACATTCACTGGCTCTAGTCAAGAGTGATGGTTTGGCAGTTATCTGTTGCTGCACACTACCTGTTGAAATACATTTGAGAATACCAGTGCTACTTACCACAGTTACTTATACACTGTGACATGGGGTGAAGTGTTTTGTTGAACTGACATAACGGTATAAGATGGCTAAACCAGTTAGCTTCGACCCTGTGTTGTTGATACAGTCTGTCCCCTTATCTGAAGAGGTAGATGTTTAGCAGCAGAGGGGAGAAACTATTACTGGGTTTGAAAATGATCTATCGGATGGTAAATGTATGCCTTCTGCTGCACAGGCCTAGACGCCCTGCCTGGAACTGAGTGTTGTTGTGGTATAATACCCCGGTGGAGGACTCACTGCTCTGGGCAGCAGCTAAAATCTGAGCTGCAGGATTAAGCAGATGCCATTCTAGGCCTCCCCAGCTCTGTGGATACAGTCTGGGAACTGTAGTTCATTAATTGTAAAGACTGTGATTTCCATTGTTGTTTATAAAAGCCCGTGCAGGACTACATCCCCCATGGGTCATTGTGCTCTGCATTCCTGTCATATAGCTACATTCCTCCACATTGCCGACTCCCTCCAGCATTTGCTCACTGGACCAGGCCTCACTAAAAGCCTGCTGCAGCTTATAGAGGAAAATAAGCTGAGTTTTAGTCAGCCCCCCCCCTTTTTGTTTTGTTTTTGTTTAGCATGATTATCCATATCCAAGCTATATCACTGAAATAAGATCTGAAGATGTATAGAAATGTATCGATGGCCAGATTCCTATGATAATTGTTGTTTATAAAGGTTTTTATAGGCGTTTATAAAAGGTTTATAGGCTCAGTTGATTTTTTGAGGTAGCCTGTATTCTTGTCAAGTTCGGCTGAACGATTGTTCATATTGTCATTCCCTCCCGGCTTGTATATAACACATGTATGTGCTTAGCCTACTAAATGGTATAGTGGAATGGAAACCAGGACACTTGTGACAGCGTGGTGCTTGGTATACACAAAACCCCTCTCTGGCCTTGACCTTGGGCTGAATGTGGTGGTGTTGAGCCACACAAAGCAGCCAGTGCTGTATCCAATGCAGCGTGGCACTTTCCCCCATGTTTAACTACTAGATATGGGTCAACACAGCACACCCACCCAGGTGCTGATACTTTACACCCCTTGCTGAGCACCAAAACACTGTTCCCATACAGTCAAGACCATCCGTGTTTGTTTTTTTGTAATTCTATTTATTACAAATGTAAATACCCTGCTGTAACTAACCGTATTCATCTGGCTGCCCCCAAACTGCCAATTCCTAGTCCTTACGTTGGTGTATCTGCGATATTTTGAATATATTTGATTACTTTATTATGGAGGTTATCTAGGGCCGTTAGATTTGTGGCGTCAGCTCAAAGCTTTTGTGTCAGCTGCCTTGCACAGTGTGTCTGCAGTCTCCGCACACCTCGGGTCATGTGTACAAAGTACCTGTGGTGCACCGGAATAAATAGGCCTAATACTTACCAGTGAAATGTGTGTTGTACATTTGACAAGTCAGCCATGTTGGAGGAAGAAAACCCCCAATGTCCACTGCAGTAACAAGAACGATGTTAAGGCATAACATCTGCTTAACGCAGGACTCCCTGGAGAATTGTCGAGAGACTGGAATATCTGTAGGACTGTGTAATAGCTGAGACAAGCCAACAGGCCCGTGGTGCTGTACTGTACATGGGGCAGCTGACTCTCAGCTGAATCCCTCCCCATGTGTGCAGGGGTTCGAGTTCTGGCCGTAGCACCACCACATGTGTTTACGGGGACGGCAATAATCCAATTGCCATGTTAAACGGAATTTTCTGATTGCCTTAGCCCGAATGAGGCCGTAGTCGGACGGAGTAAGCATAATCCAATTAGACATGTAGAGTATTCCAAATTTAGTCGGTTATTGAAGATTGCGGAAGATTTCTTTGTCACGCGCTCATACAATTATGTGCAGGTTGGTGTGGCATCCTCCGCCAGACTGTGCTAATGTCCAACACACAGCCTATAATACAATAAAAACAAGATAATGAAAATAAGTTATAACACCAGTAGGCAAGGTATAATACAAGAGTACTGAGCAGCAATAAGAGACGTGTATAGTGTAGAACATTTTAAATAACCATCTACGTTTGAAACAAACAAACGAAAAAACTATCAGAATACACAGAACATTTTGAAATGGAATTGCACTTTCTTGCGGTACTAGTATGGCAGGAAATATAACGATATCTTGCATCAGGCATAAGAAAAAAATAACGATGAATAAATGAATGGGAGATGGCTGTTTTAAACGTGTGCAGTATACACTTTATTAACAGACTCACTGTGAGTTCTTGCAGCAATTTGCAAAATATGGCAGGTGTTGTTAAAAAAAAGACATGTCAGTCCCAACATGTTCTGGGGTGAGGCTGAAACTGTCACCGTGCTCAACATTTGGAAGGTAAAGCTAGAGGGATCTGGTCTCTACAAGCTAATAACGCATCTCATTGGATCTAATAACCTTTTTGGATGGGTGTAGATATGGATTTTATATAAAGAAAGGTTGCTGAGTGACCGAATGAAGGATATCAAACACTGGGACATACTATAAGAAACTATGCCTTTGGATCTCAAACATTTACATTTTCGAGGACCCCCCATAACCTTCAGAGTGTAGACATTAAGGGTCCTTTTGGCTCAATTTCTACTCTGAGTTACCGACCGTAAGGGTCCGTTTGGAACCTCCTCAAGAAACTCTGAGGGTCCCTGGACCTCACTTTGAGAACCACTGTACTATGTATGCCAGTGTGGACAGAGAGTGTCTTTGATCATTGATCAAGCTTTGCTCAACATATTGCATGAAAACAGGAATATGAGTAGAATAGTAATAGCCCATGTAAATGGACAATAATAATATTTTTGCAATCCATAATCTGTTGTGATTATTAGTCTACACCTCTTGTACTTGTAGCTTTCCTTTTGTTAAAACTATAAACATTCAGTAACATCCTATTGACCTCACAAGACTTCTGGGGGGAGTGTTCGCTTGATCATTTAGCAGTGTTATACCACCGTCAAAGTGCAACAAAACGTAGATTTATTTTTAAAATAGCATCAGCAAGACATTAGTGTATATGGGGAGCAAGTGAAATGAAAGCGACAAGATAGCAGATCTACAATGTTAAAAAGGGTCCCATCGCAACATGTTTTGCCATTGCAGATCTATTTTCGCAGTTTTTGAAAATCTTTAGCATTTTTCTACATGCCCAAAATAGGAAGACCAGATTGAAACTCTGGTCACAGCTGTTGAGGTCATTCTCAGTAGCACGGACGGAACGGTTAGTTATAACAGATAAAATCTGTTTTATTTGCACTGTTTTGAGAGCTTCTAAACTTGCACAATATGCCCACTCATGTTGCATCTATTTCTTTTGGGCTCTCTTATGCAGATAGTCTCATAAAATGACTCAAAACAGCACTGTAAGTCCTTCTAAATGGAGTGTAGTGACAGGCCAGAAGTCCATTCCATCAGCAGCAAGTATTGTGGTGCTTAAGGTCAATACAGAACAATGTAATTAGCAGTTAATTGGTGCATTAAGCCAACTCAATAGAGAATGTGTTCACAGCATGTTTGATTAGAGAAGAATGTGCATTCACATTTTCATGACGGGTAATGGTAGTACTTTCTTTTAGTATTGTAACTATTTAGAGTATCGGTAGTACTATATTAAAGCTGATGTAAGTGATATCCTTTGCTTGAAACAAAGTGGTTGTTTTCATCATTGCTGTAGTAGTGTTTGTTCATCTTTAATAAACAGAAAATATATTTTCAAGCGGGACGGGTTCATCCAATCACGACAGATAACTAATTTATTAGCTTCAATTTGATAGTATTCCTGTTTCAAATTTGTCTCTTCATTTTTGTTTAATCATTTCCAATTTCAGTTGTTTATCCTGCATCCTGCCCTGTTGAAGCGCTCTCTTTCTTGATTGGATGAAATGAATATCCTGACCCGAAAGTGTATTTTCTGTTTACTAAAAAGATGGAGGGAAGAATGGGAGGCACCCGTTACTGAACAAACACTCTATAGTGATGTTTACTATGGGAATATACTGTAGACCTATTTAAGACTTATTTTGACAAACACAAAATCGCAGCACATGTAATCTCTTTGTGTTCATAATATCGATCTGGGACACTACACTTCACTTGCAGTGAAAAGACCGTTTTCATATGGACAAAATCAACATTTGAGTGCATGGGCCTAACAACCTTGAAACACCATAATTTATATAATAATTCTCAATCGTCACATATGATATGGCCCATCAGTCTCTGTGTCAGCAGAAGAATCTGCTCAGTGGTTGACGATCAGGTACCAATTACAATGCTAGTACACTACTAGCACTGGAGTATTTCTTATCTTGTGCATATCTGTAGTCCTGGGTTTCTAGAAGATCATAGATGGCATACAGTGGCATGTTTCCCGTTCCAGTCCAGTTTCCCTTTCCCATAGCTTCGTTTGATTGGCTTGGAAGCAGATTTGAACAGGAAACTCACATGAAGTTGTCATATGTCTTTACTGTTCCATGCTGCCGAGCCAGTTAATGCTCAGAGCCTATTGTGTGCCCGAGATTTCAAACTGGAGACCATGCTTAGTCACTTAAACCGTCTAGACTTGGTAAACTGGACCCGAGTTGGCTCTGTACTTGCGCCGCCAAAAATAGCCAATCTACAAGCTCACAGTGCATCGCCTTGCGACGCGTTGTCAGCTTCTAGATCGGCTATTTTTGGCTTAATGTTTCCTCCCCCCAATGAATGCTGGGCTTCAAGTGGTTTAGGTTTTAGGAAACTGTATGAAGAACATGCATGTTGATTTTAAGTGTTCTGATTTCGTTTCTTGCTCTTTCCTGCAGGTGGAGTCTTTTATCCTGGACCAGGAAGACCTGGACAACCCCATCATGAAAACGGCGTCGGAGCTGCTCATGTCGAGCGCCTCAGACGGAGTGGACCTGAGGACGGTCGATCCAGAAACGCAGGCGCGTCTCGAAGCGCTGCTGGAGGCCGCAGGTATACGACTTGTTTTTGTCTGATCTTCTCTTGTGTTTTTATGATGAATCATCCTAACCTCTGCTGATAACGCCATCCATAACCTCCTGTGTCCACAACTCACTGACTGGCCTTGATTAGGGCTGGGCTATATTATATCGACAAAGAAAATCTACAAGCTCACAATGTTGTTGCATCGCAGTAATATTGTGAGCGTGTGGTTCTGTAACTTTTGAAAAACAAACAAAAATAAGCATTTGTTTTATTTTATATTATCGTCACAATATGTTGTCGTCATAGTAATGATATTGAGGTATTTGGTGAAATATATTGTGATATCCATATCGCCCAGCCCTAGCCTCAATAATTCAATCTGTGAACCTGTCCTACTAACTGACAACATTGAGCAAGACTTAACACCACCTTAGAACCCCAGTATCTGAAATGTCTTGTCTTTCTGCCCTTGTTTCCACAATCACAATTACATCTTTATTGAGAGATAGTAGACCGTAGATGACCTAAGGCTGAACTATAACTATAGGTTGCAACCAGAGGAAAATATACAGAATGTTGAATACATGATGGGGGAAGGGCGTTTTAGACATTTACAGTATACGCTTTACCCGTGACTTTTTGAAGTTTTCACAGCATTTTCACAAGCAGTAGCTCGATCATGCGTCGTCTAAGAAAAGATGATCGCGTCAGTCTCAAGACGTTATAACTGTTGCTATTCTCAGGATTCTGAGGGTAAAGCTTGGTTAGGCGAAGGCTGAAATAAATGAGTATCCATCTGTTGTGCAAGTCTTTAAATCAACCTATTATGTTAGTTTTCCCAGAGCGTAAAATTTGGGATTAGGACCTGGATTCTGTCTATGTAATCTGTACATTAATCTGTGTCCTGGCCTGCCTATAGCCTGGCAGATTAACCTCACCTCACCTGTGCCTCACAGCTTGCATGGAAACCAGGTTGGCAGGCTAACAGGCTAATCTCACACCCCTTCCGGTTTCTCCCCTGGCCTCGTCTACTAGAAGACGCATGCAAACTTGCAGGCGGTTTCCTTAGGCCAATTAAAAGCTTGCGGGAGAGACAGTGATTGCCGTGAGTCCGTGACTTATTAAATCTGCAATCCCGTCAATTGTATGTCCTACCCGGGATCTGAACCCTTCAACCCGAGCCGCCCACGCGGGAGGTCACTTAAGTTCTACCCCTCTTAAGTTCTACCCCTCTTGACTGGGTTAGATGACAGAGCTAATTCTGCTTTCAACATTTGACTCAGAATTTTCTTTGTCATATAGGCAGTTCAATATAACATTCAACACTGGGTAATGGCTGTTAGAATCAGTTTTCAGGCAGATGCATGCTTAAAAGTTAAAAACTAGAAATGAGCATGTAAAGCGATTTCATCTTTCAAAATGTTCTCGTGGGGTAGCATACCCACCATGGATCCATGGACCCATTTACATCTCTGACTTAGTCATACAGAATAATGCCCTTTGGGCATAACGTCCTCCGATATCTACCCTGAGAAGGACATGACTGCTCCTCAATTCAATTACATTATTACATGACAGTTAGTTTAGTCCAACTTAAGGGGGAAACCTTGCTGATATTTAAAGTGAAGCGGCCTTATCATTCTTTTGTGAAGGAAAAATCGGACCTAACCCTTCCTAAAGCTTTTTGCGCGTTGAGATCAAATGGCCTCCAGCTCGCACGAGGCAATGCTTTTCGATGACTTTCTTGTAGGCCGCCGGTGATGTTGTAAAACACAACGCGTTATTGGGAAGTGTTTATTTCACCTTTTCACTCGCAATAGGATGTTGGGATTCACGATGAATACAGTTGAAGCTCCTCATTTATAGGGCTTTTGCAATTGACCTCTTGCTTCGGTGCATTCGGTAACTGAACCATCTCTCACAGAGATACTACAGCTAAAAGCAAAGGCTAAATTGTGTGATGATTTATCTGTGGCATAAACCAAAGAATTGTCTCTCACGTTCGGTGCGGTGCAGCAATAACGGTCTCGGTTATGTGACAGAGTCGTTGTATATACTATTGCTGTCAGTCAAACTGGTTTTTTGGCCTATATTGGAATTTTTCTCATGTTCAGAAGGCAAGAATTGACATGTGTATATATTGTCAGACCTAAAAAAGATAAGACCTAAAAGATAGTTCACGTGTAACCATTGTTGATTATTGGTGGGGGCAGTGCTAGAGCAGGTGCTTATGGGTAAACACTTTGTCCAAACCTGGTGTCTGAACTTTGCTCCAGGGTCCTCCACGGGCGCTCTCTCACTGGGCCAGTAAGCATGGCTCCACAGGGAGAGCCAGCAGGTGAATGACGTGAGCCCTGGGGCAACCGAGCCACTATGCCATCTGAAATTAACCCATTTAGGCCTACGATTATTGACCGCTTTAACAATTGAAAAATAGCAGATCTACAAGCTCACAGCGCGGCACCGAGTGCCGCGCTGCGAGCTTGTAGATCTGCTATTTTTGAAAAAGTCGTGAAAATGTGTGCAAATCTTTGAATATATGTATTTTCAAAGCGAACGTTTGTAACTCAAATTTTACTTCTGGGGGATCCCTGGAACTAGATATTTTGAAATGGGGGTCTGTGGCCAAATAAATATCATTTTGGGGGTCCTTCACATGAAAAGGTTTGAGCACCACTGACATAGTGGTCTCTCAAGAACAGACTAACTGAGCTCCAGTTAAGTGAAAAGGACCTTTTCTTTGACGATGGCTGGCCAGATTGCTGACGTAGAAACATAGGTTTTTTCCTAAAATCTTAGAAGGATTCAAAAGACACTTATAGAATCGGGTCAACATTCTAATTTTCACGATTTTTCAAAAATAGCAGATCTACAAGCTCGCAGCGCGGCACTCGGTGCCGCGCTGTGAGCTTGTATATCTGCTATTTTTTAATATTTAAAGCATAAAATATTGCGTCATAATGTGTTCAGGCCTAAATGGGTTAAACCCATTCAGAGCGGGGTACACATTATTGTGTATCATTATTTTATGCTTTAACTATTAAAAAATAGCCGATATACAAGCTCACAGCGCGGCATGAATTTTTACCCGATTCTATAAGTGTCTTTGAATCCTTTTTGAAAAAAACCTATGTTTCTATGTCAGCAATCTAGCTGGCCATCGTCAAAGAAAAGGTCCTTTTCACTGGAGTTCAGTTAGTCTGTTCTTGAGAGACTACTATGTCAGTGGTGCTCAAACCTTTTCATGTGAAGGACCCCCAAAATTACATGTATTTGGCCACGGACCAAATACATATAATTTAGTTCCTGGGACCACCCAGAAGCAAAATTTGAGTTACAAACGTTTGCTTTGAAAATACATATATTCAAAGATTTGCACACATTTTCACGACTTAAAAAAAAAATAGCAGATCTACAAGCTCGCAGCGCGGCACTCGGTGCCGCGCTGTGAGCTTGTAGATCTTTTTCACTGGTTAAAGCATTCAATAATTCTAGGCCTAAATGGGTATGGTAATATAAACTATGACGATGGCTTGACTCAGTGACTCAACAAACCAAACCGATGGAGCCCTCATTCTTATTCATGCCGAGTGAGCCGTTTTAATGATTCAGAAATCATGCATTCAGGTTATTTATAAGCTTACGATCTGCAATGCTCTTAAAGCTATTAAATACTCCCAGTATGATCAGACTGTTAAGAAAAGCTTAGAACATTCTTAAAGCCAGCATGTTATTAAAATGATTACCATAGCCAGCTGCTAATGAGGTTTAATCGCAGTTGCCTTGCGTTGGCAGTAGAATTGAGTAGCTGGCTGGCTAACTAGATCGCCACAGTTTGTTAGCAGTGTATAATGACTACGTATTTAAATAGGGATGATTATTGTTGTAAGCAACCTTGTTAGAAATGAATATTTCTGTAGGAAATCAGTTCTATAGTACCAGAGCTCCTGAGTGACATATTTTGTCTAGATAGGAAAGTAGGCAAATGATTCTTGGTTGGTGGTGGCCTATTAATTATGATCTATCTAAACTGATCAAGAGAACCTCGGCCACATTGATCCTGACGTACAGTCACACAAATTTTCATATTGCAAAAAAAGGCTTTTAAGTAGAACAACTCAAGCCACTGTATGAGGTTGAGATAAGATCCTCTGCAGTGATTCCTCCATACATGAAAATCACTAAATATTCCGCTCAGAGTTACTTTGAACCTGAGGTCGTCGACGTCGAACACAGAAAGCAGCCGCGTTGGCGTCAGAAGATGCCGGGGCGCACAACAACGACGTCGTCTTTGGCCTTTGTTTTTCCTCCTGCGTTGTGTTGTTTACAGTGCGCCTCTGGAGGAGAGCACTCCGCACTGTGGCTCGGCCCGGCTCCTCCTAGCTCCCTGTCAGATAAACACACTGCATTAATGATCAACCCTTCCAGACCTCTGGCTTCCGCTTGCCTGGGGGTGGGGGGTGGGTTGCGAAATCCCGCTCTTGACAGAGCGGTGCCTGGCTAAGTTTAGACAGAGTCGCAGGCGTTAGCGCTGAGGACACAGGAGAGAGAGAGAGACCGCATGAAGGACTGCAGCTCTCTCTCTGCTGCTAGGGCCTAATGGATGGGTTGAGACCGAGGCTAACATTCTAGAGCTGTAGTTCTAAGCCATCACTTTTCTCTCCCCCACCCTGCTGTGTTTGCTGCTCTCTGTGTACACACACACACACACATGCACGCATGCCCTCCAAAAGTACACAAACACACTCCTTTGACAATTTCAAATCCTTCTAAGCTTTTTTTGAAAAACCTACGTTTCTATGTCGGTGGTGCTTCATGTGAAGGACCCTCAAAATGATATGTATTTGGGCCACGGACCCCCATCTCAAAATATTTAGTTCCAGGGACCCCCCCGAAGCAAAATTTGAGTTACAAATGTTCGCTTAAAAAATACATATATTCAAAGATTTGCATACATTTTCACGACTTTTCAAAAATAGCAGATCTACAAGCTCGCAGCGCGGCACTCGGTGCCGCGCTGTGAGCTTGTATATCTGCTATTTTTCAATAGCTAAGGCATAAAATAACATGTTAGCACAAAAAGTGCACAAACACAACGAACACAAACGGCGTCTCTTGGCTGGGAAACGGACCTCCTTGCCCCCGTCTTGTGAAAGGTCCTTCAATGTAGGTCATCAGAACAAGCGGTCTTGTTTTTTCTCCTCCTTCCCCTGACTATACTTTACTTTTGCGCCCCCTCTCCTGCTTTCACTTCACCTTCCATGCCCCCCCCCCCCCCCCCCCCCCCCCCCCACACACACACACACACTGTGACCTATTCTCTTGTACAGCATTCTTGATCTCGTCCCAGCTGTCTCTCTCTTTTCACTTGCCGACCGGTGTCTCTCTGCATTGTTTTTCTCACGTTCGCCGCCTATCTCTCTCCATCTATAATTCACACAGAAGGGGGCTCTGCCCTTTTCTATGCCTCCTCCAGCTAGATCTCCTCTTTAACGTCTGCTCTGCTGCTACTCAGGTGGTGGTGGTCAGGGTAGAAAGAACAGTGTTCATTTCGTAGACTAAAACCATGACGAAAGATGTTCGTTGACTGCTTTTTTCACAGTCAAAAACTAAATAAAAACTAGGCTATATGATGACTAGAATAGATATATTGACAATTTCGCCAACAAATAAAAACTAGACTAACATGTTGGGGAGGGACATCCTGTAGAAATAATTTTATGTTTGGTTGCGCTCGGGCGTTGTGCTCTGAAAATAGCAGATCTACAAGCTTACAACACGTGCTGCGAGCTTGTGACGCGTTGAGCTTTTCAGCGTGCAATCAAGTGTAAAATCTGGCATTACGACGCCATCAGGGCCTGGCAAAATACATCTTCGTTGACAAAATCAACTGTATATTTAGTCGACTAAAACTTAATTACATTTTATTAAAAAGACTGACTAAACTAAATCGAAATCTGCTGTCAAAATTAACACTGGTCTGCTCTGCTGTGGTCAGTGTAGAACCAACACACGCAACATTGCTGTGGGGCCAAAAACCTTGTGTCCTCAAACCATATTTAAACCTTTTGATGCTCTACTTTATATTTGCAAAGGCGGAGTAGTGTTAGAGTAGGTAGCTGATTTACAAGCTCACAAGTCACACGCAATTCTTTGTTTGTTTTTTACATTTTCACCTACAATGACATGCCCCAAATAAGGAGGCCATGTTGTGAAAGAGGTTAAGTCAGTCTGTGGGTTTTTATAAATATTGAACCGATAAAAAGTATTACGTTTGTGACTAAAAAAAGTACATTGAGAACAGTAACACAGGTTATTTTCTTATCCGTTTCCCGAAAAGCTAAAGGTTTTGGACACATACAAGGTTTCCTCCCAACATCAATGTTTAACTTACCTCTGGTCACTGGTCTAAAGGCCTTTGCACAAAGGGTCCGATTTTCCTCGAGGAAAAGATTTATTGTAATTCTTTTCCCGTGCGGAAAATCGGTCCCTTGTGTGCAAATGCCTTTAGTGTCGCATGGTTGTCTACTGGGGTTCTGCTCTGTACTTTTGTGTAATCCTTCACCCAAATCCAAAACAGAAATGACCACGATGATGCGGTGACGATCAAAACACCAATGCTGATTGATGACCCATAATATCGACGGAAAAATAAATTTGGGGCCATATTAACAACATTGCTTGTGTGTGTTTTCTGTGTGTGTGTGCGTGTGTGTGCGTGTGTGTGTGTGTCTCTGCGTGCGTGTGTGTGTTCTTTTTTTTTTGTTTTGTTTTCTTTTATTGTGGATGCTGCTACTAACCCCCTGGACTGGATTGGCTGTGGATTTGGACTTGGCTGCTTCCATCTGGTGTCTCTCTGACTGCTGCTGGGTGTGGCTGTGGCCTGTGCTCTTCCACTGCTGTGGTCTTGCCTGTGTCCCCTCCTATGCACCTCTGCCCTGTGCTGTGGTGGTGACTGTTCGTCCCGGGCAGGCATCGGTAAACTGTCCACTGCCGATGGTAAAGCTTTTGCAGACCCCGAGGTGCTGCGGCGGCTAACGTCGTCGGTGAGCTGTGCCCTGGACGAGGCGGCGGCGGCCCTGACCCGCATGCGAGCGGAAAACACACTCAACGCCGGCCAAGCCGACAAGTATGTATCTATTCCTCCCCTCCTCCTCCCCGTCCTCCTCCCACCTCTGGCAGCTCCCCCGATTCATCAAACTGCATGAATCATCTCCTGCGCTGTGTTAAAACAGTGTTGTTCACAGGGGTTCAAGTTCTCAGTCCTGGGGACTGATTTCAGTGTTGAAGATTCCATGGGGCTGTTTCTGAGATCAGTGCAGATCCGCAAAAAAAGGAATAAATAAGGGTGAGGTGTAGCGATAGCCGCGGGCGGCGTGAACGACAAAGTCGTCAAAACGCTAGTCAAGTGATCTCCAAACTAAAAAGCAGTTATAATTTCAAGATATGAGTATTTGAATTGGCCAGACTAGCATAGAATACAACAGAACTTCAGAAGATGGTTCTATAAAACGAAGCATGGATTGGCACACACACATTCAGTGAAGGCAGTTCAGAACTTAAGGGAAACATCCCAAATATTGGCGTTTCAAAAATCACATTGGGACATGGTCTTGGGATTTCTTTTGGCTTTAACCCCTGTGTTCATGGGCTTTCATGTTGATGTGTTTGACTGTGGACCCCACCAGGGACCCCCCACAGAAGATCAAATCGTCACTGTCGGGTAGAAACCTTGTATTTCCAAGTTTCAAATGTATACGTTTTTTTCCGGCACAAAACTAGTGAAAATAGCAGATCTACAAGCACACAACGCCTCGCCTTGGACGCCACAAGGCGTTGTGTGCTTGTAGATCGGCTATTTTCACTAGTTTAAATCATCTTTAAAATGATAAACACAAAACGATCTGTTTTGGACATAAAAGGTTTCCACCCGACAATGACGGAATGTGAGTAAAACAAATTCTACATTCTAAAATATTTCTGCAAAAAAATTACAAAAATAACAGATCTACAACGCTTTGCTTCGTGATGCGTTTTGAGCTTTGTATATCAGCTATTTTCAAATAGCCCCATAGACTGCACTTTGAGAAACGCCACAACATTAATGTGATCAGAGATCTCCGCCCTATTGATACGTCTGTCTGGGAGAATCTGATTTCAGTGTCGCTGCCAGACCTGAGGCCAGAACGTCCGGTAACAAACCAACGCCCACTGCTTTAGAAAACCAACCATGTCACCGTGCCAATATGAAGGCCTGCACTCTTCCCCATCCAGTTTATTGCCCCTACATTGACTTTACATTTCGAATAAGTTGGCGGACATTTCTGATCGCCTAGCCACGTGACTCTACATTCATTACATAAAAAGTAGGAATAGAAAAAAAAATCCAAAAAGGTACCACATCCAAAACTTCAAATCAATAGAGGACAACGTACAGATCCATCTAAAAAAAATATATTGTGTAAAAGTAAATTTTCCTGAAATTTTCATTTATTTTTTGAAACTTTCATATATTGTAGATACTGTAGTTTAAATACATTCCACATTCAGTGAATTATTTCAAACCTTTTTTGTTAAAATGTTGAATTTTTATGGCATACAGCTCATGAATATCAAAAGTCCATATTTCAAAATATTACAGTATTATACGAGACCACTCAAAACAAGGATTTATAATAGAGAAATGAAGACCTTCTGAAGTCAGAAGTTGCTTCTCAGTCAGTTCAGGGTTCTATGGCATCTGCAATGTTTTTTTTACACAATATTCTTTTTATTTTATTTTATGGATCTGTATTCTGTACTCACATTTCCACTTCTATTAACGCTACATGAACTACTACATTCATGTTGTCTTTGAAAGCTTATGACACATCATGTGATTTGATTCTTTTTACCTCCAGGTGTGTACTATTAGGTCTTGTTTTTTCCCTAATAATTACACCACTACAACACACTGTAGCTAGCGGTGTAATCATCAGGTGTGTATGTCCTGCCACAGTGGCAGTAATTGTAGCAGTCTGGTTATTTTCAGCCGTAGTCTAGCGGAGGCGTGCTCAGACGGCGACGTAAACGCGGTGCGCAAGCTGCTGGACGAGGGACGGAGCGTCAACGAACACACAGAGGAAGGAGAGAGCCTGCTCTGCCTCGCCTGCTCCGCGGGATACTACGAACTCGCTCAGGTGTGTGACCGTGTTTGATGACCGTGTTGTTGTTATTGCTGCATTTGAAGCTTAGTGGAATCATGGATTAAAGTTCAGTCATGATGTCATTTCGGAGGCCAGTAAGCCTGTCATTCTCTTGGCTGACTCCTTGGCCTTCTCTGGGTATTTGAATTGATCAAACTAGTAATAGAATACATGTTCTGAAATATCCTCAATAAAAACTACAATTTCATACCGGGGCACGGTGGCATAGTCCAGTGTTTCTCAATCTTTTTTGGCTTGAGTACCCCCTTTCCCAGATTTTTGAATCGAAGTACCCCCTTTACCTGACAACAACGTTTACCTTATAAAACTTCAATTAAAACCATAACTAGTGGTATATGATGCTATATGATAACCCCCACTTTTCAAGAATATAACATCACAAATATGAAAGGGAGTGAGAGTTTGGCTCCTCCTGAACAGATTTATATTCAACACTGTGGCCGTAATATTTCAGTCCAATTTTCATACTTGCATTCAAACATCATTCAAACACATCCCAGTTGCCTGGTATGTAATTTGGGTTAGCAACTATCAGGATCTCAACACATTTCTCCAAGTGTCATCATTAAACATAACTCCTCTAATTCAATTGCAGTTAATTATTTAACTATGAATATTATCATGATTTATTCTTCTATTTTTCTTTTTTGGTAGCATTTTCTGAGTACCCCCTGCAGTACCTCCGCGTACCCCTAGGGGTACGCGTACCCCCATTTGAGAAACACTGGCATAGTCAGTAGCGCCTCACAGCTAGAAGGTCCTGGGTTCGATTCCCGCTGGGGACGCTGCTCTTTCAGTTTCAACAACATTGAAGCATTAGAAACAAACATGGCCCAATAAACTGTTGTTGACAAAGTTGTTGTCCTGTTGTTGGCCCAGCACAGGCATTTATCAAAGCTAAGCTAATCCCTGTAATTTCTGGGGGGGGGGGGGGGGGGGGGAAACTAAAAGTGTTTCCTTGTTCTGTGCACAACTTTTCACCCATTGTTGAGTAACTTTATGATATGTTCCCATTCTATTATTGTCATAGAAAAATAATTTGTTCAAGTTAAAGCTCTTCTCTCTCACTCCATAATCTATTATGTATCGAAGAAAGCCGTGTGGTGTGCAATATTTATTCAATATAGGTGCAACTTATTAAAGCTTTAACAGGGCCACAAGTCTAGCCGGTCAACAGTTCGGCCAGAGGCCGGAGAAATATGTGACAAACTGGTCATAAACTAATTTTCGTTTATGAACAATTTGCTCTGAAATGGTAGTTGACGCAGACGCATGGTGATCCACGCGGCAGTAGAAAACATTTAGCCTGAGACGGTTGATGAAGGCTGTTAGTGTTAACTTTATTTACGGTCTCATCAGAGGCATTCTGTCTGTCTGCTTGGCTGGCTACACACACTGAGTTGCTGCTCTTCAGTTTCTCCTGGGTCCTGGTGTCCTAGGCTCGTATTGTGAAAGGCTTGTAAACGTAGCCTATAAATGTACTGCTCGGTCCGAAGCCCGACAAATACTGTATGTTACGGCAGACATATTGAGCTCTACAACTTATCCCAAACCCAGTTGCTTATCTGTATGTGTCTATCACGAACACTATGATCCAAACATCACATGGCTGCTATAACGCTAACATCAACCTATAATTGGTATGGCATGTTATCTTTTTTGGATTCACTGACTCGTGCTCATACCCCATGGTCTCAAGTCAGTGTCAAGCCTAGGGATGGGACGATATAAAAATGTTATGTCACGATCCTTGTGACTAAAGAAATTGCGCTCGGGTGTTGCGCTCTGAGAATAGCAGATCTGCAAGGTCACAACACGTTGCACTGCGAGCTTGTAGATCGGCTATTTTCAGCACGCAACCAAGCGTAAAATAAGGCATGACAACGCCATCAAGAACCACCAAAATAGATTTTTGTTGACCAAAATCAACTGTAGATTTAGTCGACTAAAATATTACAATATTTGGTAAACTAAAACTAGACTAAAACTTTTCAGATGACTGTTGAAATATGACTAACTAAATTACATTTTATTCAAAAGACGGACTAAAACCAAATCAAAATTTGCTGTCAAAATCACCGATGCCTCCAACCTGTGACCCTGTTCCTTGTGGTGCTTCCAGGTGTTGTTGGCCATGCATGCCAACGTGGAGGACAGGGGCATCAAGGGCGACATAACGCCTCTGATGGCCGCTGCCAGTGGAGGCTACGTGGACATCGTCAAACTGCTGCTGGTCCACGGGGCAGACGTCAACTCACAGTCATCCACAGGTGAGACCTTTTCCACAGAACCTTCCATAACCCGAAACCTAACCAGAACATGTGAAGTGCTGTGATTTGTTTTTTGTTTTTTCCATCCCTGAAGGGAGTGTTAGTTCGAAGGAACTACTTTCATGTTTGATCCATATTCATGGGTTTCATTTGTACCTACACTGGCCATGTTGAGGACCATGCATTACTCCAATCAGAACACCTGTGTAAGGCTGTGTTGACCCAAGAAATGGCCGCTCTTAGAACTACATTTGGCACACCCTATCCACCTGTTTCCGCGGGAGTTTACTGGAGATTATTTGGACCACACTTCCGGTTTAACAGCAGACATACAAGCTCACGTCGCGTCGCAGATGCAGCCCGTTGTGAGCTTGTAAATCACACTCTGCTGCACGCCGGAAGCTCAGTACAACGTCTGCGCAATGCACTATGGGGCTTTGGAAACCCGTGGATAGGCGAAGAGCGTTAGTTCTATGCCAATCAGACAAGTTGAAACACCTGTGTTGATCCTCAACATGGCCTTGTAGGAATACAAATGAAACCCATGAATAGAATCTATATGGATCAAAACATGAAAGTATATCCTTTCCATTTTCTATGTTATAGATAATGTAAAAAAAAAATTAAGATGGCTTTTTGGGGCTTTTCTGCCTTTATTCAGATAGTACATTAGAGTGTGACAGGGAGAGAGAGAGTCTGTTGATACGCTGAATGAGGAGTTACAAAGATGTTCACCAGAAGTGGATAAAAAATATTAACCTAAAGGACTTTTGGAAGATTTTGTAACCTTTTAGTTAGCTACTCACTCTTATTGTTAGCATGCAGCCTCGGGAAGCCAGGTGTGTTTTATATTGGTTTCCCTGGTTTTACGTAGGGTTGAAACCCCGGCACTCTCCTGGGCGGCACTCAGGAAATCAGTCTACATACAGGGTTCCCACGGTCATGAAATTCCTGGAAATATTTTGAAATTACAAAAAAAAAAAAAATCCAGTCCTGGAAAAGTTTTGGAATTGATCAAGGGTCCTGGAAGGTCCTGATAAAAATAGCCATTCATTGTATTTGGTTATTAATTTTGTTAATACCTCTGAAATGACAAATTAAATCGGCTATTTTCACAATAAAACCGTATTATACAAAATTCCTCAACTCTTAGTGCTCGTCAGGCTGCGGGAGTCCCCAGTTCAAATATGATTATATCGGGGGTCACGGCCTGAAAAGGCTGAGAACCACTGCCATACACTACCTGTCTTCAGGCATTGCGCATAGGAGTAAGCGACTCGTTATTGAGCTGAATTATTGTTATATAATCCTGGAAATCGGGTTAAATATTCTGGAAAAGGTTTGGAAATTAATTGGTAAAGATGTGTGGGAACCCTGGCTCAGGAAATCAGTCTACATAATACAGTATATAGGGCCATGTGTGTCCCCGGTCCAAGGTAATGTGATAACAGCCCTGTTGCTCCTCTCCTCCTCCAGGTAACACGGCTCTAACGTATGCGTGCGCGGGCGGCTTCGTGGACGTGGTGAAGGTACTGCTCAAAGAGGGAGCCAACATCGAGGACCACAACGAGAACGGACACACGCCCCTGATGGAGGCGGCCAGCGCCGGCCACGTGGAGGTGGCCCGGGTGCTGCTGGAGTTTGGCGCCGGCATCAACACACACTCCAACGAGTTCAAGGAGAGTGCGCTCACACTCGCCTGCTACAAAGGTCAGAGCAGAATGCCCCCCCTGGATTAAAGTTCCATAGAAGTCGGCAGCATGTCTGCTATGGAAGCATGTCGCTCGCGCACACCGAGAATAGCTCATCAAGCGTTGAAAGCTTTGGTTATTAATTATTTTTTGTACGTTGAAAGAGTGTTTGAATTGACCCTTTGTCAAGTCCCGCCCGTGGTTGTTGGCCTCTCTTCTCACTCATTGGTTGCTGTTTCTTGGTTGGACAAAAATCCTGTCTCTCCGTCATCCACTACCATTGAAATAACAGGTTTTTCAGTTGGTATTGATATTCTGTGTAATAAAATCTTAATTTAAACATGGTGTCAGTAAAAATGCACATCTTAGGTGCATTATAGTGACTGGGCATAATGTAAAATCTTTATTCAGAATGCTTTAGAAAAGTTCAACATAATCAACTATAAGACGGAACCAGGGCCGAAATAGCCTTCTTGTTGGTCAGTCAGGGACCAACCAGAAGGTTGACAAATAGTCAATTTGTCAGATGAACGATATTCACATGTTCAGAAGAATCTTCCATAAAACATTTAATAGAAGCAAAGCCTCGATCTGTAATTCAAGTGTTTGGCTGTGAACAGCAAGAGCATAGCTTTAGAACGGTATTAATTATAATTATATTACATTTATATTGTGCTCATTGTTTAGGAAACCTAGCGCTGCTTCAAGCCGTTTCTCAAATCGCAGATTATTACTGGACCCAACAAATATGTTCAGTAAATTACATTTTGATTAGCTTAAATCAGTGTTTCTCAAACTTTCAAATTTCAAGGCCTCCCCTTAACAATTGGTTCCATTTGTAGTGTACGCTGTCAGAGTTATAGAGTTGTATGGGTCATTTTAGACCACCCCTAAAGGAACCCACAGAGTCTCTGGAATCCACTTTGAGATCCACTGGCTTAAATCCATGAGAATGTCAGTTACCCCCACATTGAGCACACATGCCATCTAAAATCTTGCTTTGTATCGGTGTCCTGTCGAGGCGTCCCAAACAAAAACATGGACGTAACACAAGACCTTTTTTCTTGCAGGTCATTTGGACATGGTGCGATTTCTTTTGGAGGCTGGAGCGGACCAGGAGCACAAGACGGACGAGATGCACACAGCGCTGATGGAGGCTTGCATGGTGAGCATCACCCTCGACACGCGCTCAGCGCTGGCCATTCATCGTCGCGTGCAGTAGGCTCCATGTGCAGCAGCCATCTTGGAAAGAAATTGTGCCTCTTCCTTAATCCTTACTTCTTTGACGTGTGTCACCAATGACATAGTCATAGAAAGGTAGACGCCTTTTTCGGCTCTGGTGCATATGCAGTGCAAATAAGGAAGGGGCCCAATCTCTTATCAGTGTGTCTGCTGTGCATAGAGCCTGTTTGAATCAGAAAGACTGTGATCAGCATTTGGGAGACTTCAAAACGAGCGGCCCGACGTGCTGTGCCAACACAACCGCGACCACCCACTGAGACGAAGGCTATGCGAGATAGCAGAGTAGATGAAACCAGATTTGAAGCCCATGTCGGTCCAACTGTGTTCTGTAAACTTATGGCAGGAGAGAATGAAGGGACATTCTGGGCCCTATTTTTGTCCATGCCATACTTCAAATGATCAGCTATTTGAACTATTCAAAAAGGTTTTTCAAAATGGTAAAAAAAGGCAAAGAAGTTTAGGGATAAGGGGTAAGGCATGCTGTCTGTCTTCAGTTACAGCCAAAAAGCTTTAGTGCAAATAGAACGTTTCGGTCACGCAGACCTTCATCGGGTATGGAGACCATTATCAGCAGATTTAGCTGATGATGGGAAAGGGGTGACACATTTGCCCAATCCTGACATTGGGAAGAGTTATTTGCGTTGCCATTTTTTTTGTCCTTGACGTATTTGTGTATACTACATTAGGGCCTCGAAGCCTTTGTCTGTGGACACACTGAGATATGTTTTTACATATTTTAAAACATTATATATTTTAGTAAAAAAAAAAGTGAATGTAAAACAATACATGGATTGGAGCATGCGGTTTAGCATGAATTAACAACATTGATATGTTGGAGAATCGTCATGTCAATTCTAAGCCAGAAAATGATGTTAATTCCAATCCAGATATCTTTGATTATCATTTAAACCAGAATAGTGTATCCCTAATCTCCACCCCTCTCCATCTCCACCCTACCCTCCTGCCTTAGCTTGGAGAGTCTGGAGACTAGCTGCACTAATTGGGCATCAAGGTTGTCATAAGAGACAGTTTTGTTCCACAATATGTCCTCTAGGGAAGCCTTTTGAGGAATAACAAGCGGCAGTTAAACTCACAGCTGGTTAAACTGTGTATATATAGATGTTGTAACCTAAATGCTTGTTTGTACTAGTGTTGCGGTATCTCTGCCAGACGATATTGGCTTTTTGTAAGCAACACTGCTCCTGATATGAGACCGTCAAAAACTGTGAATTACTACTGCAGATTATTGAGTTTAAATCCCGAGCAACATATCCGTTTAATCGCAGTAATTCTTTTATGACAGTTAGGGATGGGATAATCGCTATTTTCGTTTATCGTGATAAAAAATCACACGATAATCCTTATCATGGCGATTTCAATTTATAATGAAATCGTCCTCTGTCATGCATCAATTCATCTTTTTATTTGCCGAGCTCCATATCCGGTACATTTAAACCCTCTATAATTGGTAAAACGGATCTGGAAATGACATACTTGATACAGTCTTTTTCACTCTACCAAATCTCATGGCCAAAACATAGCTGATCTACAAGCTTTTAGATCTGCAATTTTTGGTCAAAATGTTCGGGATAATGGATGTTGGGGATAATATCGTAAAATCGCAATTTCTTTCGACACAATAATCGTGACATGACATTCTCATATCGTCCCATCCCTAATGACAATCGTTAACTCAAAATGTGTTAACCCATTTAGTACCCGATTCTATAAGTGTCTTTTGAATCCTTCTAAGGTTTTTTAAAAAACCTATGTTGTCAGCAATCTGGCCAGCCATCTTCAAAGAAAAGGTCCTTTTCACTTAAATGGAGCTCAGTTGGTCTGTTCTTGAGAGACCACTATGTCAGTGGAGGACCCCCAAAATGATATTTATTTGGCCACGGACCCCCATCTCAAAATATTTAGTTCCAGGGACCACCCAGAAGCAAAATTTGAGTTACAAACGTTCGTTTAAAAAAATACATAAATTCAAAGATTTTCACACATTTTCACGACTTTTCAAAAACAGCAGATCTACGAGTGCCGCGCTGTGAGCTTGTATATCTGCTATTTTTCACTGGTTAAAGCATTCAATAATTCTAGGCCTTAACCGTGGCAGCCTTCGGCTCGACGCCGAGCACGTGTCCCCAAGCATCAGGTGCTTACCTCTCCCCCCCATTGTGTCTTCTCTCTCCGCTGTCCCAGGACGGCCATGTGGAAGTGGCGCGACTGCTGTTAGACAGCGGCGCGCAGGTCAACATGCCGGCCGACTCCTTCGAGTCTCCCCTCACCCTGGCAGCCTGCGGGGGACACGTGGAGCTGGCCGCCCTGCTCATAGAGAGAGGAGCCAACCTGGAAGAGGTGGGAGAACCAGCACACTCACACATTCCTAAAGTGTTTGTTTGCTTCATTTGCTATATTTGTACAGATCAATCTCAGAAAATTTGAGTATTTTGTAAAAGTAAATATTCTTGAAACGTTCACAAATTTCTTTCATATATTCTAGATACATTGGACATTCTGTGAATTATTCCATTTCTTTTTTTTTTTTTTATAACATCTTGAATTTGTATGGCATACAGCTCATGAATATCAAAAGTCCATATTTCAAAATATTACAATATCACACAAGACCACTAAAACAAGGATTTGTATTAGAAAAATGTCAACCTTCTGAAGTCAGAGTTGCTTGAAATCCAGTGGGAAGTTTCCGAAGTCAGTTATGATTTGGGGTGATTTTACAAAATATTCTAATCTGAGATTGATCTGTATGTGTCGAACCCTTTTTGTACATTGATCTTTTGTTGTGGTTTCCCCTAAATGTTCTACTTTTTTTTTTATCCTGCTCTGTAAAGCACTTTGTGACTATGGCTAGAAATGTGCTATACAAATTAATTCATAATCATTATCGTTACATTACATTACAACTTTTTCATGTAAAGATGCCCTAAAAGTAAAGAAAAGGCTGCACACTCAAAAGCCACGATGCAGCATTTAAAGGTGATACACCATGCATTTAAAAAGTATTTATGTCATATTGTTTATGTCCCAAAAACGTTTTTCAAAAGGTTTGAGGCTAAATTACCACTCCTGAAAAGAGAGCCTCTCATTTTTGAATGGCTCTCAGAGCATTTTCAGCTGCAGTAAAAAAAAAAAAAAAAAAATCTTCAAAAACGGCCGTTTATGACGTCACAAACGGCAGCAAATCTGGACAGCCTGTTTTGAGAACCCGTGGGATGCTTTTAACCTCCACCTTCCCAAAACCAGAGAAAGACACAACGGTCAGAAATGGGACTTTGTGAGGATAGAAGGTGCTAGTGGGATCCCAAAAAAAGGTTTTAAAATAGGAAAAGTGAATTTTCATGGTGTATCACCTTTAAGGACCACTGTAACTCTTGAGAGTGTACGAATGGTACCAAATGGACCCTTACCTGGCTATATAACTCTAAGAGTTATAGACTTTCAGAGTGTACAGAGGTTGGTGCTTGTGTTGAGCCATGCTGGTGCTTGTGTTGTGCGTGCAGGTGAACGATGAGGGCTACACTCCCCTGATGGAGGCAGCCAGAGAAGGCCATGAGGAGATGGTGGCACTGCTGCTGGCTCAAGGTAAGGAACTCCCACCACCACACCCGGACCACCAGGGGTCTAGACTCAGAGAGAATTCATATAATTCACGTGACACACAGATATGTGTGGTTCTATACCTGGGCAATAGAGGAGGAACGTAGAGCGTGAGCTCTGATGTGCAGGACAATCAGAAGATCAGCATAACCATAACAAATAGTCCATCGTCCTCCTGATTTAAGATTCTTGATTGAAATAAACAATGGGAGCTAATCGCACTCACTGTACACAGTATTTTTATTTATAAGCCTGGGCAAGTAGGGCATTAACAACTTGTGATTTTTGCAAGTCGACTCGACTCAGTCAAAAGTTGAATTAAAGTCGACTTTATCGCTTGACGTCATCACATCACACACAACCCCCCAATTATTTTGGCCAGCCCCCAGATGTGCAACATTGTTTTTTCACTCGAGAGTAAACAAACCAACATAACGTTTAAGTATATAGAGCGTATCTTCACATTTCTAAAGTGCCAATTTAAGGACATTTTATTGCCTCTAAAATGACAAATTAAACATTGTCCAAATTGTCAAATATATAGAGGCTACATGCTCTACATGCTCACAACGCCTCGCATCGCGAGGCATTGTGAGCATGTAGATCTGCTATTTTCACAGTAGAACCATGTTATACCAAATGTAATGTAGCGCTGTAATATTGGATCATTCCGTCCTTGACAATAAGCAATCCTACCGTTTGAATGCCTTACAGACGCACACATGGAGAAAAAATAATGATAGAAAAAATACAAAGGATTTCTTTCTTTTCAACTTCGACTTTTGACTTTCTCTGGTGGGAGTCGACTTGTGTAATGTCGACTTTTTCGTTAATGCCCTAGTGTGTAGTATGTCAGCTTTATGTTCTGACTGCACGCATTGTTTGCTTTACCGGGCAAGTAGTCAAAACACGAATGCAGTAAAAAAAAAAAACGTTCACAAGGGTTCGATTACCTCTCGTATTAAAAAAAACAAAATAAGGTTAAGGTTGCACATTATTCTCACCCCTGCTTAAGTAATACGGTCAGTATCGTATTCAGTTTGTGCGTTCACATTTTGAGAAGAAAATCCTCATCTAGCCCAAACAATGGAAAACGGAAGAGCCAGCACTGCAGTGTGTGATGTCATTCTGACTCACCGCTCCGCTGGTGGTGGTGAACTGGACTCTCTTTAATTGTCTGAACTTTACCTTCACATGTTGCTATTTTTCTATCACTCATCAACCAGAAGAACACACTGAACCAGGGCCAGTCACACTGGGTTCTGTCAAAGCCACCTAGACGTACATTCAGCCTGCAAACAACAACAATTACTGCTGTGTTATTGTATTATAGGAGGCTCGCTATGGTTGGGGAATTTTATTGGTTCTGTGTCTATATCAAGTATATGAAGTGTAATCTTAACCCATTTAGGCCTAGAATTATTGAATGCTTAACTATTGAAAAATAGCAGATATACAAGCTCACAGCCGCGCTGCGAGCTTGTAGATCTGCTATTTTTGAAAAAGTTGTGAAAATGTGTGCAAATCTTTGAATACAGTATATGTATTTTTAAAGCGAACGTTAGTAACTCAAATTTTGTTTCTGAGGGTGGTCCCCGGAACTAGATATTTTGAGATGGGGTTCCGTGGCCAAATAAATATCAGTTTGGGGGTCCTTCACATGAAAACGTTTGAGAACCACTGACATAGTAGTTTCTCAAGAACAGACTAACTGAGCTCCAGTTGAAGTGAAAAGGACCTTTTCTTTGACGATGGCTGGCCAGATTGCTGACATAGAAACATAGGGTTTTTGAAAAAACCTTAGAAGGATTCAAAAGACACTTTCTTCTGGGTTCTAAATGGGTTTTAAAAGCCCCCCATTTCAAAAAAATTATAGGTATTTGTTTGGTTCTCTTATCTTTTCACTATCTGCTCCACGGGGCCGTTTTACAACATTATTATTGTACCAGCAAACATCCCTCCTCCATGGGCCATATGAGTGCTGTGGGGCGGTGTATTTAACATAGGGTGAAACGGGGTGGAATGTTTGACTGCTTGGCTGTGGCTCAAGCAGACATTTTCATGCCTAGTCATTGAACACGAGCTGACAGACATGACAGGAGTTGGATTCCGATTCGGGTCCTTTGCGACTCACAAGGAACATATGGTCTGACTGTCTGAGCCAAGCTTTTTTATGTTAGCACAGGGTGGTAATGGTATTTGGCCAGATATTATCGGCATATCGTTTATTTTTTGGTGTTGAGACAAAGAAGGAAGGCTGGTTCATTGGTGAACCCCTAGGTTAGGGGTCTTCGACGTTTTCAGGCCAAGGACCCCTTAGTCTAGAGAGAGATGAAGCAGGGACCCCCACAGTCTGTTCTAGGTTTCATATAGTTTCATTGTTTGACAGCACAATCGTCAGTTTATTTTGGACTCATGTCAATTTGTGTTTTCAGATATTTAACCACTTGAACCTTCAATACTTAAACTTCACATTTAACTCTGTACTTAGTCTGCTCTTTTCCCCATCTACACCAAAGCTCTTTGCCGAAAATAGCCGATCTACAAGCTCTCAACGCCTCACAGCACGAGGCGTTGTGAGCTTGTAGATCTGCTATTTTTTCAGAAAAAAAGTTATCAGAAAAATGTTTTCTATCACTCAACGATTTATAGGACCCCCTTGGGGTCCCATACATCCTGTTGAAGACCCATACCCTAGGTACATTTCCAAGCAGTGTCATAGTGACTCTTTCTATTGGAGAAAGTGTGCGTTTGTTCGTCAGTGTTGCAATCCAGCTCAGAAGGTCTAAAAACATGGAGATTCTGAAACAAAGCCTCTAGTCTCCAGTAAAAAAAGTTTGGCAGGCGGCTGTAAATGCCTTGGGTCAGACAAACATGGTTGAGTATGACGCTAATAACTTGCAGGCTTAGGTTCATTTAGGCTAATTGTAGGCTATTGATTTGAACCAGTAACGTACATAATGTATGTGGGGTGGTTTACGGTCGCAGACGTAGTTATTCTTGACACATTCTGTCTCCACTATAAATACACTGTTGGTCCCCCGGTTTCTTTCTTTGTCCGATAATGGAGACAGAAAATCTTTTCCCACAGACTTCTTTGAGCAGAGTATTAGTCAAACTGTTTCACAGTGGTTTGGCAATAAGTAGAACACAATATAAACAGACTTTTCATCATGGGTTTTAGGCTTTGGCTTGGCAACTGACTTAATGGATGACAAGTAGCTTGCGAGGGAAGATGTCTTTATTATATTTTGCTTCCCATAACCTACAGTCAGTGGGTTCTCAAACGGTGTGCATTAAGACAAGTTTAGGTGTGCTGTGAGATTTATCATTTCTATATAAATGCTATAAAACTATACAAAAAGTTATGAAAGATTGCAATTTACTATATCAGTACTTGGTGTGTTCTCATTTCTTTATACGGGGGCAGATTCTGTACAAAGAATATATCTCATCCTCATTTTGGCATTCAATGTATATATTTGCCCAACTATTACTGGAAATAGCAGCACAATCTCACATGTCACATCATAATGCAATTTGTAAGCTTTAACTCTTGAGTGAAACCAAATGTTTTTAAACATCTGCATTACTTAATTTACAAGAATATTTTTTTGCTTGTTTGCCGGTTACCTCTCCTATGGTACCACATCAATACAGCATGGAATTAGCCAGTAGCTATGCCCTAAAAGCTTTGCCCTAAAAGCTTTTGTCCAATGCTAGCTTAGCAACCGGCAGCTTGCCAAGGCAAATCTTGGCAAGCAGGAAGTTATTCTAAGCATTGGACAAAAGCTTTTTGGGAGGGGCATAGCTACTGGCTAATTGTGAACAAAATCATATCCAACGTTAACATAATATACACAATATTCTACGTTTTGGGGTCTGAGAGGCTAAATCTCATCAAATGGTGGTCTGTGGCTCAAATGTCCAAATAAATAATGGACCTTGATGTGAAGCCTTACAACCCGTCCAGTAACTAATCCCTCCACTCGGTTCCCGTCCAGGTGCCAACATTAACGCCCAGACAGAGGAGACGCAGGAGACGGCGTTGACCCTGGCCTGCTGCGGAGGCTTCCTGGAGGTGGCCGACTTCCTCATCAAGGCCGGGGCGGACATCGAGCTGGGCTGCTCCACTCCCCTCATGGAGGCTGCACAGGAGGGCCACCTAGAGCTGGTCAAGTACCTGCTGGCTGCAGGTGAGAGGGCCCAGAGAGAGAGAGAGAGAGACCAAACGCACACTAGGATTGCGATCAGGGCAGGAATTTCATGGTGGCCATGAAGTAATGGATGGAGAAGAACGCCTGCTCACTGTTTATATGCTCCAAAAAACGTACTTTTATTATAGGCAACTGCAACGTTTCGACTTTACGTCTTCATCAGGCAAAACCTTTTTTTTTTTTACTTTTGCCTGATGAAGACGTAAAGTGGAAACGTTGCAGTTGCCTATAATAAAAGTAAGTTTTTTGGCGCATATAAACAGTGTGCGGGCGTTCTTCTCCATCCATTATCTCATACTTTGATGTCCAGCACCTGGCCTGAATATAGGCTTGAGATGTGCACACAATCTTGTCTATGAAATGGTGGCCATGAAGGCCATGGCCGCCGTTGCCCCTCAGTTTGGCCTTGTGCCCCTGAAACGAATGGCAAGATCTAAGGCTTCAGCTGACTGTCCCACTTTCTGCTCTGTCTCTTTCTTGTCAATATGTAGACAGTAAAGACACCGGTGTCTCTTTCTTGTCATGTAGACACTGCAGTGTCCATTGTTGAGATTCTGTAACAAGATTTTAAGCCAATCGTTTGTTAATTTATGTAAACAAAAGTTTGCCATTTGAAGGCTTGCTATTATTTAGCATTGTACGGTGGTGTACCTACTCAATTGTTTTGGCGTTGGATTTTTGCCTCAACGTAGGACTCAATCCTTTTTGTGTGGCACAATTATTATTCATGATTTTTGTACCTGCTTTGGTGTGTGCGCTCTACCCTTTATTTGGAACAAAAATCTTTCCTAACCACTGGTATTGTTGTTGTTCAGGGGCGAACGTTCACGCCACCACGGCGACGGGAGACACAGCGCTGACGTACGCGTGTGAGAACGGACACACGGACGTGGCAGACGTGCTGCTGCAGGCTGGAGCCAACCTGGTACGCATCAAGCACACCTTAATGCTCAACAATAACACACAATTCATCTTGCTTTCTTTGTGCTTTCTGAAATGGGCTTTTTGTCACCCTGATTGAGCGTGTTGTTGTCGTGGTGTTTCCCTCCAGGAACACGAGTCGGAAGGGGGGAGGACTCCTCTAATGAAGGCTGCCAGGGCGGGACACCTCTGTACTGTACAGTTCCTCATCAGCAAAGGTCAGTTCAATGCACTTCTATAGCGCCTTTCACAAGTTCAAGTTTATTCACCATTTGCATTAAAACTTACATTGAAATGCATTGGAATTTGCTCAAGCACGCTTTGACACAATGCCTAGAGGTGCCGTCAGATCCAACCGGGTGTTGTAGGCTGTTAACTATGGATGCTCTGATCGATCAGTGGCCGATTTAAATTAGCCGATTTATTCAATTAATGACGCGATCGGTGATCGGGCGTCTCTGATCCAGAAAGCTGATCTTTTATAATATAGCTTTTTTGATGCACTTTTACTTTTCTGGACTTTTACTTGTAACAGAGTATATCTACATTTTTTTCCACCAATAATTAATATTATTAATCCATTTTGGTTATGTGCAATAATGCAACTGCAGACATCCTTAATAGGTATATTAGTTTAAATATGTTTGAATTCCTGTTTCTATAATTTGCAATAATTCAACTGTATGGCATGTTAATATTTTGTATTTGACATTCTATTTTGTTACTACATAATAGTTAATACTTCTGCACAATAAAGATATGTTCAACTAACATAATAACTGATCTCAATACGTAATTAATCAATAATCATCTATAACAGAGATTAAATATTTTCCTTTGAAAATGAATCCGTATCGGCAGATCATGAAAAAATAAATCGGTGATCAGAATTGGCCTCCAAAAACGTGATCGGAGCTTCCCTACTGTTAACTCAAAACTTTGACCCTGGGAATTGAACAGATTATGTTATTACAGAGAAATGAACTGGTCTTGACATGTCCCCCATCTGTTGAAAATGTCCTGACTAACTTAATGGACACTCAGTGTGTTGTGACCTGTCCTGTCCAGGTGCTAACGTGAACAGAGCGACGGCCAACAACGACCACACCGTGGTGTCTCTGGCCTGCGCTGGAGGACACCTGGCCGTGGTGGAGCTGCTGCTGGCGCACGGGGCTGATCCTACACACAGACTCAAGGTAACGCACACACGCACGCACGCACGCACACACACGCACGCGCACGCACGCACATACGCGCACGCACACACACACACACACACACACACACACACACACACACACACACACACACACACACACGCATGCACGTTTGTAATACGCAGTGGTGTAAATTAACCAAGTACACTTATTGAAGTAGAATTTTGAGGTATTTCTACTTTACTGGAGTCTTTCCAATTTTCAGTACTTTTACTTCTACTCCACTGCATCTCAGAGGCAAATACTCCACTACAATTATTTGAAAACTTTAGTTTCTAGTTACTTAGAGATTTAGATTAACCATTTAAGCCCTATATACATTTTGGTCATTTGAAAATAGCTGATCTACAAGCTCAGAATGTGTCGTGATGCGGCGCATTGTGAGCTTCATTGTGAGCTTGTTGATCTGCTGTTTTCAAAATATTTTTTTATACATTTGAAAACTTGAAATGGGACATTCTTCATAACAAGAACTTTTACTTTTGGTACTTTGAGTACATTTTTATGCAGATATTTCTGTACTTTTTTTTGAAAGTATTTACTATACTTGTGAGTTAACGCATTAGGATTACAATATTATGAATGAATTTCCCCCCTCAGAAAATCTAATAAAACTCCATTTGTTTGTGTTGTCAGGATGGTTCGACCATGCTGATTGAAGCTGCTAAGGGAGGCCACACCAACGTGGTGTCCTACCTACTGGACTACCCCAACAACGTCCTGTCTGTCCCCGCCCCCGACCTGTCCCAGCTCACGCCCCCCTCGCAAGACGCCTCTCAGGTAAGCCATCGGGTGACATTGACTGCAAGATTTACCTTCAAACATCACAGTGGTTAAACAAACAGACCTTAAGTCACAGTGGTTGACAGCAGCCCCGCCCGCAGTCATTTGACTTTGCGCAAGACAGATTTTTAAGTACACCATCAATCTTCTGTACACCTGAAGACAAATCCCTTTCTAATAAGTATTTAGCATAGTGTGTGTGCAACTGTGCATAGTGTATCAGAAGTGACGTGGCTCCCTCCTGCAGGTTCCTCGTGTCCCATTCCAAGCGCTCGCCATGGTGGTGCCCCCCCAGGAGCCAGACCGCGCCCCTTCAAACATCACCACGCCCCCGCCTGTCGCCAGCAAAGGTGACAACCCTCGCAACTTTATTATGCATTTAGAAATCTTTACATTCATTCACAAAATTATTTAAATAAAATAATACACGTAGTTTTCTCTTTTTAGAAAAAAATAAATTAATCCTCCATTTTATTGTTGGTATATTTTATTCAGTTGTTATTCACGTTCTTGCTTTTGTATTCAATTACTTTATTTTTATTTGTTTGTTTTGATAGACAGAACACATGATAATCCATGACATCCATATCGTCACTGTCGGGCAGAAACCTTGTATCTTCAAGTTTAAAAATGTTATGTTTTTTCGCAAAGTAACAACCGTCGAACAAACGTAGTGAAAACAGCCGATCTACAAGCACACAACGCCTCGTGGTGCGAGGCGTTGTGTGCTTGTAGATCATCTGTTTACACTAGTTTAAATCATTAAAAAAAGAAAAAAAAAAAACAAAGCGAACGGTTTTGGTTTCCACCCAACAACGACGATATACAATATGTTATCCAAACAACATCCATATACAATAATATGTGATCCAAACATGTCGACAAGTCTTTCAACACAATCAACCCTCTCTCTGTCCCCACTCCTAAGGTGCGTCCTCCAAACAGCGGCAAGCGGCCCTCCAGCCCAGCGGCGGCCCCACCTCGGCGGGGGGCCGGGGGGGCCCCGAGGTGGAGCCCCTGCCGCCCTTCCACCTGTGCCAGCCTCTGGAGTGCATCGTGGAGGAGACGGAGGGCAAGCTGAACGAGCTGGGCCAGCGGATCAGCGCCATCGAGAAGGCCCAGCTGCAGTCGCTGGAGCTCATCCAGGGAGAGCCGCTCACCAAAGACAAGATCGAGGAGCTGAAGAAGAGCAGAGAGGAGCAGGTGAGGGCACCGGTACGCTCCGTGCACAATATATAATCACATCTAGATAGATAGATAGATACCTTTAATATATAATCACATCTAGATAGATAGATAGATAGATACCTTTAATATATAATCACATCTAGATAGATAGATAGATAGATAGATAGATAGATAGATCAGGGGTTCCCAAACTTTTTTGTCTCAGGGCACCCCATAAATATTTGTTTAATCCGAGGCACCCCTACATTATAATTTTCACTCCCAGCACCTTATATTTATAGCATATCGTCGTCGTCGCGTGGAAACCTTGTATGTCCAAAACCGTTCGTTTTGTATTTATCATCTATAAAATGTACTAAACTAGTGAAAACAGCAGATCTACAAGCACACATGGCGAGGCGTTGTGTGCTTGTAGATCGGCTGTTTTCACTAGTTTTGTGCGACAGAGGTTTCTGCCTGACAGTAATGATATTTTAGTGGTTATGTTGCGAGGAAAACGTTGAGATAATAGCCAGTTTGGTTAGAACTGACTGAAAATAACTTTATACTTCAAGTTTAAAATGATACTAAATATATTTTCAAGTGTCCAAATAAATTCCAAATATTATCAAATGATCTCGCGGCACCACTGGACTGCCGCCGCGGCACCCCAAGGTGCCCCGTCACCCACTTTGAAAACCCCTGATCTAGATAGATAGATAGATAGATAGATAGATAGTTACCTTTATTATCCCAAGGGGAAGAATCAGTCGCCCAGAGGCAGCAAAGCAGTTTAAGGTTACAAGGTTACAGAAGTAGAATGAGATGACATGAGATATATTTTATTAATCCCAGAGGGGAAATTTAGGCATTATAGCAGCATAGTGTGACAACAAAAACAAATGAACCACTGGACAAACAAGGACACCACAAACATAAATGGACACATTCACAAACGACCATAGTCGGCACATGCCATATGCACAAGGGAGAAAGATCTTATACTTGTAGGTTGTGCAGTCTGATGGCAGTTGGCAGGAAAGAGAGTCTGTACCGCTCCGTGTGCATTTTCAGGGGGAAAGTGAGCCTCTAGCTGAAGGTGCTCTTCCTGTCCTGCAGATCACCATAGAGAGGATGGGAGGGGTTAACCAGGGTGGACTTTAGTTTGTCCCTTATCCTCCTCTCTGCTACTGACTGCAGCCCTTCCATTCAGAGGCCAACTACTGAGCCGGCCTTCTTAATGGTTTTGTTGAGCTTGTTCAGCTCCCAGGCCTTGATACCTCCCCAGCATAACTACTGCATAAAGCAGGAAAAAAAGAAAGTCACAAAAAGAAGAATATTTACACGGAGTGTCGAAAAAAGATGTTAACGCTCATAAGTGTCACAACACAAATGGCAATACCTAAAGCACAACTAATCAACGCAGTACCAAACAAAAAGTGTCCCAACAGTCAATGTTAAGTCAGTGCTACACAAGTATCTCACCGACGTGTCAAACTAAACTAGTTTGTTTGTCCAGTAAAAATAAAATAAAACATTACACATGCTTTTCACCCTTATAGACCATATCAGATGTGTGCTCAGAGTTAAGTTTATTAAGGCTTCCTTTCATCTATGCATTGTTGTTGACTTAACGAGCACCTCTAAACCAAAAAACTTCGTGTCGTGGGAACAAAGATGATTTTTTACATTATGGTCCAAAAGGTTTGTAAGGTTTCTGCCCGACCACGGCTGCAGCGGCGACGACGTCACAACAAACCTTTTCGACGCGCTACTCGGACGATCCGCAGGGTTCCCACGGTCATGAAATTCCTGGAAATATTTTGAAATTAGAAAAATATTTTTCCATTACTGGAAATGTTTTGGAATTGATCAAGGGTCCTGGAAGGTCCTGGAAAAAAATAGCTATGCGTTGTCTTTGGTTATTGATTTTGTTAATACCTCTGAAATGACAAATTTAACATTGGCCAAATTGTCAAATATTAGAGGCAGAAATTGTGAAAATAGTAGATCTACATGCTCACAACGCCTCGCATCGTGAGGCGTTGTGAGCATGTAGATCGGCTATTTTCACAATAAAACCGTGTTATACAAAATTCCTCAACTCTCTTCAAATATGATTATTTCGGGGGTCACGGCCTGAAAAGGTTGAGAACCACTAGCATTCACTACCTGTCTTTGGGCATTGCGCATAGGAGTAAGCGACTCGTTATTGAGCTGAATTATTGTTATATACGGTAGTCCTGGAAATCGGGTTAAATATTCTGGAAACGTTTTGGAAAAGTTTTGGAAAATGAATTGGTAAAAATGAGTGGGAACCCTGTTCTCGGACAATCCGACACAAACGCTAAAGTGTGTTGCGTCTGTCTTGAAGGTGCAGAAGAAGAAGAAGATCCTGAAGGAGCTGCAGAAGGTGGAGCGTCAGCTGCAGCTGAAGACGCAGCAGCAGTTCACCAAAGAGTACATGGAGGCCAAGGGCCTGAAGGAGGAGCAGGAGGCGGGCCAGAGCCAGGGGCCCGGCCCCGGGCCGGGGGCCCTGCACGGGGCCCTGCCCACCGTGCCCCTGGGGGCCCTGGCGCACGCCACCGGCTCCGACACGGACGAGGAGGCCACGCACAGGGACGGCGTCGGACCGGAGGAGGAGCAGCCGGGAGAGGAAGGGGAAGAGGTACGAAAATACGAAACCCATTTAAGACCTGGATCACTCTAGAGTTTAACCGCTTTAAACATTGTTATGCTTTAGCTGTTAAAAAAATAGCAGATATACAAGCTCGCAGCGAGCTTCTAGATCAGCTTTATTTTAATCTTTGAAAATGTTCACATAAGTCCACAGTCTAAAGCCTCATTCACACTACAGATATATAGTTGAACGTTTAGCTTGGTAATTCAATGTAATCTCAATGGAAACCAGCTTTAAAGCTTTCAAAGCTTCGTTCTCAGGGTCTCCTGCATCTTTAAAGCTGGTTTCCATTGAGATTACATTGAACGTTCAACTATATATCTGTAGTGTGAATGAGGCATAAGGTTTCTTTATCCTTCTAAACCCTTCTAAACTTTTTCATGTCAAGGACCCCTAGAATTGTATGTATTTGGCCTTCGACCCCCATCTCTAAATGTATCAGGGACCCCCCAGAAGCAAATATTTGAGTTACAAATGTTCAATTTAAAGATGTTCAAAGATTTGGAAAAAATATCACCATAAAAAAAATAGCAGATCTACAAGATCTTCTATTTGTTAATAGCTAAAGCATAAAACAATGGTTAAAGTGGTTACAATTTAAAGTGACACAATTCCAGGTCTTAAAGGGTTAATTCAAGTTCTCAAGTCGCCACGATTTAATTCATAAGAGCCCCGAAGTAGTCTGACGTAATTTATGCATTCCTACCTGGGTTACCAAAATAATTACATTTTCTCCAGAAAGGGACTGTATCAAATATGAGTGTCTGACTATCGTAAACGATACAGAGCCACCTCCCTGACAATGGCGCCAGGACAATTTGTTTTATTTTTGGATCACAATTGTTATATGAGACAATTCTAAGATGACACAATGTTATTCTCCATAGAGAAATGACTCCATAGAGAAAGTGACGTCAGGACTTCAGTACTCTATTTGGATTTCATAGAAGCCAGCTTGTCTTGCATGAAAGCATGTTACGCAGCTGATAGAATAAATACATAAATAGACCATCTACAAGCTCTCGATGCATGAGTGAGCCATTATCATGATTTTTTTGTTTTCTTTTTAAAGGAGCGTTTTGAAGTAGTCAAACTAGCAATATGTGTGGAAGCATTTTCCATAAAACCCTAATGGTCTCAGATATGTCATAAAAGCAAAGGTTAAAGATGTTTTTTTCAGTATGTAGAATAGCAGCAGGCCAATATTACTAAAACGTCATCATTTTACATATTGGGTTACTGTATATTTCCAATTAGTAGCCCGGGCGTTTAATTAGCAAAATCATTTGGAACCCCTGGCGTTTAACCCATTTGGACCTGAGGCTGATTCTAAAACGCTAACCTATGGTTTTTGAAAACCTTCAAATTCAAAAAAATGTAAAATTTGTGATGTTGATATATGTATAGCAAATACTAATGAGACAGAGGTTGCATCCAGTTTAAAATGTAAAACAATTATAGGTGGCACCAGGTCTAAATCGGTTAAAAGAACCGGGCTGCTATTTGCAACAGTATTTGCGTCAATTTGAATGGCGGCCGATACACAAAACAGTGTCAGACCCCCCCCCCCCCCCCCCCCCCCCCCGGTGAGTGTGGAAATATACAGTAAATCAGTTGTGAGATTACATTTTTGCTTTAATCCATGACCACCACTGAGTGTACTTGTATGTCCAACACAGTTGCTTTTCAGGAAATTGTGGAAAAAAAGAAAGAACCTTTGTTCCAATGCGGGTTGGGATCCGGAACCGCAGGAACCGGATCCAGCATTGAGGAACCCCAATCGGTTCCCTCACCTTTGGAACCGTTTGTCACACTGGTTTATCACACAGTCAGAGCTGGTATGTGGACCTCACGTCTGCTATACAATTACAATGCTGGTGGTTCTCAAACGTTTTCATTTCATAGACTACCATAACTCTGAGAGTGTACAAATGGAATGTGGACCCGTAAGGGTCCATTTGTACACTCTCAGAGTTAGACCTGTAACGGCTCATTTGGAACCCCCTATAGCACTGGTTCCCAAACAATGGGTTGGGACCCATCAATTTTTATGGGTCACAACTAGACTAAAATTCCCATTTTCTTGTCCCACATAAAAAAAAAATATATAACATGGACGATCTACAAGCTCACAATTCGTTGAGAGCTTTTAGATCGTCTGTTTTCACTAGTTTGGGTCACAGGCTAAAAGGTTTGGGAACCACTGCCCTATAGGAATCATTAGGCCCACTTCACCTCTGGGACAACCAGATCTTATTTTATTGTTTTTTTGTGTTCAATCTGTGTTTTGTGATATTTTAGTATTTCAGTATGACTAGTGATGCATTTTGCATCATATGATGCAGCAGGATGCATCATATGATGCAAAATGTGTTGATTGTGTCCCAAACAACAATAAAATAAGATCTGGTTGTCCCAGAGGTGAATTGGGTCTTTAAATGGAACCATTAAGGAATCAGACGGTTAAGAGGTTAGTCATGGAGGCTAAGGAACCTGAATCATTAAAATCCTAAAGGATCCCAACCCTAGGGATCCAGTGTAGTTATTTAGTCACAGGCTCTGGTTAATACTCTTCATTGGTTAAATATTTATAAAACCATCAGACTTCACCACTTTCACTTTAAAGTGTTTCAAAATAGCAAAAAATAGAATGTAGATATCTTAGGACTGGTTGATCACCTTTGTGGGACGCTTTAGTGTGATTTAGATAAGGCATAGATTTACGAAAACCCTAAGTGTCACACATGTCACATCCTCCTGGTGAAGCTCCTCACCTTCAAGTCACACTTATCGGAAGAGACTAGAGAAGAGATAATTGAAGGGCTAGAAGAGCTTAGAGCACTGCTTCTGAAAGAAGGGTCCGGGCGGGGACCACCGGGGATCCAAAATGGACCTTTTAAGTCTCCAAGCTTCTTGGCATGGTGACTAAATTGGGAGAAATAAAAACTAAAACTAAAAAAGATGCTAAAGTTGAATCTGCTTCCTCACCGGGTCAGGAGGAAGAGGACGAGGAGGAGGACGATGAAGACGACGAGGAAGAGGAGGAGGAAGGCTCGGAGGAGGAGGATGAAGAGGAGGAGGTGGAGGGCGAGGACGTGGACTACGCCAAGCTACCTCAGGTGGACACCATCCTGTACCGAGACGGACCGCAGCCGCCTCTCCCCCCGTCGCCCCTGACGCTGCAGCAACAGCAGCAGCCCCAGCCTCCGCCCCTGCCTCTCCAGGCCGCCTTCGTCCCCATCCAGCCCCTACCGGACTACAACCCCGCCGAGTACCCGGGCAGTACCAGCCCCGAGCTGCAGAGGGTGCTGGCGGGGCAGCAGATGCTGGGGCAAGTGCAGCAGCAGCAGCAGGTGCTGCCGGGTCAGCAGCTGGCCGGGTTGGGACCTGCGGGCATGCTGAACCAGCAGCAGGCCCCCGACGGACTCATGGTGGCCACGCCCGCACAGACGCTCACGGACACGCTGGATGACATCATGGCAGGTCAGTGTCTGTGTGTGCACGTTAGGTTTTGCTATAGTTGTGAGGGCCAGATGTTCCTGCAAAGAATAGTAGAATTTGAGAAATCGACTGTGTAGGGACAATATTTCTATCGTGGACCTCGGAAGGGAAATGTTGTTTTCATGGTTAACAGACATTTATAGGGTTAAGGATGCATTTACCTGGGTTCACGTTTTTAAAATGTATTAAATAGCATACGATACAGTATACAAACAAGGAACTGGGGGCAGAGAGTGGGAAAGACCCACTCTATCCAGTCAGCTACTGGTGTGTGCCCCTAAACACATTTTCAGTTGAAAATAAATAAATGTTTGCTACCGAGGTGTTTAAGGTGGTGTTTCTCTTGCGTTGCAGCCGTGAGCAACCGCGTGCCCATGTTGAACACTACCACCTCGCCCACGCCCCTGTCCCAACCGCCCTCGCAAACGCCCGCCAACATGGCCTCGCCCCCCGCTGTCCTGCCCCTCTACCCCTCCGTGGACATCGACGCACACGTAAGTCCTCCGGCCGTCTACACGACACAGACAAACATTTGTATGTACTGTCATGCACGCATGTTGAATGAATTTCAACATGTGTTTGTTTTTGGTTCTTCCTTCTACCGCAGACGGAGAGTAACCATGACACTGCGCTAACGCTGGCCTGCGCTGGGGGACACGAGGAGCTGGTGTCTGTCCTCATCGCGCGAGGAGCCAACATCGAACACCGGGACAAGAAAGGTATGGACGCTTCCTACGCAGTCGGTGCCTATTTATACAATCGGCTGTGTCCACGGGAGGGAAGCCGGTCAGGCAGGGAGGGCATTTCTGTCAGTGCACTAGTGACTTCTTCCAGGTTGATCTTCTAGACGCCTGTTCAGTGCATTGTGGAACCAGAAGGAATAGCGTGTTCCTCCGTGACAAACTGTACAGACACACAGATCACTGCACATAAAGTGCAGTTCATGAGTTCGACAGCTACCTTATTGAAATACCGCATGGATGCGTGTGGATGAAGGACACTTATTACACTTTGTTAATATAAAACATAAACAACCACTCAAAGTGTTTCTCAGGCTGTTAAAATGACCCTCGTACTGCAGTAATGGGTCATTGTCCTTTCTTTGTACGTTACTCTGTGACAATGTCCTCAGAGTTGTGGGGTAATTCCAATAATGGAACCAGGCTTTTTGATTTACTTGATTCAGTGTTTTGTCCTCTGTAATGTAATCAGCTGTAATGCTGCCATCCCAGCAAATACTGAAATGCACTGATAAATAATAAACACCTGACTTTAAAAGATCTGAGTTTCCGTAGGAAGAAAAGTCTAGACTCGGCTAGCTCAGGCCTTCTGCAGTTTTTTCCCCATCCTATCAGGTCTAACTAGAAAACAATGATGAGTACCTGAGACGAAAAGCCCATATTTTAAAATTTTGAATATAGATAGACCACAAACTAGAAGTTTTTAATCTGTTAAATTCTTAATGCACTCCCCCCTCGTGTTGTTGAATTTGATTTTTTTTACTTAACTCATATATATTAGGAATTTTAAGACATAATCCTTATGCAAAGTGGAAAAACTGTGTATCTCCAACAGTTTGTGGAACTACAGTATAAGTCTGTACAAGCAATATTCAGCAGACAAAGGGAGCAGATAACATTAAAACAGACAATTGAACAAAATGAGGGAGGAGTGCGTTAACAATTTAACAGATTCAAAATCATTAGTTTGTGGTTTACAGTCTGGTAAATCAAAAAATATCTATATTAAACAAAAACAAAAGAAATATGGACTTGGACTGTTATTCATCTCAGGTACTCAGGATTGGACAGCTAGAAATACCTGGACATTTGGTAAATTACGACCGGGGATAATAACTACACAAAATCCAAGTGTAGTTCAGATGGAGCATAGCAAATGTTATATTATATTTGGTTAGTGGGCCCTTTGCGTATAACCCATTTAGGCCTAGAAATGATTGAATGCTTTAACCAGTGAAAAATAGCAGATATACAAGCTCACAGCGCGGCACTCTCGGTGCCGCGCTGCGAGCTTGTAGATCTGCTATTTTTGAAAAAGTCGTGAAAATGTGTGCAAATCTTTGAATATATGTATTTTCAAAGCGAACGTTTGTAACTCAATTTTGCTTCTGGGTGGTCCCTGGAACTAGATATTTTGAAATGGGGGTCCGTGGCCAAATACATATAATTTATACTTCACATGAAAAGGTTTAAGAACCACTGACATAGTAGTCTCTCAAGAACAGACTAACTGAGCTCCATTTAAGTGAAAAGGACCTTTTCTTTGACGATGGCTGGCCAGATTGTTGACATAGAAACCTAGGTTTTTTCCAAAAATCTTTGAAGGATTCAAAAGACACTTATAGAATCGGGTCAAAATTCTAATTTTCACGATTTTTCAAAAATAGCAGATCTACAAGCTTGTGAGCTTGTATATCTGCTATTTTTCAATAGTTAAAGCATAAAATATTGCGTCATAATGTGTTCAGGCCTAAATGGGTTAAGGGTGTGATTTGTTCCCAAAACATGACAAGTGACCTCGTGAGACTTCAATGTTAACTGGTTTGAAATGTCGTTTTGGGACACCTTGGGTTATGTCACGGACGTGACCGGTCCATCTATGCAGACCATTTGAAACTAGATTTTGTGTAAACTGGAGATCTAGGTTTCATAGTGACCGGAACATAACATTTTAAGTACAAATGACAAAAATGTCTTTTCTCCCTCTTCCAGGTTTCACCCCTCTGATCCTGGCTGCCACCGCCGGCCATGTCGGGGTGGTGGAGGTCCTCCTGGACAAAGGGGGCGACATCGAGGCCCAGTCGGAGAGAACCAAAGACACCCCACTCTCTCTGGCCTGTTCTGGGGGAAGGCAGGAGGTAAAACCACTTTTAAAAACTCACCACTTTCAACCAGGCATCTCCTGTTTTGGGGCATGACATTATAGGCAAAAAAGCCTGGCCATCCATAACCTGGAATCCAGACTGATTCGCTCCGTTCAGCTGACTTTTTTAAGCAGTGCTCCTAAAAGAACAAAGTGCACTTTGCGTCTCTGTGAAGTAAAAAAATATATAAATTAAAGTCAGCTGAACTGAGCCAATCTGTCTAGATTTCAGGCTAAGCCATTCAGTTTACCCGGTACTGTATGTGTCGTACTCGTAAGTGTAGTACGTTTAGTAACATCAGTATCACACTTGTGTGCCTAAGCATAATACAGTGTTAAAGTTACTATAAAGTGTATGGATTGGTACTGGTATTGGAACACAGAGCATTGGGTCTTGTGTGTGTGTGTGTGTGTGCTCTCAGGTGGTGGAGTTGCTGCTGCTGCGGGGAGCCAACAAGGAACACCGTAACGTCTCAGACTACACGCCTCTGAGCCTGGCAGCCTCCGGAGGCTACGTCAACATCATCAAGATCCTCCTCAACGCCGGGGCCGAGATCAACTCCAGGTGAGGAGCAGCAACTTGTTCTGTTTAGGTCGCTAAAAAGAACTCCTGCAAGGAGTATTGTAATGATGGAGGACTGTGGGTCAAACAGTCTGTGTTTGTACTCGTGTTTGCCACTTCTTTGCAAGATACAAACATTGACACCTATCCATTGTTAACTGCTTGGCTCCCACAGAGCGAGCTGTATAGAACAGTGGTTCTTGGGGGGATTCCGGGGGGCTGGCCTTGGCTAAACCATTGATAGTTAAGAACCAAATAGACCCCTACAGGTCTGTCAGAATGGAACCAAATGAAACCTAATGGGTCTGTTTGGTTCCATTTGTACACTGTCAGAATTATGGTGGGCAGTGGCCAAATGCACTGTTGGATAAGATCTTGGCCACAATTCCATGATGTATTGAAGTGTTAGTGAGAGATAACAGGCAAAACGTTGATCAATATAACAATGCTTCTTCTACATGCTCTAATTGTGTAGACTTCTTCTAAATTAAGAAATGCAGATGTTTAACAATAATTTAACTCTATGGGTCCATTTACACTCGCAAGAGTAAAAGATCTATAAGGGTCTATTTGGTTACCAACTCTCCATCATTTAGGTGGGGACCACCTGGAACCCACTCAAGGACCACTGGTTGAAAACCACAGATTTTAATCCATTTCACATTTCTTGTGTGTGTTTGTGTAGGACTGGCAGTAAGCTGGGCATCTCTCCTCTGATGCTGGCGGCCATGAACGGCCACGTCCCGGCGGTCAAGCTGTTGCTGGACATGGGCTCAGACATCAACGCCCAGATCGAGACCAACCGCAACACGGCTCTCACCCTGGCCTGCTTCCAAGGGCGCGCTGAGGTCGTGAGCCTGCTGCTGGACCGCAAGGCCAACGTGGAGCACCGCGCCAAGGTGAGACCAGGGTTTTAATTTTGACTTTTTGTTTGAAGATTTGATTTGATTTAGCCCATTTAGGCCTTCTAAATCCTAGCGGTTTTCTGAAGAAAAACAAAAAACGTATGTTTCTATGATCTGTGGCGCTCAAACTTTTTATTGTCAAGGACGCCTGGAAATATATGTATTTGACTGCCGACATCCATCTCAAAATATTTTGTTCCAGGGATTTGCTGAAGAAATTGTCAATATATTAGTCTTAGTTTTAGCCGTCATAGCTTAGTTTTTATTTGGTTTTCGTCAGTGAAAAAAGGTAGTAGACGAAGATTTTTGACCTTGAAATGAACACTTTAGTGAGACAGTCTGCTGGTCTCGCTAATTACGTGAAGTAGCTCACAGCATCTTCCATCGCAGCCTACTGTGAGCTTGTAGATCTGAGCTGTTTATGCTGTTTTAGTCCAGCTCCTAGTCAGCTGTCCAGAAGACCCGTGTCTGGAACGGTGTTACAGGGCTGGTAGATAAAGGTTCTGTATGTGTGGTTCGGCACAGCAGGCTCTGTTTTAGAGTTTGCTGCCGCTGGGCTTGTGCAGGACTCGGCCCTGCGAGAGTGGCCTGTCCTGGTGGACCAGTCAGGATGGGCCTAGTGCGGGTCCGCACACTGAAAAAAAACAAAAAACAATCCAGTCTTTCTGTGATTTATGTTAACTGTGTCACTGTGTGGTTTTGATCATTGAATGGTTCTCCTCTCCATCACCAGACGGGTCTCACCCCTCTCATGGAGGCGGCGTCGGGGGGCTACGCAGAGGTGGGCCGGGTGCTGCTGGACAAAGGGGCGGACGTCAACGCTCCCCCCGTCCCCTCGTCCCGGGACACGGCGCTCACCATCGCCGCCGATAAAGGTCACTACAAGTTCTGCGAGTTGCTCATCAACAGGTGAGTGCTGGACTGCTGCAAACAAGCATGTTGTCTTACTTTGTCTACAATCATGGGTGGAAAGTAAACGCATTTACTCAAGTGCTGTACTTAAGTACAAGTTTGAGTTACATTTACTTTAGTATTTCAGATTGAAAAATGCAGAACTACTGCTCCACTACTATCTCAGAGACAAATCATTTTAGTTTTTATTCCATTACAGCTATTTGACAGTTTTTGTTACAAATGACTTATGGTAGGCCAATACAAACTCGGGAAACTCGGGGTTGGCACCAGACAGGTTAAAGGACAACTTAGTTTTGTTTTACATCAAGGGTTCATGTTTTAGATGGTACTTAGAGCAACGAATAGATGAGTGTTAAAACCTTTTCATTTACTGCTTTCTATCGTTTTAGTGATTTCACAGATTCTTATTTGAGTGGGGGTGGGCATGCGTACAAGTGTCTAATTATGTATTTTTAGACACAATAGACTGGCGACGCCGATTTCTTTATTACTATTTACTGTAGGCCTACTAGCTGCCATGAAAGTCCGCTGCCGTTGACTCGACCGCTACAGAGTAGGCTATACTGTGTGTGAACTTGCGTTGTGAACTTGTAGATTGGCTATTTCCGGTATGCAAATAACTTGGGCTTCTCTCTCCTTGCATAAAAGTATAAAGGCATAAAGTCATAATAGTACATATTTGTGGACTTCTTGACATCTTGACATCCCATGATAACCGCCTCCTCTCCTTCCAGGGGCGCTCACATCGACGTGCGCAACAAGAAAGGGAACACGCCTCTCTGGCTGGCGGCCAACGGCGGCCATTTTGACGTGGTCCAGCTCCTGGTGCACGACAGCGCCGACGTGGACGCAGCCGACAACCGCAAGATCACCCCGCTCATGGCTGCTTTCCGCAAGGTAAGGTCACCCCGCTCATGGTACCATTTAAACCCTCTATAATTGGTCAAACGGACCTGGAAATAACGTAATTGATAGTCTTTTTTTTTTTTACTCTACCAAATCTCTTTGCCAAAGCTTGTAGATGGGCTATTTTTGGCAAATGTTCCACCCCAAGATAATGGTTGTTGGGGATATTTTGATTATCGCGATATCGTAAATCACAATTATGTGACTTGAAATTTTATATTGTCCCATCCCTAGTCATCACTTCACACTGCTTATATAAGCTATTTTTGCATGCGAAATTGCATGTTTAGCCCCATAACAAACACATCTTTCAAAATGGCAGCCATCTTTGTTTACATTTGAAGACTTTGAAGGCTTCTATCTCATGAATGCCTGAACGGATTTCCAAGCGGATTTTTTTGTTTGAAAGCTGTGAAAAAGTACTACACATATGGTGCATGATCTAGGCATGAGCGTGCACGATCCGTGCACTAAAAATGTATCCGTGCACTAGAAATTTAGGAACGTGGCAGTGAGGAACTTGGGGGCCATTTTGAAAAAGCAGTGAATGAGTTAAATCATAAGCTGCACATTTATCATCAATTACATTGTCATGATGGTGACAGCACTAATGCCATGGTGACTTGACCTGACCTGAGGAGCAGCGTCAGGCTAATGAAGTGGAAAGCAAAGCGCGTTGCCGTCCCCACATGTGACTCCAACATGTGATTCCTGGTCCTGTTGTCCTGTGGGATGAAGTGTTATTGGCGGAACATGGGTTCTTCTTGGTGTCTAATCAGTGGACTTTGAACGTTTGCAGGGTCACGTGAAGGTGGTGCAGTACTTGGTGAAGGAGGTCAACCAGTTTCCTTCAGATATCGAGTGCATGAGATACATCGCCACCATCGCCGACAAGGTAGGATGATGGGGACACAACACACCCGTCTCTGTCGGGTGGAAACCATATGTCCAACTGTTCGTTTTTCAGGATTCAAATTCTAAAATGGCAAAAGTAGCAGATCTTCTGCTTTTGATCTACTTGTTCTGATTAAATGATCACACAATGAGCCACTGGCTAGGATTTTGAAAAAAAACATACAGGGCCTTTGAATGATGGCTGGCTTTCTTCCAAAGTGCCTGTAAATGTATGTAGATTCATGAGCGATGGGACATGAGCCTTGCACTTGTACAAATATATATCGGTTCAATGTAGGAATTGGCCTATTGTTTTATTTGAATCCAATCATTGGTATCGGCTCAAGATGGGTGCAGCACCATTAACCGTCTCTTGTTCCCTGCTGTTTCCAGGAGCTGTTGAAGAAGTGCCACCAGTGCATGGAGACCATCGTCAAAGCCAAAGACCAGCAGGCAGCGGAGGCCAACAAGAACGCTAGCATCCTGCTCAAGGAGCTGGACCTGGAGAAGGTAAAACAATGGAGACCTGCACTAGCTTTTAGGGTCCTTGGTTTCTCAGCACTTAACATTATATTGATAACCTTTTTCTAGGGCTGGGACTTGATATAGATACAACTAAATCTAATTAATTAGAGGCTTTTTAATTAATTAATCTAAATTAATCGCATAAAAATATTTGACCTGAGAAGCAATGGCATGCTTATTGGAGCTGATCATGTGGAGCTAGATATTTTTGTTGACTCATGTAGACCTGGATATTTTTCTATACGGATAAACGAAAATGTGCGTTTAGAAAAAGATCCATTCTAGTGTAGCCACTAGCCAGGGCATAAGTGCCAGAAATTGAATAAACAATAATACTGCGTTGCATAACGGTGTGTTGCATAAAGAAAATGTTCATCATAGTTTTAAGTCTACAAAATTGACCCTTGTTTTCGGCCCAACAGTCCAGAGAAGAGAGCAAGAAGCAGGCCCTGGCTGCCAAGCGGGAGAAGCGCAAGGAGAAACGCAAGAAGAAGAAGGAGGAGCAGAAGAGGAAGCAGGAGGAAGAGGAGGAGCAGAAGACGAAGGACGAGTACAACGAGATGCAGGAGCAGAAGGAGGACTCTGCTGAAGGTAAGGAACGCTCCCCACCTGCTGTACTGGAGGACTGATTTATACTTTGCCACATAGCGTTGTTTGCTTAGTCTTGCGTAGCCAGAAAGTCAGAGGATGTGTCTAAGGACAATACATTGAAAACAAGTCATATCACCATCCAATTATCCCAATAATGAAGGACCTGCCCTAAAGTTTGTGTTGGTTCTGCAATGCAGTAATGTTTCAGAATTGTTTCCACACAGTAAATCTGACGTATAGTTGGATATCTCTGCTCGAACAGGTTAAGCGAGACGAACACAAAATGCATATTTTCAGTAGGAAATACGTCCGTTTCGTCAACTGAAACTTTGTCAGTGGTCAGCCTTGTCGCACCAAGACCTGAGCTCGACAAAATGCCTTCTAAACTAAATTGACTTGATGCTCTCCCAGTTTGAATGAGATGAGGTCCATGACTGTGCAAAATAATTAGTGAACAGCATATTTTGTTGCATTAAACAACTTGACTTTCTTTCTTTCTCACCCTCACAGAAGCGGAGGTTCCCATCGAGCCTCCCAGTGCCACCACCACCACCACCATCGGTATCTCTGCCACCTCCGCCACTTTCACCACGGCTTTCGGGAAGAAGCGAGCAAGCGTGGCGGCCGCGCCCAGCGCCAACCGCAAGAGCAAGAAGAACAAGACCAAGGACTCCTCGCCCAACGAACCAATCATATTACAGGACCCGCAGGTAACCGCCATGTTTCTGTAGGTATTTCGTAGCCTTTTTGTGGACGCTTCAAAGCTGATACCAATATAGCAGCAGTTAATGAAACTAGTCAATTTAATCCGTTTATAAAAAGATAATCAATTATTGATCGAATAGATTAAAAAAAATTGTGAAAATAGCCAATCTATAGGCTTACAAGGTGATGCGTGGTGAACTTATGAATGGTACATTTTGGCCGATATCTGATTAAATGCATGGTCAAATCGGTCGATACGAGATATATATTCATATATTTACATTTTTTTCAAACACAATCATTGTTTAGTTTATCACCGTCTTCCATTCTATATCCAGTGCTCCAGGGTGGAGAAGCTAAACTTGACTTTAGTTTCTGTCCACTCCTCCCTAACTCCTCCAGGTGGCGCTGGCGCAGCACAAGGCTGACAAGAACAAGATCCACGGAGAGCCTCGGGGCGGGGGCGGGGGGTTGACGGGCGGCGCCAGCGACTCGGACCCCCTGGACAGCACCGACTGCGCCAGCGAGAGCAGCAGCAGCGGGGGCAAGAGCCAGGAGCTCAACTACCTCCCGGACCTCCCCTCGTCCTCTTCGTCGTCCTCCTCCTCGTCCTCGTCCTCCTCTTCCTCGGCCCCGTCGGGAACGGCCCCCCACTCTCAGACGCTCCCGCCCGGCCCGGAGAAGAGGCACTTCCCCCCCGCCTCCGTCGCGCCGCTGTCGCACAGCCACGACAGCAAGGTGGACAAGGTCACAGTCTCCATCTCCAAACCCACGCAAAAGTGAGTGGGTTGACACCGCAGCGTTCAGTGACGCGTTTGGGCAGTGTTTCTCAAACTTTTACATTTCAAGGTCTCCCCTTAACTCTGATAGTATAAATGGAACCAAATGGACCCGGTCAGGGTCCATTTGGTTCCATATGTATGCTGTTAGAGTTACAGAGTTGTATGGGTCAATTTAGACCCCTATAAAGGAACCCACAAAGTCCCTGGATTCCATTTTGAGAACCATTGTGTTAGGGCTTATCAAAAAGACCCCTTTTGGCACCATTTAGACCTGTGGCCGACTAAATCAGTAGTTGTCACACTTTAAAGATTTTTCAAAAAAAATTCAAGATGTTCAAGCTCGCAGCACGGCACGAGTTGACACGCTGCAAGCTTGAATATCTGCTATTTTTGAATAGCCAACACAAAAATCGTTCCAGGCTTGTGAAAATGTACTTGGCCAATAAATACCCCAACAGCAATCCTTAATTGAACTCCACCGTGTCTTTCTTTCTCTCTTCCCCTCAGGGCTCACGACACGAGCGAGTCGACCCTCAGCTCTCTGCCGTCACCGTTCAAGACCATGTCTCTGCCCGTCACCTCCCCCAACAGCAAGCTCAGCCTCACCAGCCCCAAGCGAGGCCAGAAGAGAGAGGAAGGCTGGAAGGAGGTTGTCAGAAGGTCAGCAAAGCAAAACTCATTATTACCTCATTAAACTCATTGTTACTCCATTAGCTCTCTTTTGTCATTGATCCTAATAAAATCCCTTGTACGTACAGCTTCGCCGGCTCGGCGGGCTCTCATTTGCAAGAGCAGATGAGGGCAACGCGCTAGTGTCCCTCCTGACTTGGAAATCCTTTCTTTTGTCGTACCTTGAGGATGCATGGATTAAAGTTTTCAGTCGCCGTGACTTCCTTTCCATACAGCATGTTTTCTATGGAAGCGGTCATAATGTTTCACAAATCGCACATTAGCACTTTTTTCAGTCGTGAGATCTTATTTTTGCTTTAATCCAGGATGAAGCACACAGAACTCTGATATTCTGCACAGTGGCTACTAAAGTGTTGAACCGAATACAGACCCATTCAAACTATTAACTTTCACAGAATTTCCTGCAGGTGCGGCTCGCATAGAATACAAAACACTGATGCTGGCCTTCAAAGCAGCCAAAGGTATATCAACCCCACCCGTTCACTCAGATCTGCTAACACAAGGATGCTGACAGAACCCTCGCTAAAAACCCCAGGACAAATTGACCGAATTCACGTTGCACAACTTCCTGGTGCTGACGTCACAGTTGAAGGGGAAAACCCTACTAAAAGCCTATAGAGTTTAATGCAATTTCCAAATAGTACAGTATAAAATACGGCTAGCATGATCAAGAACACAAGATAGTAAAAGGCACAAAGCGTTATAATTTACTTTACCGTTCGAAATAATGATTTGTTGGCTTTAAGTCCAGCAATTTCTGTATTAATTTACCCTTCAAAGCTGACGTCAGCACCAGGAAGTTGCTGAGAAATTTGCTGAGTGCGCGTGCGTGCGTGGGCGGGCCGTGAATAGGGTCTATTCGCCCTCTTGGCCCCCAAACTGTGGAATAAACTCCCTGTCGCACTTAACCGTAGCACTCTCCTATTCTCAATGACAATACATGAAAGCTAGATAGCTTTTTTTTTAGGTTTTATATAACATTTTATTACTGATTAGGTGTTTGGTCTACTTATGTTATTTTTTCTAGATTGATATTTCTATGCATTTGATGTATTGATGTTGATGTAATGATACATTACCTTGCTTATTGTATTAAGCAAGGTAATGGATTAAGAGCGTCTGCTAAATGCCTAAATTGTAAATGATGCAAAATCTGAGATTATCTTATTCCACCTACCTCCTTACATTTTAGATATGCTGGTCCCTTATAAGCCTGTGCGCGGCCTTAGATTCTCAGGTAGAGCCCTCCTGGTCGCTCCTAAAACTCACCTCCTCACCAGGGGTGATCAGGCTTTTGTGGCCCGGGCGCCTTGGCTTTGGAACCACCCTACCTGAAGATCCAAGGCTAGCAAAATCAGTGCCTTTGTTTAAATCCCCTGTGGAAACATACCTCTAAGTCGAGTGCATGTATTTTGATTTTACTTTGCTCTTCATGCTGTTTAAAGCAATACATTGATTCTCTCTTCATTGGTTTTTGCGTGAACAGATCTAAGAAGCTCTCTGTGCCCGCCTCGGTGGTGTCTCGGATCATGGGCCGAGGGGGCTGCAACATCACAGCCATCCAGGACGTGACGGGCGCCCACATCGACGTGGACAAACAGAAAGACAAGAACGGAGAGAGGATGATCACCATAAGGTAGGACGGCAGGGAGCCCTCTGGTGGACGGTCATTAGAATTGCTGTTAAGGCACGCTCTCCACCTGGTTATTGTCAGCCACCATGAATAGAGTCCATCATTCTGTGTTTATATTTACCAAATGTGACTCTAAAAGATCAGAACAACAGAACTTCTGTTTTAAACAACTGGGTCTGTGAGATTACACACAGACGATCATAATGCAAGTCAAAGGGGCTCTGATCGGCCTTGGTGCCATACATCACAGATATGTCATGGTCATGGATGACTCATAGATGTTTTTAACGGGTTGCACCTTTTCTCACGGACCTTCTGGTTTCAGACTGTTTTCTAAAATGATAGTTAAATAAATATAGACCTATATATTGTTGTCATCACCGCTTGAGATTATCTTAAAAGGTTGAACGTGCTGGTAGTTTAACACTGGACTAAATTACAATACATACTCCTTCCAACATAAACTGCTGTTTAGGATGGGCTTTCCAAACTAGTTCAGAGAGTCAGGAGTTTTGATAAAAAGTTCTGAGACCGTCCATCAGAACTTGACTTAAATTTGACTTAAATTTGTACTTATATCACCTCCCTTTCCGAAAACTTCGGAAGGAGAATATATTGGCCTTAACTCACTTAGCGCCGAGCGAGCCAGATTTCAATATGAATCTGCGCTTATAACGCCAGGAAATAGCTATATTGAATCCCCAAAATCACATTACATAACCAGTTACACGTGCCTGCGAATGCCACAAGATGACCACTAGAGTGAGCCATAGCCCATAGACTTTCCATGGTCCCATGTTAAGTCAGAATAAAAAACAAGGTTCAGGAGATAACAGGATGGTACAATGACATGCTCTCCATTGACATTCAATGGACAGGCCGCGGGCCGCCATTTGAGCTCAATACTGCTCAATTCGTGCTTGATCGTCTCAAACCACCATTGGTATGGGCATCGGAACGTATATAGATGCCACACAGAAAGTTTCCGAATCAAAATCCGACCTAGTGAAGCTACGTGAGGGTCGGATGGTTTGCATTGAGCCTAGCGGCTAACAAAGGCCTACGTAAACAGGAAGCTATGGCTTAAAGGTGACGTCATAATCGTATCCTTTTTTTTCACGGTTTTCATCTGTATGCTAGTCGAAGGTAAGCTAACCGTTCCGCTCCGTCTATCAACCCAAATTAAAAGCTTAAACAATGCTTTTATATAAAAGTCGCTCCGAGTCGCTCGGCACTAAACGCCATCATTAGTTAGTCGCCCCGAAAGTCGCTCGGCGCTAAGTGAGTTAAGGCTAGGGCTCCACCAAAATGACGGCGTCGTGCCGGTGTCGGACGGCGACAAAAAATGAACCGGGGCGAATTTGAGCGTCCGACGTTGACGTTGACGTCGGCAGTGGAGCACCCTTCATTGATTAAAACGGGAGCGTTCCCAGCGTTGACGTTGACGCGACGCTCGACGCGCCCGGTGGAGCCGGGGGGTTAGACTGGAGAGTGCGTCAGCCACACATTCAACATCCCCTGGTTTGGTTATGACTGTAGACCTGTGTTGCCCTTCTCTTTATTTTGTTTAGACCACTAATGTTGCACACATGTGTTCAGTCTCCTAATTAGTGTGTGTGTGTGTTTCAGAGGTGGCACGGAGTCCACGAGGCACGCGGTCCAACTCATCAACGCTCTGATCCAAGACCCGGCCAAGGAGCTGGAAGACCTGATCCCCCGCAACCACATCAGAGCCCCGGGCTCCAAGAACTCCTCCGCTCCCTTCGCCACCTCCGCGGGCGTCGCCAGCGGCTCCGTGGGCCCCAAGGCGCTCTCCTCGCTCGTCACCTCCACGGGGGTCTCCTTCCAGTCCTCCTCATCGTCATCTTCGTCGTCCGCTCAGGCCGCGGGCAAGATGGGCAAGGGGCTGTCATCCGGTGTGAGGCAGCCCTTCCCCGTGTCGCTGCCCCTGGCCTACGCTCACCCCCAACTCGCTCTGCTGGCCGCTCAGACCATGCATCAGATCCGACACCCTCGTCTGCCCATGGCCCAGTTCGGCGGCACCTTCTCGCCCGCCGCCAGCACCTGGGGGCCGTTCCCCGTGCGGCCCGTGAGTCCCGGCAGCGCCAACAGCTCCCCCAAGCACAACGGCGGGAGTGGCAGCGGCGCCGGCAGCCAGCAGGCGCGCTCCAACTCGTCCGGCCACGGCGAGCACGGCTCCACCGCCGGCTCGCAGGGCTCCCCGGTCATCAGCAGCGCCCCCAACGCACACACATCCACCGTGGCGGCGTCCTCGCCACACACGCCCCCCAACCCCCCCGCCCCGTACAGCTCCCAGCCGAGCGTGCCCACGCCCTCCTCTGTCAGGAAACAGCTCTTCGCGCCCGACCCCAAGCCGGCCGGGGTCAACCACCCCGTGTCCAGCACCTCCGTCGCGGCTCCCAGCAGCAGCGCGGTGCGAGGCGCCGGCTCTCCCGCCCACCACAGCGCGGCCGCCTCCGTCGCCCCCCATCAGCCCCCCATCGGTCCCGCCGCGCAGCAGCAGCAGCAGCCCCCCATCCAGCCGCCCCTCAAGACGGAAGAGAAGAAGGAGAAAACCTCCCTGCCCCTGGAGAGCCAGCCCGCCTCCACCAGTGACAGTGTCAGTTCTGTGGGTTCTTTCGCCGCCCCCACCATGGCGCTGCCCCCCAAGCCGGAGCCCCGGCAGCAGCAGCAGCCTCCCCCTCCCACCTCGGCCGCGCCCTCCTCCTCCTCCTCGGAGGCCCCTCCCCCGCTCCTCGCCCCACAGGTCAGCTCCCACATGTCGTCGGCCCCCGCGGCGCCGGCCCCCTCGCACGCCCTCACGCACCCCAACAACACCGTGCCCCACTTCTCGGCGCCGGCTCCCAGGGTCTCCCATCGGATGCAGCCTCCGGGTGCCTACTACTCCCTCCCCGAGCAGCAGCAGCAGTCTGTGTTTGTGCCCCTCAACGCTCAGCAAGAAGCGCCGAAACAACAGAGCCAGAGCCAGGCCAGCCAGCCCTCCAACCTGCCCCAGCAGCAGCAGCAACAACAGCAGCAGCAGCAGCAGCAGCAGCAGCAGGGTCCCCATCAGGTGTCCTCCAACATGGGCATGATGAACGGCTCCCAGATGCAGCACGTCCCCAGCGCCGCCAAGCCTCAGCAAATCCCCCCCAACTTCGGACCTGCAGGCCTTTTCAACTTCAGCAGTATCTTTGACAACAACAGTCAGGTCAGTTCACCCCCCAACACAATCTGGTCTCGGGCTACGGCAACTGTTGATTGCAGATTATTCTATTTATCCATTTTGATCATTTGTTTGATTTTTCTATATCAACAAGTTGAATAAAATTGTCATTTATCTTTAATAATTATATATTATATTTACCCCTCAGGCTGGTAACACATTTGTGTTTATTACAGTACATGTACAGTATGTAGTACAGTAATTTTTGAAAAAGAAAAAAGAAAAAGTAATACGTTTTCCAGAAAAGCTGTGTCATTTTCAAATCGGACATGGGTCTTTAAGGCTTTTTTCAATCGGACTTAGGCCTAAATGGGGAGAAATGTCTCCCCCCAAAATCATTTATTTTCGATTTTTTTATGAAAAGATAATAAAAAATGCATTAAGTTTACCTCTGTGTGCAGCAGAAAATACAGAATATTGACTCTAAATGTCGACGAGGTAGCAGCTGCTTGTTGATGTCCTTGGTCTGCTGTGTCTCTGTCTCTGGCAGGTTGGTAACAACCAGGTGTGGGGTGCGTGCCACCTGCCCACCCGCTCGCCCCCAGAGCAGTCCTACTCGGCCCCGCCCGCCTACATGGGCATGGGGCAGATGGACAGCATGATGCCCCCGCCTCCACCCGACAGCTCCAAGGCCCCCGGCTACCGCTCGGCCTCCCAGAGGATGGTCAACAGCCCCATTGGTACAAAGAAATTGTATTTTATTTCACTGTAGGCTCTATGCCACAGGTTTTCAAACTGTTTTGGCTCTGGTACGCCTGTAAATTACCCTTTCATCCACGGCATCCCTGAATTGCACTGTTAATTTTTAGAGTCTTATATCATATTACACTACGTAAATATGGATCTTTCCACCCGAGATACGATATGTCACGGAGATATATCCATTTTCATTAGAACAGATTGAAGATAATGTTATACTTGATGTTGGAATTGTCCTGTAATGTTCTTCTGTGCCCTTATAGCTTTGTCAATAGCCCATCTGTACTCTAACACCCGTCGCAATGATCTACTATTTTTGTTTATAAAAACATATTTTTTACAACTTTCACCTATAATTAAATTTCCAAAACGGGGACACCAGGTTGACAGTAGTTAAAATGTGTTGTGTTGAGGTCCACGTCCTGTGTTGTGATGAAGTGTATATTTTGTTGTGTGCAGCTCTGACCAGCTATGCCACCAGCATCTCGGGCAGCCCCGTGTATCTGCATGGCCATGGAACTCCCTCGTTCAGCAGACAGCACTTCTCCCCTCATCCCTGGAGCGCCTCCTCCTCAGGTACTGCTCACAACACAGCCCCGTTCAACTCTCTGAATGCTCAGTCAAAGCACAACCCAGTTGAGGGAAATGGTACAAATCTTTAACCAAAGTACCATGGTTCTGATGTGAGGACTTTGTTGTGTGTTTCACATCAGTGATGTGAAATAATGTCTGACATCGGTGGGTGTACACATATGAGAGAAACAAACAGAAGTTCATGGGTTAGAGCAGTGGTTCTCAACCTTTTCAGGCTGTGACCCCCAAAAAGCACTCTTAACACATTGACCGCCATTTTAACATACCTCCGTACTCCCACCTGCCATTCGTCTCCATAGACTTCCATGTAATTGGGTGTGCACGGATCATGCACACCCATGCCTAGATAATGCACCACGTGTGTCCACATTGCTCACAGCTTTCAAACAAAAAAATCTGAATGGAAATCCGTTCAGGCATTCATGAGATAACAGCCACTATGTTTAACAAAGATGGCTGCCAAAATGGCTGCCATGCTTGAAAGATGGGGTTGCTATGGGGGTTAAACATGCAATTTCGCGATTGCTATCATGCCTACTCCATTTTTGGGGGTCAAAATTTTTTTTTTTTTTTTTTTAATTCTCGGGACTATCGGGCCTGGCGGGGAAAGACATTGGAATAATCTCGGGACTATCGGGCCTGGCAGGGAATGAGTTAATCATAGGAGTTGAGGCATTACAATTTTTGCGAGGCATTACATTTTGTTTGACTCTACAGATAAATATTGTGAAAATAGCAGATCTACAAGCGCACAGCTCCTCGCATTGCGTGGCATTGTGAGCTTGTGAATCGGGTATTTTAAACGATTGCCCTTTTCTTATGAATGTTTGACCAGTTTTTAGAGTTTGTTGATGACTATTGATGCAGTAATGGTCCTTACATTTTCAATTCACTGTCATCTGGGGACCCCCCGGTTGAGAACGGCTGGTATAATGTGTGGGAGAATGGGAACATGTGAACCTAAATCCCGTCCTGACACGAGGAGATCATAATATTATCTGGCGTCAACATTTCAGAAAAGAAAATCATATTTTGTAACGTTTTGATTTCAATTTTTGAATGAACACTTCTGACTGAACCGTTCTTCTCCTTCTCCTCCTCTCCCAACCAACCACAGGAGAGTCTCCGGTGCCCCCTCCCTCCTCCACCGTGTCCTCCTCGGCCGTGGCCCCTCCCCCCCAGCAGCCCAAGCAGGGGGGCAGCTCGTCCCAGCAGGACCGCAAGGTCCCGCCGCCCATCGGCACGGAGCGGCTCGCACGCATCCGCCAGACGGGCTCGGTCAACCCGCCGCTGCTCACCACCAGCTACACGGCGCCCGTCGGCCAGGGGGGCATCTGGTCCTTCGGCGTGGGCAGTGCTTCTGGTGAGAGAGAGAGAGGGAGGGTTGACTATGATGATGGAAGATAATTTGTTATGGGGCTACTGGAGTGTTGATCACCAAAAAGAGAGGAGGGGACCTTGCTATTAATGGGTTAAAACCGGGAACGCATCTGTGCTAGACTTTTGGTTATGTAATTTTGTTCACATTTTTGGGAGATTAGGGAAACTTCAGAGTAAAAATTGTGAAAAAAAAAAACATTCAAATGTTTATTTTGTCCCCCCAAATCAAAGATGATGACCCAAATCTGTGCCATTGATCATTTGTAAATATTTTTAATTGGCATCATTGGATTCCCTGACCCCAAACATGTAGCTTTAGCTACCAGAATCATGATCCATTTTTCAAAATCCAAGATGGCAAATGGAATCATGGATTTTCTGATTTGTTATACTCTGAAGTTTCCAAAATTGTATAGTTTTCCTAATCTCCCGAAGATTTGAACGAACCTTCATATTTGGACACAGGACACTGGACTATTGTACATCTGCTGTTTTTTAGCATTTTTGAAAGATTTTGAAATTTGAATTTTTTTTTAATCATTTTGCATTACGAAAAAGTTAGAGAATTGCTAATTCAGAAGGCATTTTATTGAATAGGCCTGGATCTTAATGGGTTATAGAGCTGGGCACTTAACTGTAAATAACATGGAAACGGATATTTAGAACCAATTACTGACTTGCTCTTACTCATGTAGGTTAGAGTTGAGAGCAACAGCATGTTCCTCCACTTGCTGTACAATGCAATACTTTAATGTATTTCTTGTTTTCCGTTAAGGTGGCTCTCCACCAAACAGACTACTTCAGACCACTGCAGACTGGCAGTCGGGTCCGACGTCGGATGATGTCAGATTTTCAGGTGCCAAAAAGTTCCAAGTTCTGGATCACACCCCCTGCACAAACTATTGCAAACGTTAGGCCTTTGGCACCTTGTTGTAGAGTAGAATAGTTCCCACTCCTAGGGGTGTTTTTGTTTTTGTCACATTACATGTACCAGATCCTTACCCGTCCCCTCACCCGTCCCTAAGGGATCCTTCCCCTCCTTACCCATCTGATCTCCGGCTGCTCACGTCTTTATCCTGTTTATTTATAAACTGGATAAATACCCGTATGCAGCCTTATATATACGTATGCCTTGATGTCACATGAAGCTTGACCGATCATGGAGACACACAAACACAGACACACACATGGCTGATTTATATATGGATAGAAGATGGATATAATGTATAGGTGAATTGAAATTGTGAGCAGCCATTCGATTCTACAGTGCTCGAGGAGCAATTAGGGCTTAAGAGTCTTGCTCAGGGACACACATCGACATCGCTGGCCTGTCCTGGAATCGTACCTGGGACAACCAGGGGCTGTGGCTCCCCAGGCAGGCTCACTAACCACTAAGCTATGGCTGTTGTGTGCATGCGTCAGAGGATAACTCTCGACTCGACACGTCTTGCCTCAGAGAGCTTGGACCAAAACAAAAACACAGAGCATTTTTGCGCTAGTCATAGTAGGCTACTGCTTTGCTTTGGAGTTGATCGGTATAGGGATATTGAGAGTTGGCAATATGGTATCTAGTTCAAATGTGCGATGGGCAATGTCTCTGGCTTATCTAGGCTTGCTCCTGCACCTTAAGTAGACGAGAGTTCTACTTCTATACATAGCCTTTACACTCCACCACCCTGCTGTTACCGACGGGCGGTAGAGCTCTGTCGGTAGCTGACAGAGCAAGTTTTGACAGCTTTCGACGCTTCCCTACAACTTATGTATGCCTGACATGATAGCGTACACAACACTGCCTGTTTGACAACAGATTTTTTACCACAGACGCTTAGTTTCCCAACACTTAACTGCTGCCGACGTCTGTGCGGTGGAGAGCTACCTTTATTGTCATTGTGAATTCTTTCAAGCATTTTGTGACATTGTTCTTGAAAGGTGCTATAAAATAAAATAAAGCTTATTATAAATGTGGGAGTTGGGGTTGACACTAAGGTCTCAGAGGCACTTGCCTGTCGAGCAAGTACAGGTCAAGTTCTGCTTGCCCAAAGGTCATGCCCACTTGTCAAAAAAGTAAATCAAATCAATGTTAAATCCGATCAATAAATCGAGTGGCAGCAATCACTATGAAAGTCTGAATGACTGCAACTGCTACTTGTAATTGTTCTTTCATGAATAACCAACAATATTTAATGAAGACGGTTGCTTCCCCACTCATGCGCACTTGACCGTCAGGCAATCTTGCCCAAACGTTTTATTTTCTTGCCTTGTGGCAAACTATTAGTGTCAATCCCTTAGGAGGAAAACGATAAAAAAAAGAAATAGGCGTTTATGTGTGGGTTCTGCCACCAATGCGAACGCTAACCCTCTTGCTTCTTTTTTGCGTTTGGCGGCGACAGAGGCCATGTCGGGTTGGTCGCAGCCGCTGATGAGCAGCCACATGATGCACCCTCAGCTGCAGGCGGAGCAGTCTGCCTTCTCGCAGCACCAGCCCATGGAGCAGGACGACACGGGCATCGCCAACCCCGCCAACAACTACCACCAGCCCCAGCACCTTCCCAACAGCTACATGGACTTCCCCAAGGTGGGGGAAACACAACACAAACACACAGATTCAAGTTCTCAGTCACCACAACCGATTTCCAGTCTTCCATGGAAGTCGGTATATCTTCTATGAAAGTCAGTCGTGGCCTCCCCTGGCAGCCCCTCGGGACACAAGCCTTCCTCAGCCCCATTGTCAGTTCTTATAGTCCATTCTAAAGGCCAGTCCATACTTTCTCTGAAACAAACTTTTCGGCGGAAAGGTCCGGTTCGACTACAAAATGACGTCACTCGTGACTTCTGAAAGGCATTACACCGAATTAGAGTTCGGAAAATTGCACTACGGAAAGTCGCGACTCACCGAACATTTCTGAGGTTTTGGAGATACTATGGACAGGCCTTAACAGAGATGCTCTCCTAAATGGTCTTATAAGGACATGTACTAAAGATAAGACCAACATACAAATAGATAGAGAAGTACAGATTCGCTGACCGAGTGAGAGAGTAAGCATGGGGGATACAACTCAGCTGTTAGATTGACAGCTGTAGTTGAGTAGTGTTAGCACATGTACTGTGAAAGCTAGCTGACCAACCATTCAAACTCATTTGAATGGAAGGCAAACGAGTACATAATACATATATTTGGTGACCTATACATTTCTGCCACCACATAATGCATAAATAAAAGGTCCTTACCGTTAAGTTCCATCATGTGTGTTTTGCAGGGGATGCCCATGTCGATGTATGGAGGAACCATGCTGCCCCCTCATCCTCCCATGGCAGAGGGCCCCGGGGGTCCCATGTACAACGGCCTGCACACTGGGGACCCCGCATGGAGCCCCATCATCAAAGTGGTCCCAAACAACGCAGACAACTCTGACCCACAGCAGGTATAACCTGATGCACTGTTGACTTTGACAGAAACTCTTCTTTTAGTTTAGTCAGTCTGTTGAATTAAAGTGACATTCAGTTTTAGTCATATGAAAAGTTTTTGTCTAGATTTAGTCGACTAAATATCTTTAATGTTTTCGACAAAAATGTATTTTGGCGTGCCTTGATGGTGTTTTTTTTTTTTTTTTTTTTACACTTGTTGCATGCTGAAAATAGCAGAGAGTTGTGAGCTTGTTTTGCTATTTTCAGAGAGAGTCCAACCAAACATAGAAGTAACTTGTCTTTTAGTTCTACTGGATCTCTTCTCCACTCCATAACAATTTAGTCTAGTTTTTATTTGTCTACGAATTTGTCAATATATTTATTCTTAGTTTTAGTCATCATAGCTTAGTTTTTATTTAGTTCTCGTCAGGGTAAAAAAGGTGGTCGACAAACATTTTTCGTCAGTAGTTTTAGTCGACGAAACTAACCCTGCAGGTAACCTGATCCAGTCCACATCATCACAATGGTTCATTTGTGTAAACATTGTTATGAAATGTTTAGTAAAAGAGAGAATAATGCATCCACAAAAGGGTGGACTAAAGGTATTGCTCCACCAATCTTTGTGGGGGAGGGAATCATTTTAATTTTGTTGGTTTGGCAAAACTCCAGAAAAAATATTTTCTTTATTCTTTCGACATTCGCCCTTCATTATTTTCGTTGGGTAAGGTATTTGTGTCCTCTAAAGTTATTTTTGACAGGTAGCCATCATGTTACTACAGTATGTTGCAAACCAACATGACTGCAACACCCCTGTTGCAAAAGTGTGACATCTAGTGACTGAATGTTGTCTCTTGCACTTAATATAAGTTCTATGAACCTCAGCATCCCTAATCTGATTTGGTGTTGAGTGAAAGAGCATTCCAAGTACAGCTGCAACTCTGTTCCGTTTTATAGAGGAGTGGTTCCCAAAGTTTTTAGCACAAAACCCAAAACATAAATGGCTAGCTTCTTTAACTTTATACACACACACACGCACACTATTTTTGAAAAATCTTGAACATTTGTTCACGATTATTGAAATATTCTTGATCTTGAATATATCTTTTTAAAGTGAACATTTTTATTACTCAAATCTTTGTTTCTGGGGGTCCCTGTAGTATATCCAAAACATTTTTAGATGGGGGCCGGCAGCCAAATAAGTTTTATTTTTGGGATCCTTGACATGAAAAGGTTTAAGAACCACTGATTTTACAGGTTAAGCCTCATCTTTTGCTCCTTGTCTCGCCTCCTGTCAGGTGTGGCCCGGTACCTGGGCCCCTCACGTGGGCAACGTGCACCTGAACCACGTCAACTAAGACCACGGCGTCAACAGCAATCAAAACCGCACACAGCATGATGACCCAACAGCGCAAAACCTGAAGTACCAACCGACCGACCGTTAACCGAGACCGAGACGAAGTTTTAAAAGAGTTTAAAAAAAATGAGAAAATAAAATTTGCAACATGTTAACTTTAGTAGAGACCAGAGAGTGCAGAGCGAGCGAGCGGTTGAAGAATTGGAATCTCTTGACACCATTCTTTGATGTGCCTATCTCAGATAAGAAAGGAGGAATTTGGGCGAGGGCTATTATCAAAATGTCCTGATGATGTCTGCAAACACATGCGTGATTACCTGTCCAACAGGAAACATTCTCTGCGTAGTTTAGCCTTTTTTTTTTTTCTTTTTGTTTCTTTTTTTTTTTGAGAGAGACTTAAACCCACATACACCGTTCTTGGGCTGCGGGGGGCGCTCAACGTGACGTAGCTATTTAAACTCGGCCCAGAACCAGAACTAGATGATGATTACCTAAAGAGAGAGAAATCAAACCTTTTAGAAGTGGTAAATACATGTATAATTGTTTACATACTAAAAAGGGTTAAAATGAGAGTAAATTTCATGTCGTATAGTGGCTCTACTTTATGTAGCCTGTATTAATGTGAAATATTTACCTTAATATTCAATAAAAATATTGAAAAGTACTTCTTTGTTTGTGTGCTCTTTTCTGAAATAGTTTTGTCCGCGTTTATGCACGGGTTGCAGGTGGACATACTGAACTGAAAACACAAATCAGATCTTGTGTGGCAGGAAAAAGAAAAGTATTTTGTACATTAGTGAACAGTAATGTGGCAGTGTTTATGACTAAAATAATAAATAAATATACTGTATGTCTGAAAAGCGGAGTTGCCATAAAAAGCTGGGTTATGAGATCTTGGCTTAAAAGCCTTTTCCAAATAGATTTGATCTTTACCGTTGTAAACCTCTGACAATAAAGAAATGGGTGAAATTATCATACAAGGAACGGTAAATGGTGCATTTATACAAAGTGCTGCTTGCACACACCACACATGACGATGGTGGAGGCAACCTCATCAACCTGCTTATCGGGAGCAGTAGGGTTCAGTGTCTTGCTCAAGGACACTTCGACAGAATCGACACTACTAACCCAGGGGGAGCCGGGAATCGCCACTGCCGTGCCCAAGAAGAATAGAGACGGAACAAGGAAAGCCGGTCATATATTCTTGATGTAAATACAATGCAATTATATTCAATTGGCTGAAACAATACCTGTGTGTGATGCCTTTGTGTGTGTGTTTGAAGTTAATAAACACAATCACAAAGGGTTCCATGCTATCTGGAACGGTTAATAGTTGCCCCTAGTTTTAAAATATTAAATACATGATGAATAAAATAAGCGTGCTTTGATTCATCTGACACTTTTGGAATTATTGTGTATTTGTGTACGTTGAATAGAGCATCGCAGCGGAAGTGGATGCCTGGTGTCACTACGTCATTCCCCATTCATTTTCGCAATAGACTTTTACAAAAATATTTATAACAATTATGTTAAGCCTCGAACCAAGCCATCCAGGATGGAGGTGAATCATGACCATATAACCTTTGATCCTATGTGAAAACATATTTTAATATTACATTATTTGATATACTACATTTAATAACTACCCTTTGTTTAGCGATTTTCAAAATGTTCTTTTCATAGAAAAAAAGGTTATATGGTCATGATTCACCTCCATCCTGGATGGCTTGGTTCGAGGCTTAACATAATTGTTATAAATATTTTTGTAAAAGTCTATGGCGAAAATGAATGGGGAATGACGTAGTGACACCAGGAATCAACTTCCGCTGCGATGCTCTATAGCAGGGGTCTTCAACAGGGGGTCCGCGACCCTTAGGGGGTCCGCGGAGGTACTGCAGGGGGTCCGCGAAATTATTGGTTAAAAAAAAAAAAAGATTTCAAAAAATGTTTATTTTTTTTAATTTTTTCCACATTCATGTTAAAAAATAAATCATGATTCTATCCATTTTGAATAGCTTGAATACATGATTACTATGCAATTGACAGATTGTTGATATTATTGATTATTGGTTCTCAGTTAATAAGTAGTATGTTTAGAAATGGTAGTGGTACGGCCCACCCTGCTCGCTGTAACTTGTACATGTTTAAAATAAAAAATATATGTCGTAGCCCCGACCCCCCCACCCTACGAGGTGGTTAGAGCTACGAGGTGGTAGGGGGTCCCTGCTCCATCTCCCCATCGGTTTGGGGGTCCCCGGCCTGAAAACGTTGAAGACCCCTGCTCTATAGTGTATTCATATAAATCAGTCAGGAGTCAGGACAGATGAGGGTAAGGCTGCAAAAAAGGGAGCAATCAATTGATACGTGATTGTGATATGCATCCATTATCATAAAATAATGTAAACGTGCAATAAACGTGTAATAGATAATTTTTTGTTTTAACCGTATTCATGCATAGTATGATAGTTTAAGATAATATATATATTTTTTATATCAAGGCATTTTATTGTGAAGTTACACCGGACGTGAGGTTTTTCCCAATGATTTATGCTCACGGCGTGAGCCTCACGCCCATGAACTTAGCCGATCTACAAGCCCACAGCGCTTCTAGTCCGCGACGCGTCGTGGGCTTGTAGATCGGCCAATGTTCCAGCGAGCTACACCGTCGCGTGACGACGTAAACCGGGCTTGACACTGACAACAACCCCGGTCCAACATGGCTGCTGCTAGTCCCGCTGCTCCTGCTACTATCGCCGCCGAGGCGGCTGCTACTATAACAACGCCGCAAACGACGGTTCCCATCCCGGCTCCGTTTGACTTCTCCCGGCCTCCGGTCATCGACGGGTTCGAACCCTCAGCCCCGATCAACAGGGACGAGAGTTTCAAGGAAAAGTTCCTGAGGAAAACCAAGGAGAACCCCTTCGTCCCCATAGGTGAGTTGTGTAATGACCACGGTGGGGTCCGATTAGCTTCGCAGGGGGTCACATCCGCTTCGGAGCGGATACGGAAACTGTGTTCAAAGAGATTCTAGTCTCGCGTAGCCAGACAACTATTCCACAATCTCTGAATGCCGGGAGCATTTGACCAAATCGCGGAGGCAACAGTCTGGCCACGCGAGACTAAAGAGATTCCAGAATCTTTGTTTTGTTTTGCAAATGACCGGATACAGTAGGCGGGCTCTAGACCGGATCTGAATAGTAAATAGAAACCAGGCTTTTTGGAGGTTCGTTTTTAAAGGCAAACTCTGTCTTGAAAACAATACACGTGAAACAAACAGTTGCTGCAAACTAGTTAACGACATAGTTGTATGCAAACTACAACATGCGATAATTCATGTAGTTTGTGTAATTTATGCTAGAACCATTATGCCAGTCAGCAGCAGCTGCCACTGAGCTGAGGATTTGCAAAGCAGCAACGGGCAATCAATGAATCTAAACTGTCAAAAGACAACAACAAAAGATAAACAATGTCATCATTAATGTGGGCAGATAAGTCCAGAATGAACAGAAAGCAGTGCACTTCTGCCTACCAGTTAAGAATAAACTGATGTTTTGTCATATACCTTGTTCTGTCCTGCACAGGACATCGTGTGCTTGCTTATGTTATGAAACGGCATATGGGGGGGGTGCAATGCCCTTGATTAAGAAGCTGCCTTGTCAGTTAAGATCTATGCCTTCTACATATTACTTTTGGAAATCAGGGATTTGATTTGCATCAACATAGTATTGTAGAAAAAAATATATGGTTGCAAGTTATCAATATTTCATCACGTTTTGCACCAAATGCTATTTCTTTATGGTGCATTTTCTTTTATTGATAGCATCATCTTCCTGTGCCACTGTCAATCATAATACTCAGATTTCCTGAGTTGTATTATTTATTTTTAGACACCTCAATTGCTTGCACTGCTTCTCAACTTTTTCAGGCCATGACCCCCTGAAATGATCATAGTTGAACTGAGGACACCCCCAGCCTCCACCCCGACAAGCACTTGGACTTGTAGGAGTTGAGGCATCACATTTAGTTTGACTCTGTTCGGTTCCACAGATAAATATTGTGAACATAGCAGATCTACAAGCTTGTGAGGCTATTCACAATTTGTTGCCCCTTTCTTATAATATTTGACAATTTGCCCAATGTTTGATCAGTTTTTATATTATAGTTTGTTGATTACTTTTGTAGCAACTAATATATATATATATATATTTTTTGAGGTACAAAATAAGCCCTAAAAGTCAATCACTTCACTGTCATCTGGGGACCACTCAAAAATCATGAGGGGACCCGAACCACAGGTTGAGAACCACTGCTCTAATAGACCGTTTGTCAGCCTTCTGATTGGTCCCTGAGACTCCCTGACTGGCCAACCAGAAAAAAACATTCACATTTTGCTATCGGGGGTGGAGTTTGTGCAGTGGAGAATGTTGAATGCGTCTTTCAAGAACTGTCCGCAGTGCGCGACACGGAGATCGGCCGGTACGGTGATAGCGACGGCAAGCGTCAAGCGATCTCGCTCATCATAACGAATAAGCTTCAACAAACTAGTTCACATGTACCTTATCAATGGTCTAAGAGTCACGATTGGGTACATATAATTTAAATGGGCAGAATTACGAAAAGCCAGCCTATTATGTGAGGAGAAACATTCTCTCTGTCCTCTTCCTAGTACCCAAGATGCAATGCGCTTCTCTTTCTATCTCTGATCCAGAGGATTAAACTAATTAAAACATTTATTTTTCGGGGGAAAACTACTGTTTTGCTATGTAATTACTGTACCTTTTTCTTCCCTTTTTATTAATATCACGTAGATGTGTTTTTTGTGGTACTTTATATAGCTGTAATGAGGCTATGAAGGGAAAAAAATTCCCATCCACTACCACTATAAAAGAATCTGCAAAGAGGATTCTGTCCCACTGGGATTAAACAAATTAAAACATATATTTTCGGGTAAATCCCCTGTTTTGCAATGTAACTACTGTACCTTTGTCTTCCCTTTTTATTAATATCACCTAGGTGTTTTTCCTTTGGTACTTTATATAGCTGTAATGAGGCTATGAAGGGAAAAAAAATCCCATCCACTTCCACTATAAAAACAATCTGCCCAGGGTTAATGTCCCATCATAGTAACAGGGCAGAATGGGGCGGGATTTGCAAAAGGGTTTATTGGTTAGACTCCGGCCACCTTGGCACTGCGAGGGTGGTGTCACTGGCACTCTGGCATTAGACTTTTCAAAAAGAAAAACATATATATTTATACCACCAATATAGAAACACTTTTCACTATAAATCAGCCAATATTGCACTGAACTAGACCTACGTTTTGAGCGTCAAGGATCACAATGAAACTATTCTTAAAGTGATCACTTGTACCCGTGGCATGCTGGTGTGCAGCTGGAGTGCTGCACTGCTGCCTTTACAATATAATCACCTTGTTACCAATTATTATTCCAACTCTTTTTTGCAATCTGCAAAATAATAGTTTTCTTCATAAAGGTGTCTTCTAAGTAAGGCCTGTCAATTATTTCCAACCGAACTCCTCTGGGAAACTTTGTGGGAGCCAATTAAAGTTTAGAAAGTCTTTCAACAGTGGGCAAAGGGCTCAACTGGGCAGGCAGGCAGCTGCCCGCATTGCCCAGCACTGACATTTCTGCTCAGGGAAACTTTGTGGGAGCCAATCAAAGTAGAGAAGACCTGGTGTGAAAACTGGAAAAATATAAATTGGCCAATATGAGCTTGTGTCCCAAGGGGTTTGTGGGGTTGCTGAATCGATTCCAACCAATAGTTTTTAGTAAGGATTATAATTGGCCATGCCTCCTTTTCAGGGGGCCTATCCATCAGATTGTGGTGGCTATAATTTTCACGTTTTTTTGTTGATGGTATATTTGGGGTTCCTAGAAAGTCAAATGGAAATGTGTATCATTTGGTATTAACTTTGGTCTCAGAGTATGTCCATGTTTGAGATGAGCATCAGAACAGAAACAGAAATTAGTCTATTACCAAGGTGCAGCCATCCCCTTACCATGTGCATACTGATTATCCATGTCTTGTAACCCCACGCCAATTATGAAGTAGGTACTGTAGGTGTCCTTGCATAGCTAATGTATGGAATAGATTCAGCACCTCACACAAGCCCCTTGTTAGACATCGCACAATTGGCCAATTTATATCTTTCCAGTTTTTTCACGTCTTCTCAACTTTGATTGGCTCCCATGAAGTTTCCCAGAGCGGAAGTGTCCGTGCTGGGCAATGCCAAAAAGTTGGGTTGGGAAGTAATTCTCAGCTTTGATTGGCTCCCACAAACTAAGTTTCCCAGTTTGGTTGTTCAGTAATTGAGGAAGACACCTTTTATGAATAAATTAGTGAAAAAAGCTTGTTTTGTATATGTATGAATGAGTGACATTCTTGTGTTTGGCTCCTCCAGGTTGTCTGGGTACAGCGGGTGCGCTGCTGTGGGGTCTCCGAGCCTTCAATCAAGGGAAGACCAGACAGTCCCAGCTGATGATGCGGGGGCGTATCGCGGCTCAAGGATTCACTGTAGTTGCCATTATTGTGGGTGTTCTGTCGACCGCATTTAAACCCAAACAGTGAGGAGCAACGAAACTGTGGTGGCTAAATTATTTGTTGTGTTAAGAAGATATTTATAAAGGGCAGCAACATATTTTCTTTTCCCAACCACCGGGGTTGTTATACTTGAAGTTGGACCTGTGAAAATAAAGACTCTTCCAACACAGACCAAGTAAGCACTTGGGAATCTCAATGAAGTTCAAACTTGATTGAAAAATGTGATGCAGATTTTATTGGTTTGAACTATAGAGACCTACCAATCGTGCTCGCTGCATTGTGGGTGGTATTTTGCTTTAAGATTATTCCTAGACAAAAATGGAACCGTGATTTTGCACCGTCTTCTTGCATCGATGAGATTGTCATGTCAGAATATGCCATTACATATTTCACACAGACATAAAATGTAAAGATAACTGTCCATGTGTTGTAAATATTGGATCAGTAAAGGAATATTCAAGCAGAAGCAGTCATAATCCATAGTTTGTTTTATTCAGTTTTCCATTTCCCTTGTAACATTCTTTTCTTCATAAACTCCAAATAGGCAACATGTGAAACTAATTAGGCATTACTGTTTGTAAAACAAACAAACACCATATTCATTTGTTTTGTAAAGAAATGTCAAAAAACATTACTAGAAGCTTGTTTGCTCAGAGTCGACAAGACTCCAAATAATAATTAACTTCATTGTAAGAATGAAGAAATTTAGATTGTTGTACAAATTCTTTGTACAAAGTAAGAATAAATTTAGATTGTTATACAAATCTTTGGTTGTGGCATGTTTTGCCTTTATGGACCAACATGCTGCCTAAGGCTTAATTCATACCTTGTCGCTTGAAAAATGACATTTTCAACTGAATAAAAATCGTTGGGAGTAGAAATTAGCCTAAACTTGGAATGAAATTGTATCTGGATTAAAACAAACTGGAATTTACAGGATTAAGAGGTGAAATCTGAAAGGCCACACGCTTTATAGCATTTCAAAAAGACATTTTTCTGCTACGCAAAATATGGTACTTGGAATATAATACAACATAATTGAACATAGTGTTTGTGGTTACGTTTCATTAGTGACAGGCAGAGGTGGTTACAATCTATCCTTAAGGATTGTGCAGTACTTTGAACTGAATTCTAAATAAAAATGGAAACTAAAGATTAGTGGTTGTTAATGACAAAACTAAATGCAATGTTATAAAACAAACAGCAGATCCAAAACACTGGCATAATAGAGGCATGCAGTTAAGTTGACCTAATGCCCTTGTTAAGTTCAAGGGGGAAGGGGGCGATTTTAATTTACAGTAACAATATTTACTCCATTATAACCACAATGCATTTGTGACTACAGGATACGAAAACAACAGAGCAGTCCTTCATTTTATCCAAAGAGAGTGAGGTATACTTCAGAATAATTAGAACGATGGGAGTTTGTTTTCTCAAGGTAGTGAAAAAGGAAAGACTTAAATCTAAATTGTTATTATGCAAACGGGAATTAAAAACTTGTAAAAGGCAAAAGTTTAAAGAAGAAGAGGATAGAGGTCCTTGCGTTGCCGCCTTAGCGAACCAGCGGCGTCTGTTTGAGGGAGATGAGGACAGAACGCATGCGGGAAACATCCTTCGCCTGCTTGTTGGTTTTGGGGTTGAAGTCGCAGAGGCGAGCGACTCTCTCCCACTCGGTCCCCGGGCTGTCACCGTCGCACTCGGCCAGGAAGGCCTCTTCTGACGCTCTGCGTGACGGGACAAAGCACCAGAAATCAGGAGGCGTCCTGCTAAGCCAGCTATCACAGAACAAAACTCCACACTGGCAAAAGCACGTCCGCACAATAATGTGTCACTCGTTAACTAAATTAACCACTTGAACTCCAGCAGCCCCTATTCTGGGGAGGGGGGGACAGACGTTCGTCCGAAATAGCCGATCTACAAGCTCACAACGTGTCACGCCGTGACATCTTGTGAGCTTGTAGATCGTCTATTTCTAGCAAAGAAATTGGAAGGAAAGGAGCAGACCGAGTACGATTGCAACTCGGGTCTGTCTTACCAAGTAGAGGGTTTAAGTGGATAATTCATGCAACTGGCAATCTTTTACTTCAGATATACAGTAGAGCACGTTCATGCATTTCTTTAGTTATCACCGCACGCACCACCTGTGAGCAGCGAGCTCAACAGACAGTTCTGTGCAAGCAGCGTAACATTAGACTGTGCTTGAGCCTATGTTAGCAGCAGTTTTTTTTTAAAAGTGAAACGCATACAATCTCATAAACCATGTGTTTGTAGTTTTAGAGCAGGGGGGCATGCATCCCGTTAAGAAAGGAGGAGCTGGTTGTAAAGAAACTCATGGAAGCTACAAGGGGCGTAAACAACGTCAAAAAGCAGAAGAGTTCTAAAACCTACACCAAGCCTATAACATCAGAGTTGGGCTGTTTGTAGAAAGACTTGTCGGCAATCCTAGTACGCAGGCAAGCCAAGTAAGCAGGAAAAAAAAGGAGAAGAAAAACAGTGTGAGTGTTCATGAACAAAGCAGAGAAAGGTTAGGGCCAGCTTAACCACATTACACTTTGAGTACCCTGTTTTGAGCAGATTTTTCACAATCTTTTAATTTTATCTTTAAGAATAGCTAAAATAGCAGATGTACAAGCTCACGACAACGCACGGCAAAGATCTGCGTTGTTGTGAGCTTGTAGATCTGCCATTTTCACTGTTCGTGGTACGACTAAGTATATCACGTGGTTAAGAACGATACTGTAAGCAAGTGAGAGAAACCAGAGACCTAATAATAAAATACTAAAGTTTTAGGCAACTAGGCAATAGTTTTGGGTGGGCTAGGTTCAATGTTCAACCAATGACAGCTTACCCTGGCCTAGTGAACTGTAAATGAAAACAATGTTTTTGTACATCTAATTCTAAAACTGGTTCTCAACCTTTATGATTTTAAGGACCCCAGCATTAGGACAAGGATCCCCGTTTTCCAACCTAGGAATCCCAATCTACCCTATAAAATCCTACATGTTAATTAATGGAACCAAATGAGGGTCTATTTGTACACTCAAAGATCCTGAAAGGGTACACTTGGTTCCTAACTCCAACGATTTAGCTGGGGACCCCTACAACAACAAGGACGCCTGGGGGTCCCACGGAGCCCATGTGAAGAACCAGTGTTCTAATTCAGTGGTTCTCAAACTGAGTTCCCAGATAACAGTGAAGTGACAATTTAACCATTTAGGCCTAGAATTATTGAATGCTTTAACTAGTGAAAAATAGCAGATATACAAGCTCACAGCGCGGCACCGAGTGCCGCGCTGCGAGCTTGTAGATCTGCTATTTTTTGAAAAAGTCCTGAAAATGTGTGCAAATCTTTGAATATGTGTATTTTCAAAGCAAACTTTTGTAACTCAAATTTTGCTTCTGGGTGGTCCCTGGAACTAGATATTTTGAGATGGGGGTCCGTGGCCAAATAAATATCAGTTTGGGGGTCCTTCACATGAAAAGGTTTGAGAACCACTGACATAGTAGTCTCTCAAGAACAGACTAACTGAGCTCCAGTTAAGCGAAAAGGACCTTTTCTTTGACAACGTTTAGCCAGATTGCTGACATAGAAATATAGGGTTTTTCAAAGAATCTTAGAAGGATTCAAAAGACACTTATAAAATTTTTCAAAAATAGCAGATCTACAAGCTCGCAGCGCGGCACTCGGTGCCGTGCTGTGAGCTTGTATATCTGCTATTTTTCAATAGTTAAATCATAAAATAACGACACACAAAATGTGTACCCGTTCTATACCTAAAAGAAAGCCTTGGTGGCGGGTGCCCAGTTCAAATATGATCGGGTCGCGGCCTGAAAAGGTTGAGAACCACTGATCTAATGGTTACCATCTTGCTAGCAAGCGTTATCTCCCGATTTCTTTTGTTTTCCCAGGTGTATTAAATCTGCAGATTCTGCACATACAGCACTAGTCTCTAATGTGTCACTGGGGGATTCTCTCTGAATGCTTACAGAGACATGAGAGGCAGGAATGAGCCTAAACTACGGTCAGAGATGCAAAGTGATACCGTGCCAGACTTTGTTGGAGTCTGTTGGAAAGCGTGAGAGAAGAAAAAGTTAGCCTGAACAGGGAATAAAACAGGACTACAGATTGTGACAGACCGTTTTTACAGCAGTATATAACAACATGGCATCACTTCAGAATGCTAACCAGTAGGGGATGGGACGATATGAACATTTCATATCACGATTATTGTGACAAAAGAAATCGCGATTTACGATATTATCACGATAAACTAAATCCATTATCCAGGGGCGGAACATTGCCAAAGAATAGCAGATCGACAAGCTTTGATCCCAGTGCATGACGGAGGACGATATTTCACGATAAATTCAATCTCCACGATACGATTATCGTGAGTGTTTTTTATCACGATAAGCGATAATATCACGTATCGTCCCATCCCTACTAACCAGTCATACTTAAAATAAAATAAAAAACCCTCAAAAGATTAAACTACTATCAGTAGCATAATAAAGAGGGCTTGTGTAAAAACAAATGTGATTTATTGCTAACCATTAGCCATGAATATCGTAACATAACTTGAGGGCCAAAACATGACATTTTGATCGTCTCTCATCATTTTTTCATGTGTCCCTCTGTTACACCAACGCTCCCACAGAAAGCATTTCATTGCCGTCGGGTGGAAAGAAACCTTGTATGTCCAAAACCGTTACTTTAAAAAAAGGACCCAAATCAGCAGATCTACAAGCTCAAAACGCGGCACGGTGCGTCGCGCTCTGAATTTGCAGATTGGCTATTTTTGGTACTTCAGTGTGACAGTGAAGTATGACAAAGTAGGGTGTTAATTTATCAAAAATATAAACAGGAAAAGTTGAAATATGGCCGCGTGAGGTTTCTACCCGACGACAGCGATTTGTTTCCTGGAGGCATTGAGGTCATCTGTAACCGCTCCAATCTCCCACAGCCTTCACCAAACATACTGCCTCACACAAACACCACTATTCTGCTACTGCTGTGTTGGAATGTTGCTTCGGTGGTGGGAAATCAATTCAGCATTAAGATCTTTCGTGTGATCTGTATTGACTCTTTAATGCCAACGGGTAATTCCTTCGACATTCTGCCCAAAATGTATCATTCGGATATTAGTTTACAGATCAGCAGACAGAATGAAATGTTTAATTTGAATGCAAATTGAAATGATCCAAATTGAAAATGTTTTTCAATGGAACATTTAATGGCAGTCAACACACATGAAAAAAGGACAGAATAGTGATCTTAATGAATCGTGGTCAAATCGTGATGTCCCTGGTGATTCCTGACACCAAGTTGCTTCTGGCATTGTGATACCTAATCTAACAAAACCACCCCAGGAACAACAAAGGCATTGGCACGGACCGCTGTTTAACTCTGCCATTCACACTAAAACAGACTATCACAGTCATGGCTGCTCGCATCAACTAAACCAGCCAAGAGAGACGAGTTGCCAGCCAGTCAACTGACCTGTTGTTGGCCTTGTTCTTCTCCATCTGTTCGTTCTGGTGAAGATGCCAGTCCTCCAGCTCTTTCCTGGCCTTCTCCTTCCATTCTGCCTCCGCAGCCTTGGACGCGTTGTCTAAACGGAGCACAGACAGAACAATACAGTATATAAACCAGCCATTCCCGAGTCCCGACCTGATGGGACATGAGCATGTTTTCATTGCGATACCAATAAATAAGAACTTGAAGTACACTACTTTTATTGCTCTCTGGAATGTTTTTCCGGTGCCATGGCATTGGTCCGAACTCTCATTGTTCCTACATCCCATTAGTCAGAATCTGGTGATGTTAACCTGGTGAGAAATACTATGTCTAAGCCTAAACCTAACCCAAACCTCAGTAAAACTATGCCTAAACCTAACCCTAAAACCTTACCTAACCCTAACTAAATTCGGACTAATGAGATTTTGGACTTATGGGCAGTCCCCGTTTTTCCACGCATAAACATTTGAAGCGAGACATAGACCATTCACTAACCAAAAATGTATTGTATTTTATCAACCATTCCCATTGTTTTCCGAGGCGACACTTTGCACTGGACGCACCTGGCATAAATTAATGGACTTTCATTACCGCGTAAGCAATGAAATCAGTTGTGTAGTTACTTTTGGGACAATTTGTACATTTCTACATTAAGTAGCCATGTAATAAGTGGGATATTGATGTCGAGCCGGTCATTGTTAGACCCCTCTGATATTGCGTCGGGGTCTAATCATCTTGTCAGGGTTATTTCTCAACAACCTCACTATTAATTATCTCACTTATTACATGGTTACGTCATTAAAGGCCCACTTCACCTCTGGGACACAATCAACACAATCCTGAGTTATTTCTTGTGTTCAATCTGTGTTTTGAGATATTTTCGTATTTCAACATTACTAGTGATGCATTTTGCATCATATGATGCATCATGCTGCATCATATGATGCAAAATAACTCAGGATTGTGTTGATCGTGTCCCAAACAACAATAAAATAAGATCTGGTTGTCCCAGAGGTTAAGTGGGCCTTTAAGAAATCAATCATTTAAAAATATGAATTGCAGTGTTGTTAATACTCAAGATTTTCTGTTTGATGCATATGGCAGAACTTTTTTCTTCTGATGCATATTTCCTGAGCATTCCTGTGCAAATGTTTGCATTTGGGGCGGGAGTAGCCGACGCCACCAGCACCAGTTTAAAATAGCACACAGAGGAATCGCTGTGAATCCATTGACTGACACGTCACATACCACAATACTTTGAATAATACTGTGTACCGGTACTTTGCTTCGCCGAGTATTTCTTTGGCAACACCACTGGTAGCTATGATGTCATTACAATGCGTGTTTGAACTGTGATAACCATTGTTGGTTGTTCAGACACTAAGATGGCAATTAGACCAGTGGTTTCTCAAAACATTTCATGATGTCAAGGACCCCCAAAAGGACCCCCAAACAGACCCTCATCCAAAAATATGTTATTGAAATAAATGTATTGTATGTATTTATTTTTTGGAAAAATCTTGAACTTACACCAGAAAAGGTGGAGTCAATTCTATAACCTATGAAACATGTGGTGATTCCATTAATTTAGAATTTAAAAAGAAACATACAAATCAGGAAAAGCCAGTCCAAGGCTTAATGCATGTGTTGTTTACAATAAAACAACACTTATCTATGGTTACGTTTTAGCAAGCGTGTTTTTTGATTGATTGATTATTTTATTAGACAAAAATGGAGAACAGTACAAGTATAGTCAATACAATTGAAATGTAGTACAGTTAAACACCCTGCCTAAAAGGAAAGGAACATCTCAAATAAGACCTTTTACGGTCTTTTTTAAGTTGAGAGCCCTCTGTATTTAATACATGGTCATAATAAATAGCAAGTTGATGGGCCTTGCATAATCTGAACTTGAATGTGAGGAATCTTGAATTACTTAAAAAGGTTTGAGAACTGACGACTTAAAAGGGCATTTGTAGAATCTGCCTCAGGTCGTAATGGTTAACTGCTGCACTCCTAAGACAGAGGTCAATGTAGGCAGTAGGGCTGTCACAAAATGAAATTTTACATGACGATTAATTGTCACTCAAATAATTGGCGATTAACGATTTAATTGTGTATTTGTCGTTGATAATTACATTTCTGTTTGGCTTTTAGGCTTTGAAGTTGCATATGGTAGATATGACACATAACCTAAATATACACATACATTACTGACATATTTGACAACTTACTACTTAAAAAATAACATTGATAGTGGAAATACCTGATCTACAAGCTCACAACGCGTCGACGCGTTGTGAGCTTGTAGATAGGCTATTTCCACTATTTCTGACATTTTTCAACATTCACGATTATGATGATTATGACAAAATAATTGCGATAATGTCAAATAATCACGATTAGACGATTATGTAATAATTGTGACAGCCCTAGTAGGCAGTGTACTGGTGTGTTACCTAGCTCCTCCAGGCGGGTCTTCTGTTCTTCCCTCCATTTCCGCAGACTCTCTGGTTCCTGCCTCAGCTGGTCCACCTGGGCGATGGCTGCATAGCTGTCTGTCGGCCCGTTGGACTCCTGGTGGGACCAAATTAACTCTACGTTTGTATAGGCAATGGGTCGCACACAGTGGCAAGAGCTAAGATTTCTCTTTTCTTTACTGTATCTTTACATCAAGAACAAACCTTTCGGCTATCCAGCCTTCGTCAGTGTGAAAGAAAGTCAGAGCGAGGTGGTAACAGAAAAGGAAATTACGTCTCATAAGACTATTCACTGACAATTACCACATAGATTGGAAAGCTGCTAAACATATTAACTGTTGTCAATCATCATGTCAATCATTCTATTGGGAGGAGATGAACATCGAACACACTTCCCCAGGCGGTTTGTCTCTCAAATGCTGAAAACTCACAGGCGGCCTTAATCCCTAAAACACGACTTTCCAGCGGCTTTGAGTGAGCTCTTGAGACACACCCATGTATTTTCACTTGTTTCTTCACAATAGAGGGACAGGATTTTGGTCTGAAAAGTTGTCTTTGAACCCAAGAAAACATTTAAAGTGTTACATGGAGACGGGGGTCCGACAGTATTTGTTAACCAATTTAGGCCTAGGATTATTGACTGCTTTAACTATTGAAAAATAGCAGATATACAAGCTGCCGTGCTGCGAGCTTGTAGATCTGCTATTTTTGAAAAAGTTGTGAAATCTTTGAATATATGTATTTTTAAGCGAACATTTGTAACTCAAATTTTGCTTCTGGGTGGTCCCTGGAACTACATATTTTGAGATGGGGGTCCATGGCCAAATACATATCATTTTGGGGGTCCTTCACATGAAAAGGTTTGAGCACCACTGACATAATAGTCTCTCAAGTACAGACTAACTGAGCTCCAGTTAAGTGAAAAGGACCTTTTCTTTGACGATGGCCAGCCAGATTGCTGACACAGAAACAAAGGGTTTTTCAAAAAACCTTAGAAGGATTCAAACGACACTTATAGAATCAGGTCAAAATCCAAATTTCCATGATTTTTCAAAAATAGCAGATCTACAAGCTCGCAGCACACCGCGCTGTGAGCTTGTATATCTGCTATTTTTCAACAGTTAAAGCATAAAATAATGATACACAATGATGTGTACCCGTTAACTCACCTGAAACATGTCCCCATTCACTGTGGCAGCAGGCTCCTCTCCAAAGCCGTCAGCAAAGTCGTCTGCAAAACAAGAGCAAAGTTGTCTCAAAGCACAAAGTCACAATGTGACAGCCAGGGTGTACTCTTTGTAGAAACCTTGTGTGCTCTTTGTCTTAAGCCAGAAATGCAGACGCACCTGTTTGGACACTGATGTGATAACTGATGATGGATGACCTGACTGGCAGTTGTTGTTGTTAGTAGTATGTATCCTTATTTAGCTTTAACGCACACATCACGACACGTTGCTGTCAGGCAGCAACCGCCTATCTCTATATTTTAAAACTTTGTGTTTTTTTGTAAATTAATGGCCTACTTGATCATACTACACTTACTACAGCAGATCTTAAAGCTCGAAATGCCATTCGAAACGATATGTTTTGAACTTGTAGATCAGTAAAGAATAGTGACAAAATATTTGGGACATGGTGCTGTTGGGTGACCTGAGGATAAGATGGTGTCACACCATTAAGTGTGATCTATTGAATACTGTTACCTGCCTAGAGATAACCATGGAAAGAATAGCCCCTTCTCTTTTATCATACATGTTTCAAATGGATGACAAATGTAACGTTGAAATAAAGAGAAGTGAAGCTAACTCTACCCCTATGTGTAGCGTTTTTGAGTGGTGCTCCTGGAAGGAGCTAAGCTCCAACATCTGGCTTTGTCCAGAACACAAAGTGTGGCCTACATCTTGTTACAAAGCGCTCAAAGTCTGTTGAAGGCCCAGCGTCACATTGGCCAAGCTTTGTGGGGCGTTTAATGAAATTAACTGCTAAATAGCACCGCTCACTTCACACTAGGTGTGATTTCTACCAAAAGCTTGGTTTTACAAGTTCACTAGGGGCGCGTTCAGAAATGCGCACTCAACACACTGGTGTGCCATGTTGTCGTTCGTTTATTCGGTGCACTTGGTGCGTTGTCGTTCGGAAATCCAGTGCGCGGCGTACCGGTGTGCTGAGTACACGCACTCACCGACCCTACTCAGAAGATGGTGTTTGACGGTGTGGTGCGTCAGTGTGGTGTTTTGATTGGTTGCAGTGTCTCGAGCGCTTCTCAGCTGTGAACAATGGAGGAATTGATAACAAAACGCACAATTTGCGGCTCGAATAGGTCCTTTTGGGGTTTATTGTTACACAAGCATCAACTTGTGAACTAGCAGCAGGTAGGCCAATGTTATGAATTAAATTACCTTTCAATAGCAACGTTATGTTAGCAACTGCTGCTTTTCAGAAAGTTTTCCTTCTGATAAAGCTCACTGCTGCCCCTTAACTGGTTGTTCGTAAATAAGCCACACTGAATGCACTCTCAACGTCACCGCCCACTGCACTCACTACACTGAACACACACCCGGTGCGCATTTCCGAACGCACCCTAGAAATCCAGTTTCAGTCAAATGTTTACTGAAAATAAAACAAAACTCAAGGGTACAGAGTACTGGATAGATGCTGTAGAGTAGACAGTGTTTACCGTAAACACAGCTATTCTAGTTCCTTAAACTCAACCAAACTCATACTAGCTTACATGACCAGTTTTAGTATAATAATGTAACATTAATGTGTTCAGGTTTCTGTGTTCAGGTTTCTGTGTTAACTTAATAACTTTGTTATTGTCTCGATTATTTTATTTTCTTACTAACCATTATACGGTACTCTGGAAGTAATTCACGTGTTTGCGTCCCAACTAACCTATTTGGTTGAATTTTATATATCCCAATTTAACAAAACGTTACATGGTCCATGGAGATCCCTCTATGTAGAACCAGCCGTTAGTGTGGTATGTGGTCGATGTGACCTCCATGTATGGGCATTCCCATTTCCCATATGAAGTCCTGTTAGATATGGTCTTAATATTGATGACATCAGGGAACTCCATCTATTGGTATAAAAGGGATTCTGTCAGTGTGACATCACAGTGAAGCCAGAGCGTGATGTCAGAGCGACAAACCCATTCTGTTAAGAGTGGTTCCCCTGACATCACAGTGATGTCAGAGCAACAAAGTTTGCCTGACACTGGTTCTATGGGTTTGTTGCCAACAAACCCATAGAACCAGTGTCAGGCGTGACAGAGATACATACATACGGACAAGCTGTGACCGTTGACATACTAATCTGCGACCTACGGTCGCAATAATAAATATTAGCTGAGAGATTAAACCTCGATTTTATATATTTTATAATAGATACTTATATTAGCTCGTTGGCAAAGGGACCTTAGGCATAGGTTAAGTATTATTACTATTAAACATAGTTAGCACATATTAGCATATAGTTAGCATTAAGTTAGCACTTAGCATATAGTTAGCATTAAGTTAGTTAGCTCTGGTGGTCCATACATAGCGTTTAGAAGGAGTTCAACTCCTTCTAAACGCCACGGACCAGAGCTAGAGTTAAGTCAGCATCAGCTCAGCCCTACTGGTTACTTTACCGTAGGTGTCTTCTATGATGTCCGGGCTGGGAGACCTCGCGGCGGGGGGAGAGGCAGCGGCAGCCGCCACGGGGGCAGCGGGCTGCGGCTCGTCATCCAGGGCTCCGCCGCCGCCGAAGCCCTCATCCAGGGCTCCGCCGCCGCCGAAGCCCTCGTCGTCGTTCTCGATCACCGCGATCTCGCTCTCCTGCTGGGCCAGGAAGGCCGCCGCCGGGTCCTCCTCGGCGGCCGGCTGCACCGCTCCGTTATCGGCCATTGTTTGTTCGCTGTTCGCCTTTCTTGTTGTTGTTGTTTTTGTTTGTTGACCGTTAAGTTGGTGGTGGGCTAGTTAGCTATAGCTGCTAGCCTCTGCCGGGTGCTGCTAACGTCAGTCAGATTGAACTTCAGAGAGGATAGCTCTTTATTGGCCACTAAGTGGAGTAAATATGTAGTTTTTAATTTGTATTAACCCCTCAGATTTAGTCTTTTTTTATTAAGTTGCAAATACTGGGAAAAATAACGCTGTTAAGTCGTTGCGTCTATTAAACGTTGTGGTCCCATCAGCAGTGATGATTCATGATTTCTCTTGACTTGCTCCACCGGTGAAATCATAACCTCTCCGCGTCACCAGGGCAGGCTGAGTGTCTGGGTTCTATTTAACGCTCAGTTCTCAGATCCGGTCTAGAGCCCGCCCTACTGTATTCGGTACTTTGCTCGTACAAATACGTTAACCCACAATTATGGACCGTTTCCGTATCCGCTTCAGACCGGATTTGCAACCTGCAGAAGTGGATTGGTCCCAGTCTGACGCTCAACCAGTTGGAATAAAGTGACGGTTGTTGTACTGTCTGTTTATAGACACTGTCGCCATCTGCTGGACAAAGCGTGAGACGGACACTTTATTTTATTAAAGACGTGTTCATCTTCCAAAAGCCCTTATTTATATTCCAACTGCAACTTATTTAATATTCCATATTAAATAATTTAAGATTTACACCTTCAAAAACCATCTGAACCCATTTAGTCTTTTACATCAATAAACATTATTGTACCCTGGGTTTAACACAAAAATTAGGTCTCACAAAAGCAAACACTCATCACTCCATAAAATTAAGAATAAAATAATATCTTATAAAGCAGCATATTAAAACAGCATAGACTCAGTCATTGACACTAAGGCTTGCCCACCTGCCCCTGGCAGGTAAATAAAACATCAGGGCAGGTGAAGTTTGCTTTCAGGTTGCCCGACAGGGCAAGTGCTCATTTGAGAGGGGACACAAATGTCTCTAAACACAACATGAGATATCTGTCTAAACACCTGAACGTGGCCAGTGCGCTGTCTTCTGGTCTGTGGAATGTAAAATAAGAGCACTATTTACCTAATGTGCTGTTTTTACTGTTGCTACATTTAAACATATAAAATAACAAGTGTGAAACCATAGACATATCCAATCATAGTATTTGGTATTTGGATTTGGAGGTATTGAGGTATGACATTTTATCGCACAGCCCCAGAAAGTAAAGAAATAAGTGTTAAATTGAGCGGTAATTAAAATTGTACCTATCATTTTATAATGGACGATTTACTTTTCGGGCAAGTGGGCATTACCTTCGGGCAAGTAGAACATGACCTGTACTTGCCCGATGGGCAAGTGCCTCTGAGACCTTAGTGTCAACCTCTTTGACCACAGAGGTATCTAGTTCAACCATAAGGGGCCAAAGATTAATGATAATAAACATCCATTTGGTTGTAAAACATTACCATAAAGCAAACAACAGATAACCCTAGGACATAACATTACACCTCATGTTCACTGCACACATAGCAGAAGAGTGTCACACAGAAAGGTGTCACACAGAAAGGTGATTTGAGATGAATGAAGGAATGGCGCGTTCTCTGCTGACCTCTGTCGGTTAGTAGGACCCAATGAGTAGTCAGTGTGGGATGATGATGATGGTGATGCTGACCTCTGTCTGGTAGGTGTGGGAGCTCACCATCCAGATGAGATCGTAACACTTGCTCTTTCAGCCATTGCCTTGAGAGAACGGAGAGGCTCAGGAGCCTGGAGAGCCTGACAGACAGAGAGGAAGGAAAGAGTATGTTGGTGACCGCGCTTTTGCCGCCGCAGGCCCAAGGCTCTGGAATATGTTGCCCCTTCCCATTAGATCCGCCCAGTCAATTGGTGCCTTTAAATCTTTGCTAAAAACTCACCTGTTCTCCACTGCCTTTAGTTGTATATAGCTCTTTTATCTGTTGTTTTTACTCTTGTATTTTGATTTTATACCATTGCATTTTAGGCATTATTGTTTCTGTATTATTGATTTTATCATGTTCAGCACTTTGGTCAGCTCCGCTGTTGTAAATGTGCTATACAAATAAAGGTTGATTTGATTTGATTTGATTTGGTTAAGTGGATAGATGGCTGGGGGGTGAGGACATGAGTGTGAGTGAGTGTGGCTGTGGGGTGGGAATTTTGCAGTGCAAGGCACTAAGAATGTCAGGGTTATGGGAGAGTTCTATTGCAAAGAAGAAAAAGAAAAAAGAAAAGAACATATATTTACAGTTGAGGTTGGATGAAAGCTTGTGAGACATGTTCAGGTCTCAGCTCCTCCTCTATCGTTCTGACTGTGTTTGAAAGGGTTGATGTCTCTGTTCAGACCCTCAATCGTCTCCATCATCTGACTCTTCCTCCCTCAGCGCAGCGATTCCTTCTGTAGAAACCCACAAAGCATCTTCATGTGATGCAACAGCATAGTCGAGCGTATGACAAAAACATTCCTCCTTTCGTTTTTAGCATAGTAGGAGTGTCTGTGTGTATTGAAACATTTCACCGCTGTCAGTTGGAAAAAACAAAATGAAAATAGCATAGTCTACAAGCTCACAACATGTTGCCATGCGTTGTTAGCTTGTAGATCTGCCATTTTCACTACATTTGTGCAACTCTCTTGTAGGATGAAGTCAAACATAAAAAGTTAAATTATGGAGGTATAAGGTTTCTGTCCGACAGCAACAATATATAGTACAGAATTTCATGTCAAATGTTATCCAGATAAAAGCAAACAAGAATTCATCATGTAGTCAGAAATAATAATAACAAAACTGACCTTCATTGTAAGCACCTCTGGAAGCTGCTTTGATGCAGTGGCTCATAGCTCACACACCCGTTTCCTTCACAGCAGAGCTCTGCTCTGAAAAGATCAGCAACAATACTAAGGAAGCATTGGCATTATGAGTCACATTACATTTTAGTTCTTACATTGGACGTCTGGAGTCCTTTGATTTTGAGATGATTTTTTTAAGGGATGAAGTTGTTAACCTCATGCCCAACCCCCAAATACGGAGGACTAGGGATTGACCTTAGTCTGGTCCCTACCCTTGTGAGCTGTCCGACATGGTTGGACCAGCCAGAAGCAGTGACTCCAGCCGGCTCAGCTCTGGGTTACAGGGACACGCTAGCCCCTCCACCGCGGCAAGGTGTCAATCCAGGGAGGAGATCCGATTTAGTCGTAGCCAATTCCCATTTTTTTCCCAAGTATCTTTGAGTCCTTGTTGCTGCAAAGGTATAAACTACTATTTAATATAGGTAAATGACATTAGCGAAATAACAAAAACTAGTACAACATTTTAATATCTCAACCCTGACAAAACAATATTACAATAAAAACGAAAACTAACAAAAATGTACATCTTGCAGTGCAGCAAAAAGGACATGATCACTTGTTCCTCACTATCTTCCCACCCAAAACAGCCAATTGTTTGTTGAAGCGCCCAGCCATGCTGGAGATACATGGATATTGAACCCAGGTACCTGCGGTGTTGGAAGAGTGTTGTCTCTACTCTACCACACCCAGCCACCCCTGAATGTTTAGATTGTGTGTCTATGTGATATAATACTGTACATACAAACACTATAGAAATACATACAGAGTATAGATGGACAGATATTGATTTACTTTTTTTACTTCTTTTTTTGGCTTTTTATCATTTTTCTTACTTAACAGATATTCATAAAATGACAACAAGTTGATGTTAAAAGTAAACTCTAAACCATATAAAGTAACAGAAAAAAAGTAAACATACTTACCTCAGAGTTGTCCCCCTTTCTGGAAGCGCGTCCACACGCACCAGGAGCGATCAGGAGAGAGGCTCGACTGACCAACTTCAACTGGGGGGACCTCCACCTCCAGTCAGGGGAAACTCCAGCACGGTCCAGAAGAGAGAGACAGATTTTTGTTACATCTAATCTTCACAATAACTATTTCTAATATGACTATTACTACTTCATGTAAAACTTTAAAAGACATACACATATATGTTGTTACCACAGTACCACAACCACAGTACAGCCCATCTATGCCAACAGTATTTTCCCTTTGTGGAAGTACGTCCACACGCACCAGGAGCGATCAGGAGCGAGGCTCGACTGACCCACTGGGGGGACCTCCACTTCCAGTCCGGTGAAACTCCTGTGATGTACATGACAGACAAGACAAGACAGGCAGAGAGACAGACACATTTATGTATGTGGCATTATGCTGGTATGGCCAGGAGAGTTGACATTTCAGCATGACATTTAATGCAGTTGAGAGCCGTAAGATGAGTGTTGACAATCTTTAATTGTTAACAATGTGAACGCTAATAAACTGTCATTAAATAAATGGCACTGTGCAGCCATGATGTCCAATTAATGTTATTTAATTTAGCAGCAGAGCCCCAGTGGCGAGGTGCACACGCCCAGTCGCCCATCGATGTGTGGACAAGCCCTGGTGTCCAACAACCTGATCCCATGACACGCTGACCTCCGACCCTACATGCCCTCAGACATCCAAGCAGGAAACTCCAGCAAGCCTCAAATCAACTAACCATCAGGTCATCTGGGGGGGGGGACCTCCATGACCAGACAGGACTCCTCCCTGATGCTCACGGCAGGTCCCCGCTGTCCAGACTCACCTCCTCGCCAAAGACGGAAGAGAAGAACGACTTCATGTAGAAGTCGATCACCTGATCCTCCTCTGCGGGGGTGGGGCCAAGTGGCTCCCCACTGTTCTGGCTCAGATCCTCACTCAAGGCTGGATCAAGGAAGGCGTCCCAGTCATAGTCAGCCACCAGGTCCTCCAGTATGGGGATGGTTAACTGACTCTGTGGGAGACAATCCAAGTCACAGCTAGGAGGAGGAAGAGGCACAGAGACAGCGGAGCTAGCCACACTGCAGAGCTCCGTAAGCTGGTGCTGGACAGGAGGGGGTGTGTGGCTCGATCTGGACAGTGGCTCCCCGCTGTCCGGACTGAGCTCCCTGCTCTCGGCCAACTCTAGGACGGCGTCCAAGTTGAAGTGCTCCTCGACCGACTCCAGCTCTTTCTGTTCGTCTCCACGAAGCAGCAGCGAACTGGAGCGGCGGGGGACTTTGGCCTGGCTAGTGACAGAGGCTTGGGGGAGCTTCCTCTTGCGCCCGCCAACCCCCTGGCTCGGCACATTCTGTTCCGTGAGAGTGACTTCACAGTGCCCGGGGAGCTGCTGCGAGCCGGACCTGGGGTCGATCTGGACTTTGTAGACGCCGCTGCTGAGGCGCTCAACATGCTGCGCGTCAACTGTCCAGAAGCGCCCCTTTCCTGACTCGCCTTTCTCCTTCGGGAGCTGGATGAAGCCCTCGTTGACGGACAGGGTGTGCCGGATGGTGCTCTGCCAGGAGTTGGTTTTGGCACAGCGGTAGAAGGAGAAGTTCTCTCTGAACCACTCGTAAATAGAGGTCAGTCTGAGCTTTCTCTTCTCGCTGGCCTGTATGGCCATGAAGATCAGCGTGGCACAGGAGTAGTGTGGCTTCTCATGGGCATTGGTGTTGTAGCCCACCAGACCGGGGCAGGGGCTGTGAGTCACAACGCCTGGGAGGCTCTGCTGGGTCTGGCTGCAAGCTGGTGTGGGCATGACAGGAGTCAGGGGAATGCCCATGGACGCCATGTCCCCGGCCAGAGGGGACAAAGCCACCACAGACAAACCCAATGGCTGCCGGTTGGGGACGGAGAGAGCCTCCCAGCCGAGACCTCCGCCTGGCTGGGGGCCTCTGCTGTTGGCACCGGGGGCGGAGATGTCCTGGAGCCAGTTCAGGCTCGACAGGCTATCACCCACCTTGCGCCACAGGGTGACACAGTGCAGAGGCAGCATGGTTAGGCTATCCTCTGAAACCTGTGTGTGTATGTGTGAGAGTGAAAACAACCAGCTAGCTACTGTACTAAAAACGGTAACCTAGTAAATATGGTTGAAAATTAACAAAAACTGTTGTATGGTTAGGCTAACTTCTGAAACCTGAGTGTGTGTGTGTGTGTGTGTGTGTGTGTGTGTGTGTGTGTGTGTGTGTGTGTGTGTGTGTGTGTGTGTGTGTGTGTAAACAACGAGCTATCTACTGTACTAAAAACGGTAACCTAGTAAATATGGTTGAAACTGACCAAAAACTGTTGTAAACAAGCCTAAATTAACTCTACAAACACGTCGTTAAGAGCGTCTTGAACAAAGCAAACTTACTTACAACAGATGGATGACAGGTGATGATGAAAACAAGCAGTGATTCCTCAGTAATGGTGTCTCTGGAAGAGCTGGTAAAACGCACGTCTAGTCTCAAAGAAGTCAGATGAGCGTTAGATCCACGACGTCTGTGAGCGGCCTTTTAATACCGTTGACTTGACATTTGAAATCCAAATATCAAATCAGAACACGGTGAGGTTGATATCAACCAATGACCGTGCGAGTAGGATAAACAAACTTCACGAAATCACGAAGCACCTTGCGCGCGGGCTGTGGCCACGCCCACATCTCGTTAACGTCAACGACTCACGAGATTACTACAACAACAACACATCAGCGTTTCATATCAACTACAGTGAGTTGAAACAATGCTATTACTGTATCCTGGACATTTATCCCTCTCTAGGATATGTGAATATGAAGTAGCTACCGGCTAAAAAAAAATAGCAGATCTACAAGCTCACAGTGAGTGCGTTGCCTCTAGGCAAAGACAACCACGTTAGCTAAGCTAACGTTAGCTGCTTCAAAGTTAACATGAACTTTTTCGCCCCCTAGTGGCGGAAAAAAAATACCTCTGGGAACTCAGATTGACATGAACTCACCTCACCTGTTGATCCAATGTCAGATGCATTCAATGAACATTTTATAAAACAGGCCATATGTCTGTAATATAGCTGCTCCACAAAGTGTGTAATGTTAATTGGCACTGCATTTACACGTTTCATACAACACACTTGTTTTAAGTTGAAATGTGAGTAAGGTATTTTTACCATGTTCATTAGAGTCATTGCCATACCTTATTTTTGCAGTAAATATGTACAGATAATTCAGTATATTATCAGTCAATATCAGTATATTATTGCACACAGTCCTACAGATACTGTACAGTATATCTCCTGCTCCCAGAGACCTTACTAACTTCCTTCACAGGTCTTGCCACATACCATTATAAACGGGAAAGCATCTATGGTTGGAAACCTCATGTTCAAAACTGATACTTTTCAGGATTAAAATTCCAAAGTAGCAAAAGTAGCAGTATCTAAAAGCTTGTGGATCTACTTTTGATGCTTTTGTGTGATGCTGTAGTATGAACAAGTAGGGCTTTAATTTGACAGTTTCTGCCTGACAACTACCTGTATATATAGTGTATGTCTATAACTTTAATACCTCGGCATGATTGTGATGTGTCAGTGCGGTGGTAGTAGCCTATAGAGTTCAATAATTTGTTTAGTAGTTTTTTTTTTTACATAAATACATTGTTTTTACATAAAACTCATCAAATATCCTAGAATGAGCCAATTAATTTAGCATCATTGAGGGAACATCCTCAAAATGAAGACCCGGCCTAATGTATCAGGCAAGGCAGCAAATTACAAGTACAATCAGTGCGAGAAACATTCTATCATACAAGTACTGAATTAATCTTTATATAGCACATAGCCGTAAAATATCAAATTAGTTACATACCATGAAAATTGTGAATAGGCATGATGCAAAGATATAAAAACATCAAACCTGGGTGTTTGTTTACATCCTTTTTTATGTTATGTTATGTTATGTTATGTTATGTTATGTTATGTTATGTTATGTTATATTGTGTTATGTTGTTAAAGAATAATGCTTCTTCACGTGTAATGGGAGATAAAGTTGAGGAAAAACAAAAGGGTGAAATGAGCCTTTAATTAAATTACTGAGTAGCTCAGCTGAGCTACTAGGCTACTGTGCTGGGAAGGTATTCAAGGTCCCATTGCCTGTAGGGTCGATTAAACTGAACTACATTTGATTCTGATTTACATCTAATAACGAATGTAAATGAATAGAAAACACAACATTAAATTAAAACAAACAACGTCCAAAACGTCCTTTTTTTTTAAAAGCCCTTCTATTGTCATACTTAGAAACCTTAAAATGTTGTACAAACACTAAAGCTATGCAAACCAGAAGAATCTGTGATCAATATATTGCCTAAAATGTATAACCTCGAGCTTATTTATTTAATTTTGACTTTGTTTTTCATATCTTTACATAATGTGACTGCTTTTGCCTTGTTCTTTTTGTATTTTGTACAGTTGACAAACCAATTAGCCAATCACAGTTACGAAACGCAAAGCCGGTGGGCCAATCACGGACGGCCGCGACCCTCCGGACCATGGGATGTATCAATCCTTTTTTCCTTTTTTTCCTTTTCTTTAAAGGAATTCCATGGGAGTGGCTAAAATACTCCGGGCATCGCGAGAGTATCGCCAGTTCCTCCAAAAAAAGAACAGATCTACAAGCTGACTCGCGACACGTTATCAGCTTGTTGTCAGCACTCTAGAGCTTGTAGATTTGTGCTTTTTTGAGGGCGACACCGCGGTACCGAGAGAACATAGATCCTCGGAGAGGGAATAGATCTCAGGCTGCTTTCTGCCAGGGATCCGCTGTTCCCCTTTGACGTCTGAGGAAGTCCCAGGGCTTCTTCTTGTGGATCTCGCAGCCTATATAATCTATTGATCATTTTATTCTATTGATCATTTTATTTTAAAGGGATTCGGGACTAGAAAAGCTCTTTTTTTAAAAGACTTTTAACTCGGGATGTCTGGAGAAGGAACACAAGAGGTAAGGAAGAGGGAATCAATGATCATTCATTCGAGTTTCTTGAAGAAGGGGGCAAAAAGTTTAGGTTTACTTGTTGAGCTATTTTATACTGACTTTAACTGAAACTGCAGAGAAACTCTTCTTAAACGTATTTAGTCTGGGATAAGTTGTGCACACGAAGAGTATTTGACTGAACTTTTTAGATTTTTAATTTTATTTTATTTTATTACTTTTACACAATGTGTATGTATGCAATGCATGCATGGGCCTGTGTGTGAGTGAGTCCAAGGGTGCTGGAAGTTTTTCGTGTATTTTACAAATAAACTGGTTTATTGGTTAATTTGTTGATTCTATTTGGTAAAAACAATATATAGACTATATAATACAATATTGGATAACCCATACAAAAGGTTATCTCGAGTGTGGTCCTGACTCCTGTATATGGCCTATATTATTAGACTAAGGTGAGTTGTATGGCTGTTTTCTCAACCCATACAGTTTAATAATAAAAAAGGTTATTTCCAGTGTAGGTCCTGTGTATATATATATATATAGGCTATATTATTATTAGACTATACAAGGTGAGTTGTTTGCATGGCTGTTTTCTCCAGAGTTTCAGCTGCTCTGCATTGTGACAGCTTCTCGTTGTATAAATGACTGCAGAAAAAGCCCACACACATATTTCTATTTTGGCTTCTCCCAGACGTCATTTAAACAGAAATACACCTGTGTGTGTGTGTGTGTGTGTGTGTGTGTGTGTGTGTGTGTGTGTGTGTGTGTGTGTGTGTGTGTGTGTGTGTGTGTGTGTGTGTGTGTGTGTGTGTGTGTGTGTGTGTGTGTGTGTTCATTGCTGCCTCGAGTTTTTGGAGCTGTGTGGAGCTCCCTATACGTGGCCGTGTGTGTGGGTCTGTCTGTCTGTCTGTCTGTTTGTCTGTTTGTCTGTCTGTCTGTCTCCGGGTATGTAGCCTGCACTGCCCTGCAGTAACCTTTTCTGGCCACACATGTTAAGGGAGGGGCGCTGTTGCACACACACAGACACACACACACACACACACACACACACACACACACACACACACACACACAGCTCCACTTCGAACAGAGGTTCGATTTTTTAAAAGTGATGAATGAACGCAGTGTTTCACCACCAGTGTTATGTAAATATGACAATGTAATCTCATCACCTGTTGATGTTGTGTGTTATTGGCTCAGTGTGTCACAAGATAGTTTGGTATTTATTTTGTCAATGGTTTTTAGTTTTTATTGCCTGTTGTGGTGGCCCTGTTGGTTCTCAAAGTGGGGTCCGGGGACCCCCAGGGTCCCTTGAGGGGGTTCCAAGTGGACCCTTAGAGGTTCCTTGCTATTTAAGAAACATTTTGAGAACCACTGCTCTCTTAATGTTTCTAGGATTATATGGTTTGATTATGGTTTGTAGAATAGTGCTATAGGCTTGTTCACTGTAACTTTATGCCTTCTTTGCGTGGCTTTAATTCCAATAACAGTTCTACATAGACACTTTGTTCAGTATCCTTTTGCTTGTTGTTAATAAAGCCATTGTTGTCAGATAAGAGACAGCATTTCCATAACATTCACAATTTTAAAAATGTATCCAGACCGCAGTCTCTGGATGTTCCTGATAAAATAAGTATGCTGCTTAGGCAACAGGCAGGCTGCAGTGACATGTTGTGACAACTTGAAGCCCCATTCTTCTAAGAAGACAATATGTTAAAGTGGGTTTGCTAACTTGAAGCTTTTTGATGCCTCAATGTTGATACCACAAAATCACAGATATTAAGTTACAGCTAGCTGTTCACACATTGTCATCTCTAGGATATATATATATATATATATATATATATATATATATATATATACATATATATATATATATATATTCCCCCCATCTTATTTCCCAGCCCCCTTTCTTATTGTAACGTTGTAAAGACTTGAAAGGGTAGCCTTTAAAATGCGGCTTGTTTTGTGGGAAGTTTTATTTTATTCTAAATTGACGTTTACAAAAGTGTTGTGTTTATAATTACAGACTCGCATTCAAACTTAGATTAGCCGCCCTCAAGGAATCTCAACATCTTATTATAGCAGCAACTGCATGGCTTCTGCATGCAGGGGGGACTCGGCTGGTTGGCTGGGCCCTGGGGTGCCGTGACGTCCTCCCGTGCAGGTCTAATAAACCCGCATTTTGCACCTCTCATTTGCCGTAGTTTAACAACCCAGAGCAAATAAACCTAACAACAATTTAAAACTTTCTTTTGAACCGTCTTGGAAAGCATCCGTAAAGAAGTCCTATATAACAGTGGTTCTCAAAGTGGATTCCAGGGACTTTGTGGGTTCCTTTATGGGGGTCTAAATTGACCCATACAAGTTTGTAACTCTGACAGTATACAAATAGAACCAAATCCATTTGTATATTGTCAGAGTTAAGGGGAGACCTTGAAATATGTAAGTTTGAGAAACACTGATATATAAGGTCCCCCTGTCGCTTTAAGAGCTTGATGTCATAACCTAATTGCTGGTTTGGGTTTTCCTTTTTTTTTTTGGTACTGTGCTGAAACGGACTTCATGCTCTCTGGAAAGGAATGCAGGATCTCACAGGCTTCGCTTCACATTACGTCGGCAGGGGCCGGCCTTCCCTTCTCTTTGCTTCAGAAGTAGTCTATACTTTAAACCGTCCATAGGATTTAATGTGCAAAAACCTGTGCCAGAATATTGGGTTGGTTGATGTTCTCCCTCTCTCCCTCACCCCCCCTCCCTCTCTCTCCGTGACTCATGTGGGTGTTGGGCTGAAATAGTTTGGTGTAGTTTTACATTCCTTATATAGCCTCTGAGGATCGTGGAGAAGCAAGGACTTGCCTCTTGTCACAAGAAGGAGGGAGGGGGAGAGAGACACAGAGAGAGAGAGAGAGAGAGCTCACCACCTTTTGGCTGTAGACCTCCTCTCATCAGGTTAGGGTTGCCAAGCGAACGCCACAGGACAAGGTATAGGGGTGGGCGATATGGTGATAAATATCGTTGAGACGATACAATTTCTCCTTTTCAGAGATATCGTATATATCGTGATGCAATGAGGGAGCCTTATGAAAAAATCCTGTTGAATTGTTAATACAGAGATTCATTGCAGAATTAATTTAAACCTGCATTTTGGTCTAAATCAGTAGTTCTCAATCATACAATGTCAAGGTCTCCCCTTAACTCTGACAGTATACAAATGAAACCAAATATGGGTCCATTTGGTTTCAATATATACTGTTACATACTTGTAAGGGTCAATTTAGACCTCCCAAAAGGATCCCACAGAGTCCCTAGACCCCACTTTGAGGACCACTGGTCTAAATGGTCTTCACTCCTTTTTCTTTCAGTTTTTGTTACCTTGTAGGTAGTTGTACTGTTAAGTAACTTGAAAAATAACCATAAAAACAAACACAAGAAAGAATCGCGATAAGATCATGTATCGTGATACCGCTTGGGAAAAATATTGTGATATTGTGTTTTTTCCATATCGCCCACCCCTAGGACAAGGTAGGCTTGGATGGCAGCAAGGGGCTGTATGTCATGATGATGAGTGCTGCTATCTTGTAGTGGGGAGTGGGAGGAAGGGGGGGGGGGACACACATAAAGAGTGGAGTGAGGGTGCAGGTATGTAGGTCACGTCAGACAGTCCCTATGCCCGTAAGTCACTTGGTGCCTTTGCCCCGGCCCGGGCGGTGGCTCAAGTTGCCCTTGGTTCTTAGAATTACATGATAGGGGTTGTAATCTTTAAAAAGCCATAAATGCAAAATGCACCATTCAAATGACGTTTAAACATTGAGTCACATGTCTTTCTTCTGCCTTATAGCTGTATTGGCATTCTGTCAAGTGTATAATGTACACCAAAGTTCACGATAATTGACGAACATTTTCTATAGTGAATTGAACCCTGAATCTAATAGTTAGAGATGTGACAATTGATTGGTGAGTGGTCGCGATCGGCTTTGGTCGCTAGATCAGCTATTTTCACAACATTTATCTGTGAGACTGAATTTAACCTCAGCTTCAACTCCTACAAGTTGAATTGGATACTAAAGGATCTCAGCCAGCGATCTCCTTATACTTAATATACAATGTCAATGTTTTGTAAGAAGAATCATTAAATATATAAATGCTGCTACAGTAACACAATAAATGGAAGAATTTACGGATTTGACGCTGTGATCAGGAATATCGGTATTGGCAGATACTGATTCCAGTTGATCGGTGATCGACATCGACCCAAAAATCGCAATCGGAGCATCTCTACTAATAGTCCGCTGATGTTCCAGGTGCAGTGCACGCACGGGGTGTTTAAAGTATTATTATAATATGCACTCCTAACGCGTCTGACTCTTGAATGCAAATGTGTGCCAGAGAGCAGTGTTAATGAACTCCATAAGTATGTAGGTTACACTCACAAGCCAGTAGGTTAGACCTTATCTCTGATGACGATATCCTCCTCAGTGTCTGTCTTCCCATTTTTCTCCCCAGTTCAATTGTTCAGCCTCCTATAGTTGACATTGAAGCATGACTCATGAGGGGGGAAACAATGTTCTAGAACACAATGTTTTCCAAGCGATCCAACTAATTAGCGTTTGTGTTTTTCCCTTCTCTCTCCCAAAGGCCATGAACGTATACAGCATAACCCTGGAAGGCCCAGCGCCCTGGGGCTTCAGGCTGCAGGGTGGCAAGGACTTCAGCATGCCCCTCACCGTGTCAAGGGTAAGCACACCTTCCTGCTTTGTTCTGTACTCCTCTTGTATCTGTGATGTTGATAGGGCTGTCACGATTAGGACATTTTACATGATGATTAATCGTCACTCAAATAATTGCAATTAACGATCTAACGATTGTGTTTTTGTCGTTGACAATTACATTCCTGTTTGGCTTGTATGCTTTGAAGTTGCACATGGCAGATATGACACATAACCTAAATATGCAAAGGAATGACTGACATGTTTGACAACTTTATAATTAAAATAGAACTTTGATAGTGGAAATAGCCGATCTACAAGCTCACAACGCGTCGCATCGCGACGCGTTGTGAGCTTGTAGATCTGCTATTTCCACTGTTTTTGAAAATGTGTACAAATATATATGAACATTTTTCAACATGGAAACGATCATGACGATTATGCCAAAATAACTGTGATTATAGAGAAGAAAGTAGTTTTTTGCCACTCAGTCAGTAGACGTTCCCGCATAACTGGGTATGATGATGATGATGATGTCACGCGCATACCCTCTATAGCCAACGCAAACATCTAAAATGACAGATGCTTTCCTGGGTTTTAATGAATGAACGGGTTTTTATGGATCGAGAAGTCTAGAACACTGGTTCCAAGGGGTCCTTGAGGGGGTTCCATGGGATCTCTAGTTAACATAGCATGTGTGTGTGCACAGTTATATATGTACATTATACTACAGTATGCCCCTCACATTTCTGTGCGTATCTCTCAAACCACCACGCCGATCAGCACCAGATCCCTTGGTGCACACCCCACCGCCTGCAGAGGCGGAAACTCTGTCCCCAAACATCTTTCGTAAGCCGTCGACGACGACAACCCGTTTTGCATTTATTTATTTTAATTATCTCAGACTTAACCACCATCCCTCCAGGGATGGTAAGTCTGGAGCCGCCCCAGTAATTTTAGGCCAGAATTTATGATCCCCCCCAACTCCCACATTTTGGGGGGCGAGTGGTGACGTGATCCGTATGACGTCAATAAAGGAAGCCACTCCGTCCGTGTTAGACCCCCGCCCGTCTAGTTCTTTTCGGGTGGAGGGACCCCCCTCCCTCCCTCCCTCCCTAAAGAATGCGGCAACCAGTTACACTCTAGCCCCCACTGTCACCCCGCCAGAGCACCGTAACTCTGCCTTATGTTTCTATGTATAAAGGGCTTCGATCTATTTTTGAAGCGTCTATTTGCGTTTGCAACACAAGCACAACCACACACACAGCAACGATGACCCAACCTGATCTGGATTCTATCCTCCTTTTGTTATACGTTTGGTCCAGTGATCCTCAAGCTTTTTTGATTTCGAGGTGTCTCAGTTTGATACTCCCCCCTGTCCCCCCCCATTTGATAGCATCCTCTTTTTTCATCCCAATCTGGAAGTAAAATCTTCAGTGTTAATTTAACTCTTGAGAGTGTTCTGTTCGTACACTCTCAGAGTTACAAACTTGTAATGGCCAATGCATACTCTACTTTAAGACAAATTTATTTCGGTTCGGTTCGGGGAGTCACAAAGTCTTGGCGGCACCGAACAGCCGCCGAAGGTTCCCCCGAATGATGTCATTTTGCAGTTTAGACAGAGCCGAACCGAAATAAATTCGGCTCTAAAAGTGGAGTATGCATCGGGCTCTAAGGATCCGTTTTAGACCGTAGAGGGGAGGGGGAAGGGGTAATAAACCTTGACGGTGAATCGGGTTTCTGTTAGTTTTTCCAATTTGCCGTTCGCTCTCGACATTCTTCTCGAGGCATGTCAGCAAGCGGTGGTCCGGTGTGTTTTGTTTTGTTGCCGGGGGTCCGGCGTTCGCTCCGTTGGTATTAGGTGATGCTTGCTTCCCCTCCCTGTAAGGATGTGAGGAGCAGGATGATGATGATGGGTAGGGCTTTGTTTTGTTTATCCGTCCCCTGGAACACGCTGTGCCGTTAATGTGTCCGTTTTAGGTCACTGGATCTCTGCTTTAAATGGATTCTCTCTGATTCTCTTATAAACTGCCGTTGACGTGTAAAGAGGATGAGGAGAGCAACAAGCCATTTCCAGGCCTTATATGTGCAGTGTTTCTTTGCCTTGACACACACACGCGCACGTACACACACGCGCACGTACACACACGCGCACGTACACACAATCATACACACGGTGCTGCTGGCAGACCAGACGTTCTATTATGCAGTCATTTTCCACTGACAGTGTTGTATTGTTACCTTAGAGGCTGAGGTGACCTTTGAACATTATACTGATTTACATAGAATTTACCTGTGTATATCGTCGTTGTCAGGTGGAAACCTTGTATGTCCAAAATTGTTTGTTTTGTATTTATCATTTAAAAAAATGATTTAAACTAGTGAAAACAACCAATGTACAAGCACACAACGCCTCGCACCGCGAGGCGTTGTGCTTGTGCTTGTAGATCTGCTGTTTTCGCTACTTTTGTGCGACGGCCTTGTATGATGAAGCAGGGCTTTGCTTTGCGAAAGAAATTACAAATTTGAAACTTGGAGATACACGGTTTGTGCCCGTGTGTGTGTGTGTGTGTCTGTGTGTGTGTGTTGCCTCTCCAAAACTGTTACTTTTCAAGAAATGGAAAAGAAAACCTGCCTGTGTTCCAATGTTTTTTTTTAAAGAGGTCAGTCTTTAGACGTGAGATGCCTCTGTAAGTTTTGACTTGCGACTTGCAAGAATATCAAACCTGTTTGAATCCGAGTCTCATATGGGTAAAACTAAAAACCGTGTCAAACTATCACCTCATACCTCAACGATTGAGTAACGACTGAATGGCGGGAGCGCGCCTTGACTCGTCAGGATTTTATTACGACTTGACCGTAAAATCAGCAGGTGTAAGGCCAGCTTAACCTGCATCGAGAGCAACAATCATTTCTCTCTCACCTGCCAGTACATGTTCCTTTTACCTGCTCGTTTCACTAGTCTGTCTGGCAGGCATCAGATAGAACAAAACACAATGTTCCCTTTGGACGCACGTCGACAAACACTTTTTCTTCCACCAAAACAAGGCCGGATGGATGGATGCAGAAACGTATTAAGGGAGGCCAAACTTTTTTTTTGGAGCTGTGGAACACAAGCTCCCAATAGACAGGTATGTCCGTGGGTATGTGGCTGGGTGGCTGGCTGGGTGGCTGGGTGGCTGGCCGTGTCCGTAGTCTGGCAATACCTTGAGTGGCCACACACAACACACTAGTTAAAGGAGGGGCGCTGTTTTGTGCAGGCCAGGCACACTCACCACTCACTCATAGGAACAGTTTACAGTTCACACACACACACACACACACACACACACACACACACACACACACACACACACACACACACACACACACACACACACACACACACATAATTTATAGATCTAGAACACATAGAATTTATATATAGAACACTTAGAATTCATAGATCTAAAACACATAGAATCAAAAGCATAGATCTGGAACTGCTCAAATTCACAGCTCCACTTCGAACGAGGTTTGATTTTTTTTTAGGGATAGAGGAGGGCAAGGCTCAGGAATTTACAGCAGTAGCGGTTGGCATTGAATCAAATCACCAGCTTGAACAAAAAAGGCAAAACCTTTCCATTATTGTTTGGGGGGAAAAAAATCTTTTGCCTTTTTAGTGATATACACAAAGAGAGGGACGCCACCTTGAAAGTGGTTGGTCGGTGGGGTTGGTCTTACAATATTCAAACAACACTTTTCTTTTAACTGATTATTATCTATAATATGGTAGTCGTTATTTAGGTGCTTTTCCCCTCTCTTGTAAATTCTAGATACCGATATAAACCTTTCACTCTGCCAGTCTGTTGGTCAGTAGCCATCGTGAAATCGATATTAAAACAAAAGTGGTTAAATAGATTTCCTATATAAATGCATTCACAGCTTGGGATCCCCTGGAACACTAATCAAATTAGTCGACGAATTCCCATATGATTCGACTAAGAAAAAAATGTCTTCTAAACAAGTGGTTCTCAAACTTTTCCGGCCGCGACCGCCAAAATAATCATATTTTAACTGGGGACCCCCCCACCCTTACGAGCACTAAGAGTTGAGAGATTACATTTTGTATAACTCGGTCCTATTGTGAAAATAGCAGATCTACATGCTCACAACGCCTCGCATTGCGAGGCGTTGTGAGCATGTAGATCGTCTATTTTCACAATTTCTAAAAAGTCCTTAAATTGTCACTTTAAAAATGTGCAGATACCCTCTTATCTATACACTTAAGCTTTATGTTGGTTTGTTTACTATCGAGTGAGAAAACAATGTTGCACATTAAGTTAATCATCTGGGGACCCCCCAAAATAATTTGGGGCACAGGTTGAGAACCATTGTTCTAGTCAAGGACAGCAACCCTATGAATCATTTTGGGTTTTGTGCGTGCCTGTGACATGCAACCCCGTGCGGTGACATATCTCTCCTTAATCACCAGCCGGTGCAGACCTAAGCCAGTTTGCTCACAATTCAGGTACATTACATCGTCTTGATTACTTTCCTTCCTGTCATAGAAACATGACTCACATGTTCTCTTGAACTGTGCGACTGCGAAGCCCTTTTCCGCTTCCCTGTTTGTCTCACTCACTATGCCGTCATCATATAGCGTTCAGGAGCTGTCTAGTAGCCTGAGGGAGAGGGTGGATACGGGTGGTTCAATGATGTCATAAGAAGAAGACAAACAAGTGATTTGTGGGCTAATATATACCTAGTGTTTTCCGGACCAGTAGCGCCTCTCTCTGGCTTCGGGGCATGATGGGAGCCGTAAACGTGTGACTCAGGATTGTTGCTTGAGGTTTTTTTCTCCCTGCCGTTCCCGTGTTGTCTGCTCCAGGGCGGCCGTAGCTGAGAGGTTAAAAATGGGCCTTTATGTTGGTTTGTTTACCGTTGAGTGAGAAAAACAATGTTGCACATTAAGATAATCCTCTGGGGACCCCCCAAAATAATTTGGGGACCCCCTGGGGGTCCCGACCGAAAGATTGAGAACCACTGTCTTAGAGAGGCAGGTCTGACTGGTAATCAAAAGGTCACCCGTTCAACCCCCGGCCCGGTCTATTTGTCGAAAGTGTGCCTGAGCAAAGACAGACTAACTGCTTCCCCACGCCCTGGAGCGCTCGTTGTGGCCGTCTGAGCAAGCCAGACATCAGCTGGGTGAGGTGGGACTTAAAGGAGTAGTTCACCCTCAAAAGGACTTTTCTTCTATTGATTACTCACACCATGGAGACTTGAGTTCAACAATATTTTGTTGTTTTTGTTGCAGTCCTAAGACAAAAATTTGATTGCAAGAAATGTACCCCCATTGATTCCGGATGGGGACCCGAATGGATTTGGGCCCCCATCTGGAATCCTGATGGGGGTAAATTTACTATAATCAAAATTTAGGAATGCAAAAAAATAAAAATAAATAAATAAACGTATTAAAGTCAAGTCTCCATGGTGTGAGTAATCATTTGAAGAAACGTCATTTAGGGTGAACTACTCCTTTAACAGAGGTATCCCTCTGCCTGTCAGCTGTGCCTCTCCCCCGTCTGTCGACACTGCTCTGGCCTGTCATGAAGGAATCGAGTGAATCCCGCAGGAATACTGCTGGATTGAAACGAGCCTTCCCGGGGATGTAAAGTTCAAAGATATTCTGTGCTCCCTCACTGCTGGTAAGACTGCTGCAAGGTACGGACAGGCGGCGGAGGGAGGGGGGTGACGGCGGAGAGTTGGGGGGGCTTACAGCACGTCGGTTTCGTGGGTGGTCTTAAGCCGTCAGATAAGCATCTCTCCCCCCCCCCCCCCCCCCCCCCCCTCCTCAGACGAGTCACTTTAAAGGGATTACGCAATAAAGAACCCCGGCGAGGACTTGACGGGACAAAAGGCTCCGTTTTTGAAACGCTGGGAGGCAAAGCCGACAACGCCTCCTGTGATCAATGTGTCTTTAGCGTTTGATTTGTGGTGGATGAGGGAACGTTTGAGATGGGATGATTTGAAAAGGGGAGGATTACGGTTTTATGTGTGGGGGCTTTGGGCCTCCGATTTCTTCGAAACGCTTCAATAAGTTGTATATCAGAGCGTTTATCCTGCAGATGTTCTTCTGTTATTGATTTAGAAAAAAGAGTGTGTGGATTGTTTTAGTAATAATGAAATAAAAGAAATACAGTAAACCAAACGGCACACACTGCTCTGCTGGCTCCAGATGCGAGTGCTAACTACTGTATGTGATGGACGTCCATTGTCCATAAGCTTTCCGCCTGGCTCTTCTTGTGTCTTGTTCTCCCGAGTGCAGCGAGGGAGGATGTTGGCCCTCGTGTTCCTTCTGTGAACACATTTTCCTTCCTCCCTGCTCCGCTCTGCTGTGCGAACCGGGAGAGGAGACCAGAGAGCGCAGCTTTCTCTGCATTCCAGGGATTCTTCTCATATCCATCTTTGGGGTGCCAACAGACTGGCCCATTGTCTCATGTCATCGCCGCCGGGGCAAGGAAAACTTGTATGTCCAAACAAAACCATTGACTTTTCAGGAAATGAGGAGGAGGAGGAGGTGGTTTGTTCCAATCAGCTCCATAAGCTCTGTAACTTGTAGATCTGCTGTTTTTGCCACTTTCGCATGACACTTGCACATGACCAAGTATCAAATCATTGCTGTTGTTGGTCAGAAACGCTCAGTCTTATCTCCCTGTTTTATCTTTTTGTAATTTTTTCCCAGTAAATTAATAATGCCCTATTTGATCATATTACTAGTGTCACGCAAAAGCATCAAAAGATCTGCAATGCGGTGCGTTTTGAACTCGCAGACTCACTTTTGCCCACGGTTTGAATTTGAATCCTGAAATGAAAGAGTTTTGATCATATAAGGTTTCCACCTGACAGACAGGATATACAGGGCACTATTTGAAACGCCACTAGAGGATATATAAGCTTCTCCAGTTGCAGCCACTCGTTGACTCATTGACTAATGAAAAACAAAGAAGGTGAAATTATCACGGAGATATGAGGTATCCAGTCGACACTGAACGAGACGTGCCTGGACAGACATCCAATATGTCCAGCGACACTTCATTTCCTCTGTCAGCTGACCTTCCTCCAGCGTCAGAGGGAATACTTTCCCAGTGAAATCAGTGCAGTTGCGACCCTCTCTCTATTAAGACCAGCTTGGGGGGAGCATAACCCCACATATCCCTCCCTGGCGGATAAGCGTGTCTAGCTATCTATCCATCTGTCCGTCCCTCTCTCTCCTCTCAGCAGATCTGCTGGCGTTGTGGTGGTATAAACATGGCGATAGATAGCGCTGCTCCCAGGCCCTCGGGGGAGCCATCTGCTTCCTATCAACAAACACATGCCGCCCGCCGCTCGGCCGGACTCGCAACGTTAACGTGCTGGAGGAAATTACACATGAAGTCACGTTAATAAGCGTGGTGGTGGTGGTGCCGGGCTCTGTGAACGTCTCTCTCCGGTGCCACAGCTGGATGAGGCCCGCAGTCCTTTGCTGTGGCTGCGGCTGACCTTTTTAACTAGACTGCCTGTTGATTGCACACATACGCACACACACACGCGCGCGCGCGCGCGCACACACACACACACACACATGCGCGCACACGCCTGAGCGCACACAATAGACACGCACACATTTCATATTACTATACTAGTGAGACAAACAGGGACGTGCAGAGAATGTTAGAGAGGCAGGGGCTGAAACTTCTAAAAAGGGCACTTTTGTTGAAAATATTGAAAATAGCTGACCTCCAAGCTCACAGCGTTGTGAGCTTGGAGGTCGGCTATCTTCGGCACTTGATACCACACTGAACTAAGCACAATCAAATCAATAATGGAGATGTTGCATAACTGCATGGATTTCTACATAGAGAGGGCAATTCTTTCAACATAAGATGCTGTATTCAAGTTCAGGAGAGTTTGGACAAGGCAATTCTCTTGAATGCTGCCTTCATGTATGACATGGGAAGAGGGCATTTCCATTTCTTTCACCATAGTAAAAAGTAAACTGTATATCATGGTCTGGAGAGGGCACTTTTTACAGACTGGTAAAAGAGCAGGGGCTCAAGCCCCCTTTGAAGTCTATGTGTGAACGTGCCTCGAGACAAACGTTTCGGGACAACAGCAATTACATTTTGCCGTTTTACCCTAACCCCCGAAGCCGAGAGTATAGCCGATATACAAGCTCACAATGTGTCGCTGGCTGTGTCGCGTTGAGAGCTTGCAGATGATCGTCTATTTGCTGTCCGTGAGACCAACGTGCAACTGGAAGTATAAATGAGGCAAATTGTCCTCACAATGTGTTTCTCAAATTCTTCTATAGACCTACTTGCATTGGGCCTTCGCAAGTATAGTTAAAAGTGAACACACACACACTCTCTCTCTCAACTCAACAGTAACGGTAGACTTGTTAGGGGGGAGCGGGTGAATTAATAATTCAAGGCCACCTGATAGATAATCCCACAGAGGGAGCTTGTGTGCCATGGCTGTTCTTTTTTAAAGCTGTGAATGCCTCCTGTTTGTTGTTGCTGGCCCGGCGGCTGCAGCAGCGCTGTCTGTCTTTGAGGTGAGTTAGTGCTACTGTTAGGGCAGTAGTAAGGGGATTTTATAAGATATTTGACCAATCTGCGAAGTAAATCGTTACCAAGAAATTTCTTCACCAATGTGTTTCTAAAGGTGTGTAATAATATGTACTAAAAGGTTGAAATTCAACTCCTGGGGGAAACCTCATAAAAAACTGATTTAAGTAGCATGTGAGGGGTCAAACTAGGGGTTTTTCATGATGCTGAATCCATTGCAAGCATTTGTTTTGCACGGAAAACATTCCTTGGGCTAAAATCGGACCCACAAAACGATGGTTTAGTGATGAATCGTCACTTTTCACTGTTTTGTGGGGGCCATTTATCGCCCATGGAATGTTTTTCGTGCAAAACAAATGCTTGCAATGGATTCAGCATCATGAAAAACCCCTAGATTGACCCCTCACATGTTACTTAAAGCAGATTTATTTTTTGTAGTTTTTTCCTGTATAGTAAAGTTAATGGGACACAAACACAAATCAGTTTTTTTATGAGGTTTCCCCCGGGAGTTGAATTTCAACCTTTTAGTACATATTATTACACACCTTTAGAAACACATTGGTGAAGAAATTTCTTCGTAACGATTTACTTCGCAGGTTTTCTTATGTTCCCCTTACTACAGTTCTTCCCAGCCAGGCCATTTAGCGGCCGGTTCGGAACCCCGACCGCGGCTGCATGCTACAGGTTTGGCTTTCCATTTCTCGGAGGGATATTTCTGGCCTCGCATCAGCTGTGCAGTTGAGACTGATGTAAGGTCAAGCTTGTCTCTCAGCAAGCCTCCAAATAGCCGCGGAAAGAATAAAAAAAAGTTGTCCGTTTAGCGGGGAGTTAAACGCCCGGCGATGAACTCTGTTGTGATTGGTCTGGTCTAGTTTGTTGGTCTAGCAGTAGACCAATAAGAGTAGGGCTGTCACGATATGACATTTTACATGACGATTAATTGTCACTCAAATAATTGGCGATTAACGATTTAATTGTGTTTTTGTCATTGACAATTACATTTCTGTTTGGCTTTTAGGCTTTGAAGTTGCACATGGCAGATATGACACAAAACCTAAATACACAAAGAAATTAATTACATATTTGACAACTTACCACTTAAAAAATAACATTGACAGTGGAAATAGCCGATCGACAAGCTCACGACGTGTCGCGATGCGACGCGTTGTGAGCTTGTAGATCTGCTATTTCCACTATTTCTGAAATTTTTCAACATTCACGATTATGACGATTATGACAAAATAATTGCGATAATGTCAAATAATCACGATTAGACGATTATGTAATAATTGTGACAGCCCTAAATAAGAGTCTAGTAGAGTCTTGAACCCAGAACAGCCTGTGGGCTGGGGGACCACTGGTGGTCAGTGAGGATATTGCAAGTGGGCCCCCAAATAATTGGCAAAACGCTAAGAAAGAATCATAATAAAAATGTGTTGTGTAATTAATTATACTACAGTAGTTCCATTGATCCAAGCCAGAAAACACAATCGATTGATAGATTGATTAATCGTTTACAATAAACAGGTTCTGAAAATGCACTGGGACCAACCTGTCTGACCACCTGGCTAACGGCTAACAAAAATTCACGATACAAAAAAAGATATACAAGCTCGCAGCGCGGCATTCTTTTTTTTTTGCAAATCTTTGAATATATCTTTTCAATTATTATTTTCAATTATCTCAATTATTTGATTCTGGGGGGTCGCTGAAAACGTAATATGGGGTCGGCGGCCCTACATATAATTCTAGGGTCCCTTGACGTTAAAAACTTTGAGCACCACAGATAAAGAAACATAGCATTTAAAAAATTCGGATTTAGAAGACATTTTGAGGTATTTTGAGGTATTTCTCAGGTATTAAGTAGGCAGATGGGCAGGCCAACGCTTCAAAGATTCTTTCAAGTGGGCCCTTATCTTTTATCAAGTGGTCAAGAACAAACACAAGCCTGACAGGGAGCCTGCCAGCAGGCCTACCTGTAGTCTAGGGTCAACCCAGGGAAGCACTTGGAAGATGTGAATCTGAAACCCTGCCGTTGGAAAAGGTTGGCGAGTGCTTTGAAATACTATAGCACACAAAAATATCTCTCTCCCTCTCTCCCTGTCTCTGTCTCTCTCCCTCTCTCTCCCTGTCTCTGTCTCTCCCTCTGAGACAGTGGGGGAAAGTATCCAAGTACATTTACTCAAGTAGCACTTAAGCTGTTAGGGACTTTTAACTTACTTGAGTATTTCCATTTTTTCTGTATTTTATACTTCAACTGCGCTACATCTCAGTGACTGATATCATACCACCACAATTATTTGACGCATAGTTACATGTCGCTTTACAGGTAGAGATTATTAATACCAAACATACTGTACATTAGATTAAACACTTACAGTAAGCCTCAAGTTATTTATTCTAAATACGTAAAGTAAGTTATACTCAAAAACAGACGACCTACAAGTTCTCATGTGAGCTCTGCTATTTAAAAAAGTTAGTTAAATTATGAAGGATTTTAGCACTTTAACTCATGTCAAATTTTAAATATCCTGAGTATTTTTAACAACAGAAATCTGAGTCTGCTGCTGTGCTGCGCTGCACTTGCTCCGGAAATTAGACAACGACCGCTTAGATTTTTTTTCCCGACTAAACCCCTCAATTATGGCGAGCATCAATCAGATAAAAATGATGTCGCGCCATAAAAGCTGTCCACAGATGTTGTCCGACGGAGTGATCTGCGGCGATAATTCACTCTCCCGAACCGCTCACGGTTTCACACAGTGATGTACGAGGCAGATGTTGCTAGTTTGTTAGCTCGCAACAAAGACGGATGGCACGTATTTAAAAAGTCATTTTTATAGTTTTTTTTTTGGGGGGGGGGGGGGGGGGGGGGGCTCTGTGTCGTGCTGCGTTGTCGCATGTTTTCCAATGTCCTTCGGCCGTATTGACTAACTGTGGGTTGGGAGAGGGGAGGAGTGGGGGTGTTAGGTTTCTGGTGTCCCCCCCTCCCCCCAAAGGTCTGAGCACAGCAACATTACTGCTGCCTTCTCAAGTGAGCGAACAGCTGCTCCTCTGAACCTGAGCCAACAGCACAGGTGTCTGTGTCCATCACGCACGTACGCAAGCACGTACGCACACACCAGGCAGGTGCACACATAGACATCAAAGGGGGCTTTAAAAAGTGCCCTCTCCAGACCATGAATGCAGTTTTTACTGTGGTAAAAACTGCAAATGACCTCTTTCCATGTCATACCCAAAGGCAGCGTTCAAGAGAATTGCCTTGTTCAAACTCTCCTGAACTTGAATGCAGAATCTTATGTGGAAAGAATTCCGCACCACATCTCCAGTATTGCATTTTTTATGCTTAGTTTAGTGTGTTATGAAGTACCAAAACTACTCGCGCTGCGACGCGTTGTGAGCTTGGAGGTCAGCTATTTTCAATATTTTCACCAAAAGGCCCTTTTAGACATTTCAGCCCCTGCCTCTATAACATTCTCTGCACGTCCCTGACACACACACACACACACACACACACACACACACACACACACACACACACACACTCTCGTGCACACATCGTGCACATATCGTGCACATATACTCGTGAGGACATCGACGTTTTAGAACTGCAGTTTTTACCTTGTCTGTTGTTGCCGTTTCGGTTTTCAACGCCCAAGCCTAAAGCCTAAAACCGAGAATAGGCTATAGCCCGATCTACGACCTTATAAATCGTCTATTTTCAGCGCACGCCACCGGCGCGTTACTATATTTGTAAATCGTGAAAAACTCCAACCCCCACCTCAGCCTCTGAATGTCTTCATTCTAACCCCAACCTGTTAGCCTAACTCCCCTTAGCTTAAGCTTTTAAAAAAAATCAAACCTCGGTTCGAAGTGGAGCGGTGAATCTGAGCGTGCGTGCGCGCGTGCGTGCGTGCGTGCGTGCGTGTGTGTGTGTGTGTGTCTGTGTGAGTGAGTGGTGAGTGTGCCTGGCCTGCACAAAACAGCACCCCTCCTTTAACTAGTGTGTTGTGTGTGGCCACTCAAGGTATTGCCAGGCTACGGACACGGCCAGCCACCCAGCCACCCACCCACCCACCCAGGGACATACCCACGGACATACCTGTCTATTGGGAGCGGTTGGGAGCGCTTTCACCGCTCCAAAAAACATTTCTCTTTGTGAGCACCAGGAAACGTCACAACATCTATTTCTCTATTTTAAAAACGATTTAAAATAGTGAAAACAGCAGATCTACAAGTGCACAACGGCTCGCACACTTGTAGATCGGCTATTTTCACTACTTTTGTACAACACGAGATGATGGAGAAGCGGGGCTTTAATTTACGAACACACTATTTTGAAACTTGTAGATACAAGGTTTCCGCCCGACAGTAGAGTCTCTCGATTACAGACTTCTGCATTGCTGCAAAAAAGAGCGACAGAACTTTTCCCTGACGATGGCTAGCCAGATTGGCCCGACAGTGACGAAATCCTACTATAATTGTTTGAACCTTTGGCCCTCACAGGTGTAGTAATCCACACACACACTACTCTGGGGGAAGGGGAAGGGGGGGGGGGGGGGGGGGGGGGGGGCGACAACCACACACACACACACACACACACACACACGTACATCCAATTCCTCAACCTTTTCTCTTGATCTCACCGGGGCGTATCATTAGTGGAATCACACTGGCATCCTGGAAGGAATGCTCTTTTCTCCCTGTCACGCTCTTGACTCGTGCGTGTGTGTGTGTGTGTGTGTGTGTGTGTGTGTGTGTGTGTGTGTGTGTGTGTGTGTGTGTGTGTGTGTGTGTGTGTGTGTGTGTGTGTGTGTGTGTGTGTGTGTGTGTGTGTGTGTGTGTGTGTGTGTGTGTGTGTGTGTGTGTGTGTGTGTGTGTGTGTGTGTGTGTGTGTGTGTGTGTGTGCGCGTGTGCGCGTGTGCGTGCGTGCGCACTCGCGTGCGTGTGTGGACAAACTACTCAACACGCAGTACTTGAGTCACGTTTTCCCCGAAACATTCAAAGGACTTTCCAGAGATTTTCAACAAATCTCAATAATGAGTGAAAATAGCAGATATAGAAGCTCACAACCTCACGGCACATTGTGACCTTGTAGATCTTTTCCTCACTTCCCAAGTCCCGCGTTAGGGTGCGTTTGGATATGTACACTGGAAGCACAATGAGCGCACTTTTTACAGTAGCCTGCCCTGCTGTTGCTCAGACTAATTCACACACTGCGTGCACCAGGGGGTGGGAATAAGTTGGGCTGGAACCCAGGCTACTTTTACCGTACTAATACCCAGTACGTGAGTGCGCTCTCACCTCCCACTGTAAAAAATCCACACACGTTTTCCGCAGTAGCTTACTGCAGTTCTTGGTATCCTTGAAGAATCTCAGCAACACTTGAGCGACTTCATATTTGTCCGTGACCAGACAGACAGTTGCACCCCTGCGTATCAGGGAGAGTGGATTGACAAGCAAGGGACCCTAGATACCGCCTTCCCAAATACAAAAAAGGTAACTATGTTCCCAAAAGGGGCTACAGATCTACAAGCTCAAACGTGTCTGCTACTTTTGATGCTATTGTGTGACGCTTGTAATATGATCAAGTAGGTTGTTAAATATTCATATTTGGTTTTGGGCTTTTATGCCTTTATTGATAGGACAGTTAGATTGACAGGAAATGGGGAGAGAGATGGGGAGCAACTGGCAGCAAAGGTTGTCGGGTTCGGGATTCGAACCCGCAACGCACTGTCAGGCATCAGAGCCTATGTGGTTTGCGCCTGAACCGCAAGGCCAGCGGGCGCCCCATGATGAGAGGTTTCTGCCCGACAGCAACGCTTTGAAATGTAGTGGAGTCAAAGTCACACACTAAGTATACAAAAATACCAACGCTCATTAAAGCACAGATACAAAAAGCTACTTTGGAACAGTACAGTACTAAAGTAAACGTACCTCCTTACTGTCCACAAGCGCTGGCAGCAGGCCAGACTCTCTCTCTCTCTCTCTCTCTCTCTCTCTCTCTCTCTCTCTCTCTCTCTCTCTCTCTCTCGGTGTGACACACGCAGCGTCTGGAGGCCGGAGTTGTTTTTCTGCAGTCCAGGCTGTTTGAAGAGCACTTTGAAGTGCTTGTTCCCCACTGCAGGAACCATGACTCCTTAACCCTCCTAATTGCTTCCAGTGAGTGTGAATCAAAGGCAATTAAAAGTGATGTTTGAACTTGGCTCCAGAACAAATGTGTTTCTTTTTTGTCCGCGGAATGCATGAGCCGATTGCCTTAAAAAGAAACATTTACTTTGCATAGGTCATAGTTTCGGGGCAAGGTTTTGAGGGGGAAAAGGAACAGTGCGTCTTTTGTGTGTTTTCCGCCCCGTTCTACCCTTCGCGTTCCACACACTGCAGCGCCGGCTAGCCCATTAACTCGCTCTCCACGTTAGTGGTTGTCTTTTAATGTTGCTGGAATCAAAGCCAGCGAGCACCAATAGCTTAGCGGGAACATGCCAGAAGGCTATTGATTGAAGCCTTGTGTCCTGTGGGCCTTTTGATGAGCTAACGCTCGCAGGCATCCGTGACATCAGAGAGTAATCCTGATAGGCTTTCTCTTCTTTCTTTCTTTTTGCCAGAAATCCCGGCGCTCATGATGCCGTGGCGCACTGCACACTTATCTGATGTTGAACACTTTGTACTGCAGTTATCTGAGACTCTGACACAGGTCTTGAGTTTCATTAAGCCTTAAGGGACCCGCTGACGAAAGTCCTTACTAAACGCGCCTTGGCATCTTCGCTCTGTGTGTGTGTGTAATATCAACGGATTCAAGAGGACATTATTGATGGTGTGTGACGTGATCCTGATTATTATGATCATAGAGTGTGTTGAAAATCCAATGAAACACTTGTGGTCTCTCAACCTTGGATTACTAAAGGGGAGCACACACCGGATTCGGGGGGCTGCGCAGCGTCGCGGCGCAGTGCAGTATTGCCGTGCGTGAAGTGCAGCGCGGTAAAACCAACTGGTGCCGCGGGGCGCTTCCATATAACTCTATGGGCGCATTCATTTCCCCCGGCGGGGAGAACATCTTCACCGCGCGGCAACGCTGAAAAAATAGAACAGCGTCGTATCGGCGCTGCGGGCGAGGCGGCAGACCCGCGGCTGACGCCGCCGGTGTGGGTTAGTTAATTGAAAATAATGGGTCTGTATGTTTTGAAGCGGCACATCCGTGCCGCCTCCGTGTCCGGTGTGTGTTCCCCTTTAGTTCACCCCCAAAATGTCTATTTTTCAATCAATTACTCACCCTATGAAGCCTTGCATTCAAGAAGTGTATTTTGTGTCACACACTTGATCCAATATTCCAATATTTAGTTTTAGAGTTAAAGTAAATTGGGAGCCAAAGCTTAAATATTTTAGCTAGCTAATCTTTCACTCAATAAGATCAATGCATTTTGCAAGTTGATGTAATTTGTCCATTTGTGGTCTATCCCCGCATGTGAAAAAAACAAACAACGTAATACTTCCTACGGTTAATATCTGCATCAAATCAATATTTTAAATGTATGTTTTTTTTGGAAAGCATGTTTGCACATGCTTTCCATAAATTCCATAGGGATAGACCACACATGGACAAATCACATCGTCAACTTGCGACAGGCATTGCACCCAATGACTCTAATCAACTCTCACACTGTAATGTGTTGAATATTATTGGATGTTATTTTTATGTTGTTCAAAGGGACCGTTCACCGCCAGAATAACATATTTTCTATTAATTGCACACCCCATGGAGAATTCATGGATATTTGTTTTAGATTTTGTTGCATTCCTACGCCAATAATCTGATGATTAGTGGTTCTGGTTCCCTGTGGAGGCACAGGGACCAAACTATTGTCTTAGGAATGTGACAACAACATAAAAATATGCCTGAATTCAAGTCTCCAAAGGGGTGAGTAATGGTGAGTCATTCATATAGATCAGTTATTTCTGTTGCACACCCATGTGTGCATCTAAGTATAAACTCAGACTATTACTCATAGCTTGGGATTCAGTGGTGTAAAATAACTAAGTACATTTATTCAGTTACAGTACTTAAAGGAGTAGTTCACCACTTTTCAACCTGTCTTCATATAATAGGTCCTCACTAATGTTCATGATAAAATATAATTTTTTTTCCCTACTCAGTCCAAGTCTCCTAGGAGAGCTGTGGGAAGTTCAGGGGTGGTATAGCTCAGGGGTAGAGAAACTGGTATTAGAGCACGAAGGGTATAAATCCCGAAGGGTTCCCAGTTCGAATCCGGGCTCCCCCTGAGTGAATGTCGAAGGGTCCTTGGGCAAGACTCTGAACCCCTAATTGCCTCCGGTGAGTAGGTTGGTGCCTTGCATGGCTGCCTCCGCCACCGGTGTATGAATGTGTGTGTGAATGGGTGAATGTAATGCACAATCTATGTAAAAGCGCTTTGGATTAAAAGCGCTATATAAATGCACCATTTACCATTTACCATTATTTCAGAATCCATCGTCTTGTGACATCATCATTTTCCAAAAATAAAAAATGTAATCAATATTTTTGAAAAAGATATTTAGATTTTTATTATCGCGAGAACAATGGCTTCCACTTTAAAATTGCAACTTTTCAGGAATAGAAAGCCTGCAGTTTCTATAAGCTGGATTGGCAATCGATGATGTCACAAGACGATGGGTTTCTGACCTGCCCACAGCCCTCCTCTGAAAAAAAAAAAAAAAAAAAAAAGAATAAGCTATTTTTGAGTGAGGACCAATTATATGAACATGGGTTGAAAAGTGGTGGAGTGCCCCTTTAAGTATAGTTAAGAGGTGTTTTTTTTTTTGTAACTTGACTGAGGTCCTTCCAATTTTCAGTAGCCTACTTTTACTTCTACTCGGTCCACTACATCGCAGAGGCAAATATTGTACTTTTACTCCACTACAACTATTTGAAAACTTTAGTTACTAGTTATCTTGTAGATTTTGATTATTATTACAAAACATTCATTATCCACTTCAGCCCTATATACATTTGAGCATTTGAAAATAGACAATCTACTGTACAGTACAAGCTCACAATGCATCGCGATGCGACACATTCTGAGCTTGTAGATCTGCTATTTTCCAAAGATTTCAATACATTTTGAAAAGTTTGAATTTCTGCATACCTCTTTCAGTACTTTTACTTTTGGTACTTTGAAGTACATTTTGATAATAATACTCTTGTACTTTCACTCGAGTAAATTTCGAATTCTGGACTTGTACTTGTAACAGAGGCCATTTCTACGTTCAGTGTTGATTTCGTTGACTAAAACTATGACGAAAAATGTTTGTTGACTGTTTTTTTCACAGACGAAACTAAATAAAAATGAAACAAAAACTAAGCTGTGGTGACTAAAACTAAGACTAAAAACGTATATTGACAATTTCGTCAACAAAATAAAAACTAGACTAAAACATTAGGGTTGACTAAATCAACTCAGAACTGTAGATTTAGTCGCCTAAAACGTTTGACATTTAGTCAACTAAAATTAGACTAAAACTAAAACTTTTCAGGTGACTAAATCATGACTAAAACTAAATTACATTTTATTCAAAAGACTATGACTAAAACAAAATCAAAAACAACATTGTCTACGTTGCAGTATTGACTATTGATATACTTTTACTTAAGTAAAACAAACGCTACTGCATGGCCCGAAGCAGCAGAGGGGATGTCACTCTTCGTTATTAATGACTACATGATGATGATGATGATGGGGATGATGTCACTTATTGGCTAACGACGTACCTGTCTGGACGAGTTGCGCTGCATTTCTGCCAGTGAATAAATGATGCAGAACATTGCTAACAACAAAGGTCACCCGCCCTCTCTCTGCGTCTTGTCGTCAGTCCAAGTTCATGTTGAGAGTTAGCGAGTTAGCGTACATGTGTGCTGCATCATGGAGATGGGAGCTTGTGACGGGTGACATCATAGGGGGAGGTAAACCTAATAAATCTCTTGTCCCGACAGTGTTAAATTAAATTATCGTCGATGACTCCTGGAAACCTTGTATGTCCAAAAGTCTTACTTTTCTGGCCCATTTAGGCCTATTATTTAATTCTTTAACTATTGAAAAATAGCAGATATACAAGCTCACAGCGCGGCACCGAGTGCCGCGCAGCGAGCTTGTAGATCTGCTATTTTGGAAAAATCATGATTTTTTTCGTTCTTTTTGCAAGTCTTTGAATATATCTTTTTAAAAGTGAACATTTGTAACTCAAATATTTGCTTCTGGGGGGGGTCCCTGGAACAACTTATTTTGAGATGGCGGTCCCCAGCCAAACACATGTAATTTTGGGGGTCCTTGACATGAAAAAGTTTGAGAACCACTGATTTAGAAGAAGGATTTAGAAGACATTTATGGAATCGGGTCAAGAATATTCAAAGACTTGCACAAAATGTTCACGATTTTTCAAAAATAGCAGATGTACAAGCTCGCTGTGAGCTTGTATATCTTCTATTTTTTAATAGTTAAAGCATAAAATAATGATGAGCTATTTTCGCGCGACACTCTTGTATGGCGAAATAGAGGGTATGCGTGTGACATCATCATCATACCCGGAAGATATGTGGGAAAGCCTACTGAGTGGCAAAAACATGTTTTGACAGCCCATACATCCAAACAGTCCTATCTGATTGCCGCTCACTTTGCCACTCGATTTGCCACTCACTTTATGCATGCGCATACCCTCTATAGCAGATCTACAAGCTCATGTATATACTGTAGAGCTGACGTGGTTAATGTGTTGTAATAATAATCAAAATCTACGTAACTAAAGATTTCATTTAATTGTAGTGGAGCAAAATGGGAGTAAAAGTATTTGCCGCTGGAGTAGAAGTAAAAGTACTAACAATTAGAAATAATAATCCACTTAAAGGAGTAGTTCACAACTTTTCAACCTGTCTTCATATAATAGGTCCTCACTAATGTTCATGATAAAATATCACAATTTCTTTCTACTCAGTCCAAGTCTCCTAGGAGAGCTGTGGGAAGTTCAGAATCCATCGCCTTGTGACATCATTTCCCCCGCCAAAAAATATTTAGATTTTTATTATTGCGAGAACAATGGCTTCCACTTTAAAATTGCAACTTTTCAGGAATAGAAAGCCTGCAGTTTCTATAAGCTGGATTGGCAATCGATGATGTCACAAGACGATGGGTTTCTGACCTGCACACAGCCCTCCTCTGAGAAAAAAATAAAAAATTAAATAAAAAAGCTAGTTTTGAGTGAGGACCAATTATATGAACATAGGTTGAAAAGTGGTGGAGTGCCCCTTTAAGTACCGTTTTGAGGTACTTTTACTTAAGTACAGTACTTAAGTAAATGTACTTAGTTACTTTACACCACTGGCAGCGAACAAGGACGACCCTGACCCTTGGTGAACCCAGTCGATGGCTGATTGCTGCCAACAGGCCACCGAGGTGAACTCCGCAGAGATAAGTGTGAGATAAAGCCTGTTGACATAGCTGGCGTTTGAGCTGTTGAAATGCTTCAGCGATTTGTTATTTATTTGACAGAATTACGACTTCCCTCTCGGCGATGATGAAAGGCAAAGTTTGCGGGGAAAAAAGACACAGTACTGTACTGTACGCGGTGTGATCGAGATCTTTTTAAAGGAGCACTGCACCCATTTTAACCTTGTCTTCGTATAATTGGTCCTCCTCACTAATGCTCATCATAAGATGACTCCATTTCGGTCTACTCACTGTGGGTGCGTTCTTGTCGTTTGTTTATTCCGTGCACTTGGTTGACAGTGTGGTGCGTCAATGCAGTGTTTTGATTGGTTGGTTTTCATGGCAGTGTCTCGGGCGTTTTTCAGCGGTGAACAATGGCGTAGGAAATGATAACAAAATGCACCATTTGCGGCATTACTGGTCCTTTGGGCTTTATTAACACATTAACAGCAGGTAGGCCAGGTAGGTATGTCTATGTTATGATTATGAATATAAATTACCTTTCAGTATCAACGTTACGTTAACAACTGCTGCTTTTCAGAGAGTTTTTCTTCAGAGTTCAGACTGAAAAAGCGCACAGCTGCCCCTTAACTGGTCTTTCGTAAATAAGCACGTTGTAGACTGTATTGCACTCTACAACGTCACCGCCCACTGCACTCACTGAACTGAGCACACACCCGATGTGCATTTCCGAACGCACCCACACTGTGTCTCAGAGGTGGGCTGTGGAGTGTGGACAGTTCAGAAACCTACCTACCAGTAGGCAGTTTTGGTCATTTCAAACCTAATTTAAAACGTTCATGGTGCAGTAACATTGCGTTTTTGCAGGGTGGAAACCTTGTACTGTAATGTATGTCCATAACCGTTCGTTTTGTATTTAACATTTTAAAGACAATAGCTGATCTACAAGCACACAACGCCTCGCATTTCCTTTCACTACTTTTGTGCAACAGCCGTGTATGATGAAGCAGGTCTTTACTTTACGGGAGGAAAAAAAACACACGCACATTTGAAACTTGGAGAGGTTTCTGCCCGACAGTGAAGATTGGTTTCTATTTTAGCATGCGGTCTTTCCAAGAAGAGAGGCTATTTGTACCTATTACTGTACAGTATTACCCATTTAGGCCTAGAATTATTGAATGCTTTAACCAGTGAAAAATAGCAGATCTACAAGCTCACAGCGCTGCGAGCTTGTAGATCTGCTATTTGAAAAAGTCGTGAAAATCTTGTATGTATTTTCAAAGCGAACGTTTGTAACTCAAATGTTGCTTCTGGGTGGTCCCTGGAACTAAATACTTTGAGATGCGGGTCCGTGGCCAAATAAATATCAGTTTGGGGGTCCTTCACATGAAAAGGTTTGAGAACCACTGACATAGTATTCTCTCAAGAACAGACTAACTGAGCTCCAGTTAAGTGAAAAGGACCTTTTCTTTGACGATGGCTGGCCAGATTGCTGACATAGAAACATAGGTTTTTCAAAAAATCTTAGAAGGATTCAAAATACACTTATAGAATCGGGTCAAAATTCTAATTTTCACAATTTAAAAAAAATAGCAGATCTACAAGCTCGCAGCGCGGCACTCGGTGCCGCGCTGTGAGCTTGTATATCTGCTATTTTTCAATAGTTAAAGCATAAAATAATGATACACAATAATGTGTACCGAACCCCGTTCTGAATGGGTTGGTACAGTATTATTATATCCATTGCTGTAGCTTGGAATCCACATTGATGACAACATTGACAGGCAGGCTTCTGAAGTGTCCTCTTGAGACGCAGATGTGAACAGACAGACACGAGCGTTCTTGAGGACCGATGTTATACAGTATGAAGATGGGGTCGACAATGGTCGCAGTGCTACTTTTTTTTAGAGTCCTTCTTCTCACATGTCTCGCCGTGATCCTGGAAAACATTGCGATAAAAAGAAATCATGAAACTATTCAACATTTCTATGTGCAGCTGTTCTGAAAGACAGATGGTAACAAGGGAAAACACATCTGCGTGATTTCATGGCTAGTGAATGTTGACATAAAGCATCAGCACCTGTCCTGGATGTAGAAACAACACTATGGTGTCTCTATCCTTGTGGATTTATTTACTTATGTATGAGTTGTATCATATGGAGTAATGTGATAATAATAGCATTAATAATCATTTCTACAAGCAAGTAGTCCACAAACCATAAAGTTCCTGTGCAAAACTGCAAATGAATCAAAGCCGGGAAAGCATCTGTGTCATTTTATACGTTGGCTATAAAGAGAATAGCAGATATACAAGCTCAAAGTGTGTCACTTCGTGTCACGCCATGAGCATGTACAGTAGATCTGCTATTTTTGAAAAATATTGAATTTTTTGTTAAGCGAACATTTTAAACCCAAATAAAAACCTTATAATCGTGACAGCCCTACTCGTATGTTCACGTTATTCCTCTAATGCAAGTGTCTTCAACAGGGGGTCCCGGACCCCTAGGGGGTCCTCAGAGTTACTACAGGGGGTCCTCCAAATCTTTTTGTGATAGAAACCTTTTTTTTTCTCTTTTATATTAACCCTTTGAACCCTAGTGTCCATATTCTGAGAATGCCAAAAATAGCCATTAGCTATTTTCGGCAAAGAGCTTTGGTGTAGAGGGGGAACAGAGCAGTACAGAGTGAAAGGTCAAGTTTATTAAGTATTGATGGTTCAAGTGGTTAAATATCTGAAAACAGGAATTGACAAGAATCCAAAATGCATGCACTGATGATTGTGCCTTCAAACAATGAAACCATTATGGAATCTATGAAAAGCAGGGGTAGACATTAAGGGAAATTTGCCACTGGGCCAGTGGATTTCCAAGATCACTGGCCCTGTAACCACTTGCCCGGAACATTCGTCAAATAGTCCCATTAGGATAATGAACGAATTTGATCCTGAATTTTTCCCTAAAATATAAACCCCCTTATTTTCCCTGATAATAAACAAGCAAAAGATTCCATCATAGAAGAGTGTTGCACTATAAAAGTAAAAAAAAAAAAGTAAAATTAGCAGATCTACCAGCGCGTTAACATATGATGTGTTATGTGCTTGTAGATCGGCTATTTTTTAATTGTTTGTTAAGAAACTGTTTTGGACATAAAATGTTTATGTTCTGTATCAGTATCAGCCAGTTTGAGCAGATTCCATTCTAATTGGCCACTATGACAGCTTATGAATTTCATGGGTAGACAACCCTGGCCTTGCGGAGATCTTCCGCTGCTGCTCCCAGCGGCACAGCAGGACGCAGGTGCAAACAATTGAGTTAAGAAAGGAATTTGCGACTGGCATTGCGCAGCAAAAAAATTATATAACAATGTCAAACTGTTGATGATCTAGCTGCTGAAAACGTTTGGATCTGATTTAAAAAAGGAACAAAACATGGATGTTTTCTGCCAAAGGATTGTAATTATTATTACTAATTGTTGTCTGTCAGAAAATGCCATTATTAAAAAAAAGATTACTTGACCAATTTCCTATGATTATGTTTATAAGAAAGAAGTATTGGTTTGAAGTAGGTAAATTGGGGTAGGAGCGCTTGTTTTTGTTCACCTCATGTCCCAGTGGTAGAGTATTTGACTGCATTAGTCCCACGCTGGTGAATGCTACTATGCCTAAACCTAAACCTAACCCTAACCCTAAACCTAACCCCTAAACCTAAGCCTAAACCTAACCCTAACACCTAACCCTAAACCTAAACCTTACCCTAAACCTAACCCTAAACCTAACCCTAACCCTAACCCTAAACCTAACCTCAGTAAAACTATGCCTAAACCTAACCCTAATCCTAACCCTAACCTCAGTCAAATTATTCCTAGTTCCCCGAAGGAGGCGGCGCCTGCTCCACATTGTGCACAAAAACGAGCGCTCCTGTTCTCAATCTAACTGAATCTCAAACTAACTGTGACATATACACTTAAATGATGTGTGTGCATACTATGCGAGTCATATACCAGTGAATGTATCACCATGACCCATAACATAAGACATCTGATCCTGATATCCTTATCTGTTGCTTCAGGAATGACGTTTCAGAACATGATGAATGGTCATTAATGAGATAATTATCATTATCGCTGATATCTCTCATTATCAAGATCTGCTCTGATTTCTGAATTAATGGTAAAATCACACCCGTGTGAAGTGGAGCTGTGTGTGTGTGTGTGTGTGTGTGTGTGTGTGTGTGTGTGTGTGTGTGTGTGTGTGTGTGTGTGTGTGTGTGTGTGTGTGTGTGTGTGTGTGTGTGTGTGTGTGTGTGTGTGTGTGTGTGTGTGTGTGTGTGTGGATCATGTGTACCGATTTTTGTGACATTTGAAGAAAATATGTAGGAAAAGGAGCAAAAAGTGTGTTTTGGAGAAAATTCAAGATGGCGGAAAATCTATCATGGCGCAAATGGGCGTGGCCTATATGGGGAGATGCGTCATGACCCAAGGAATCCAGGGAAAAAATATTTTTAATTTTCCGACCTACGGTTCAAGAGTTACAGGCCAAAACGTAAAGTGGGGTGTTATGGCGCCACCATGCGGCCAAATGACACAATTATTTTTTATTTAATCCTTGAAATCATTATGAACCTCCTCTCCAAGTCTTGAAACTCTAGCTCCTATGGTTTGCGAGAGACAAATAATTGAATGTGAGTTTTTGCGATTCCCATTATAAGTCAATGGGGAAAATTAATTCACTAATAAATTAATATCAATTAAACTATTGAACCTTTCTCTTAGCAAGTTACTAGCCCACGATTCCCGAGTAAGCCGGTCGATTTGACATATGGCGCGAGTGTGTGGTGGCAAAACTGTGGGACTAGTAGCGTGCCGAAGTCAGGCTACAAGTCAGGCTACATACACACAGACAGACACACACACCCACACAGCCACGTATAGGGAGCCTGTGTTTCACACAGCTCCAAAAACTGATTCAGTTCACAGGATAATCTAATGCAGTGGTTCACGATGTTTTTAGACTGTGACCCAAAAGGAAAAATAGACATTTGATTTGCCAGGGACCCAAGATAGTTAAAATCGAACCTCTGTTCGAAGTGGAGCTGTGTGTGTGTGTGTGTGTGTGTGTGTGTGTGTGTGTATTGCAGTTGATGCTCAGGGCAGGCTAGACTCAACAGCACCTCTCTGGTCACCCAGGGTACTCAGGCTACACCAGAGGCTACATACAGACAGACAGACAGACAGACAGACAAACAGACAGACAGACACACACCGCCACGTATAGGGAGCTTGTGTTCCACACAGCTCCAAAAAAATCTACAGTTGCGACCCGATGGTCACCTCTTGCCCTTGTTAAAATCGCGTCTTACTTGTTAAAATTATGTTGGATTTAGTCTCATTTAGTTGAGGTAATAGTCATGGATTTGGTGCTTGAAGGATATGTTTCCACTGTTGTTCCCTTTATTAGTATTTGGTTATTACAACGTTATGACAACTAAATGTCCTGCCTAGAAAGTGAATATCACCCTACGTTGAAATATGAATATCAATGTGATGCAAGTATTAAGGTTGTGGGGGGGGTCCCTGCTTCATCTCTCTCTCGATTAAGGGGCCCTTGGCCTGAAAACGTTGAAGACCCCTGCTCTAATGCTCCGTGTGTCTCTCTCTCTCTCTCCACACAGCTCACCCCCGGTGGGAGGGCAGCCCAGGCGGGCGTGGGCGTAGGAGACTGGGTGGTGTCCATCGCCGACTGCAACGCGGAGGACATGACCCACGTGGAGGCACAGAACAAAATCAGAGCAGCGACAGATTCCCTCACCCTCACCCTCAGCAAGTGAGTGTAGAGTGCACCCACCGTTTCTCCACACCACCATGCCACCAGTGTTGATTTCGTCGACTAAAACTATGACGAAAATTTGTCGACTGCGTTTTTTTTTTCACTGACGAAAAAGAAATAAAAACGAAATAAAAGCTAAGCTGTGATGACTAAAACTAAGACTAAATATATTGACAATTTCGTCAACAAAACAAAAACTAGACTAAAACGTTAGGGAGGGACTAGTGGAGGAGAGAGTAATTTTATGTTTGGTTGCTCTCAGGTGTTGCGTGCTGAAAATAGCCGATCTACGAGCTGCGACGCGTTGTGAGCTTGTAGATCTGCTATTTTCAGCACGCAACCAAGTTTGAGATCAGTCAATACGATTCCATCTAAGCGTGCGAAAAACACATTTTAGTCGACTAAATCAAAAGTAGATTTGGTTGCCTCAACTAAAATTAGACTAAAACTAAAACTTTTCAGGTGACTGAATTATGACTAAAACTAAATTACATTTTATTCAAAAGACTATGACTAAAACTAAATCAAAATTTGCTGTCAAAAACGACATTGCATGCCACCCTTCACCACACCATGCCACCCTTCACCACACCATGCCACCCTTCACCACACCATGCCACCATTCACCACACCATGCCACCCTTCACCACACCATGCCACCCTTCACCACACCATGCCACCCTTCACCACACCATGCCACCCTTCACCACACCATGCCACCATTCACCACACCATGCCACCCTTCACCACACCATGCCACCCTTCACCACACCATGCCACCCTTCACCACACCATGCCACCCTTCACCACACCATGCCACCCTTCACCACACCATGCCACCCTTCACCACACTAGGGCATTCGCCAAATATTCGAATATTCGAATGTTCGAATAACAAAGTCACTATTCGACGTTGTTCACCGAAGTCGAATATTCGCTTATTTTTTATTTTTTTGTATAGTTTTCTTTTAAAAAAAAATATAGTTTATAAAGCTTGGCTAGGTAGGAAGTCAGAAGAATGAGTTGTCAATGCCCCTGGTGGATGAATTTGTTAATGCTCTATACCAGGGCTTCTCAAACTTTTTTAGGCTGTGACCCCCAAAATAAACATATTTGAACTGGGGACCCCCAACCTGACAAGCACTTCCTCGCGTTGCGAGGCGTTGTGAGCATGTAGATCGGCTATTTTCACAATGTTCGCCTCTTTCTTACTTAATATTTGCCAGTTTGGCCAGTCCGGTCGAATATTCGACTATTCGAATACTTTGAGGTTGAATAATTCGAATACTAAAAATCACTATTCGTGAATGCCCTACACCACACCATGCCACCCTTCACCACACCATGCCACCCTTCACCACACCATGCCACCCTTCACCACACCATGCCACCCTTCACCACACCATGCCACCCTTCACCACACCATGCCACCCTTCACCACACCATGCCACCCGTCACCACACCATGCCACCCTTCACCACAAGTCAGGGGGCCACAAGCAAGCACACACCGCTGCTCCAATCCTGCACCAAACTGCACCGAAAACAAGTGTTAATTTTGACAGCAAATTTCAAGTTTAGTTTAGTTTGTAGTCTGAGAAAGAAGATAGCAGGGGCGCTACGGTTATCCCTCAAACCACCGGTGCTCGTGAAAGGGAATACAATGAGCAAATGAGGACAAAATGTGCCACAGAGGCAAAAAAATCCTGGTCCAGGCACTCAGAAATAAAAGATTCAGAAATAAAAGGCCTTTATTTGGGCAACGGGCAAAAAAAAAAAAAAACAACGTGTTTCGGCAAACGCCTTCTTCAGGGTGTTACTGTTTATAGTCTTTTGAATAAAACTTGTTTTTTTTTAATCATATTTTAGTCTGAAATGTTTTTGTTTTAGTCTACTAAACAGGCCTGGAATTTTGTCACTTTAGGGGCAAGGCCACTTGGCCTTTGGTGTTGTGCATTTTTTGGCCTTCATGGCTTCCATGAAATTCCTGCCCTACTACTAAATATCAGAGACTTTAGGTGACTAAATCTAAACTACGGTTGATTTTGTTGACAAAAATGTATTTTGGCAGGCCTTGATGGCGTCGTAATGGCATATTTTACACTTGGTTGCATTCTGAAAATAGCCAATCTACAAGCTCGGCGTACAAACGCAGCGTATAAATATAAATACCAGAACACATCCATGCCAGTCTTTGCCAGCCTCTCTGGTGCGTCGCCAGCAGGCCATTGCATTGTTGCTTTGTCCTGTTTAAACAGTGCAGAGCATTATTCAGCACAGCCAAGACACACACACACACATCACACACACACACTCTCACATGATGTCTCTCTATTATAATGCAATGGAAGGCGCTCCTCGCCCCGGTAAATGTAAGAACTGTTTGTTGGAAGGCGAAGCCAAGGTAAATCACATTCTACCCCCCAAGTCACTTTAATCAGCGTCGGATAACATTTCCCAGCAGCCAGTTGTGCACACAATACCTGCACACACGTACGCGGCTACGCGCCGTGCCAGAATATTCCTCGCTGAATTGGTATCTCTCAAGGCAGAAACACAGCCAAAGGAGGAACTTAATTATTTGCTTTTACAAAGCTTTTTCAGCCCACAGGGTCAATGCAAAGCTGGATTTAGTTAACTGTAGAGTCAGTGATCGTTTTCTTTTTTTTAGGGTGTAAAATCAAAAGTCTTGAGGATGTCAGGCATTTGTCTCAATTAGACTTTTTACAATGTGGCTGTGCAAATGGCTGGCCGTGTGTCTGTCTGTCTCTGTCTTTGTCTCTCTTTCCCTCTGGAGCTAATTTCGACTGATCAGCGCCAACTCTCCTGTGCGCACACTGCCAGCAGGCCATAGACGCATCTGCAACGTTTTATTTACCGCACATTATGTTGCATACCTTTTGAATTATTTAATTTAATAAGTCAAAACACACACGCTAATCGTATCGTGGAGATTTAATTTATCGTGATATTGTCCTCCGTCATGCACTGCAATTCACCTTTTATTTGCCAAGCTGAATATCTGGTACCACTTAAACCCTATATAATTGGTAAAAGGTATTTGATATCAAATCAAATATCTATCAAATGTCTTTGCCAAGAAATAGCAGATCTACAAGCTTAGGATTATTTTTCAAGTTATTTAATCAAGGTAACAAGGTAACAAAAACTAAAAGAAAAAGGAGTAACAGACCATTTAGACCAGTGGTCCTCAATGTGGGGTCCAGGGACTCTCTAGGTTCCTTTTGGGGCGTCTAAATTGATCCTTACAAGTATGTAACTCTGACAGTGTACAAATGGGTCCATTTGGTTTCATTTGTATACTGTCAGAGTTAAGGGCAGACCTTGAAATTTTAAAGTTTGAGAACTACTGATTTAGACCAAAATGCAGATTCTCTGTATTAACAATTCAACAGGATCTTTTATAAGGCTCCCTCATTGTATCACGATATATACGATATCTCTGAAAAGGCATATCGTGGAGACATTGTATCGTCTCAATGATATTTATCGCCATATCGCCCACCCGGGCCACCCCTAATTCAATTGATTATTTTGGGGGGTCGTGGAATCGCGGCCTGAAAAGGTTGAGAGCCACTGTGTCAAAGCAGCGCTCTGGAATGACTAGTCCATTGACTATGTGACTCACAGTCTACTTGACATTGCTGCTGACTGTTTACCAAAGCATCCTGTGGTTTCATCGGAAGCCATTGTTACCCTTTAATTTCAGCGCGGTATGAAAATGAACTCGCAGAGGACTTGAAACGTAAGAAACTGAAATTTGAGCTCTAGATGGATAATCCCAACACAGTCTCTTATTATTTCTGTTAAAGTTATGCGTGTTTAAAAAGCATGGATTGATTTAGTAAAGTATGGCCTAAAAAGTACTCCCAGAAAAGATTGATTTAGAAAATAATTAAATTCAAATGTCTGTGACTTCTTAGCCATGCAGTCAGGTTCACTGCCAAGGAGTTTAATCATGTATTAACTAAGGCAGTATTAGTGTTTGGCAGCATAGATTGTAGAGTTTAATGGTGTATTAAAGGCAGCATTAGTATTCAACAGCACAGATTTTAGTGACGTTTCTAAAATCTCCTCACGGTTTTGTCTCGGCTTCACTGATGCAGTGGTACACACAGCAGAATTCTGTGTGAATTTAAAGGCATACTACTGTAGGTAGAATCGCAGATCTTTGTGTACCCCGGCCAGCCCACTCTGACAGCTATCAAAGTGATTGCTGTCTTTGATACATTCATTTAGAGCAGTGGTTCTCAACCTTTTCAGGCGGCGACCCCCAAAACAATCATATTTTAACTGGGGACCCCCCGCAGCCTGACCAGCACTAAGAGTTGAGGCATTACATTTTGTATAACACGGTTCTATAGTGAAAATAGCAGATCTACATGCTCACTGTGAGCATGTAGATCTGCCATTTTCACAATTTCTGCCTCTAATATAGGACAATTTGGCCAATGTTTAATTTGTCATTTTAGAGTCCTTAAATTGTTTAGAAATGTGCAGCCAGATACCCTCTATACACTTACATTTTATGTTGGTTTGTTTACTGTTGAGAGAGAGAACAATGTTGCACATTAAGTTAATCGTCGGAGGACCCCCCCAAAATAATTTCCCTGACCCACAGGTTGAGAACCACAGATTTAGAGCACTAACGAGCATGGAACGAGAACGAGAAACCAAAATACAGCCAGAGGGACGTGTCTTTCTGTAGGAAAACACCTCTGCATAATTATATTGTGGCTGGTAGAGGGAAAAAATATATATAAGTATACTGTTATATTTTTTAAATTTAAGCTCAAAGTAGATGGCGCTCTTCGCTAACCTATGAGTCACAATTTCTCTAACACACAGAGAACCAGGGGAACACGTGATCGCAATTTCCCCTCCACGTTTACTCATGTTTTTGGGGAAACTCCTGTATCTGTAACTCTTCTGCCATTTCTGGACAGACATGCTATATTCAAAGGCTCATAACTAGAGAACGGATGGTCGAAATGGTAATATAAGAAAAACGCTTCAATGTAAGAAATTCCACTAATTAGAACACAAATGCAGTAGTGAAAATAGCCACTCCACAAGCTCTCAACGCGGTGCGAAGCGAACACGCTGTGAGCTTGCAGATTGACAGTTTGGGTCCTCCTGAGCAAACGTTTAAATTCTCTTTTTGGGTCATAAGTTAAAAGGTTTGGGAACCGGCGAGTTAAATGACAAGAAAAACCACAGAGATACGAGGTTTCTTCCCGACAGCAACGCGACGGACGACATAATATGCGGTGTATTTCTTGTTAACACGGAGCAGGCCTCCCTCCCTCCCACCCTCTCTGGCGGTGCGCGGCCACACGGCTCTGTGCGCTCAGATAACACCATATGAAGGGTATTATGCATAATTCGTTGTCGGGGTCACGGGACCCCAGGTTCAGACGGCGGTGGAACAGCACATTTCCCGTAAAGGCCGCCAGTCTCTCAACATCACAGAAGAACTGCTGACGGTGACGTTTGTTGCCATTATTTATTTTTTCCCCCTCCCTCCCGTGCAGGAAGAGGTCATTTATTATATACCGCAAACCTAAAAGCCCCAAAAAAGGAGTGTACTGTATATGGGAGTGTGTTGCTCCACATCTGGTCCAGGGACCACTATAGGGCAGTGGTTCTCAAACTTTGAAATGTGAAGGTCTCCCCTTAACTTTGACAGTGTACAAACGGAACCAAATTGACCCGTTAGGGTCCATTTGGTTCCATTTGTACACTGTCAAAGTTACAGACTTTGTAAGGGTCAATTTAGACCCCCATAAAGGAACCTAGAGGGTCCCTGAAATCCACTTTGAGAACCACTGCACGAGGGGTCCAAACGGACTCTTATGGGTCTGTAACTCTGAGGGGCCTTTTCCACCAAAAGAACATGGTTCAAGAACCAGTGCCGTTCGACTTTCTTGGAACCTTGGTTCGTTCTCGCGAACCGGCTGCGAACCGGCTTGCGTTTCCACCAGATTGAACCAGAGGAACCAAGGATTTTGTGGTTCCCGTTCCGAACCAACTTTTACGGTTCTGAACCAACATGGTTCTCGGTGGAAAAGCTCACCTCTGGTTCATCCCATAGGCGGGAGAAAGAACCAGAACCCGGTTGTACAAATGGACCCTGTTCTGGCTTCATTTGGTTTCATGTCTACACTCTCAGAGTAACATAAATACTGAGGATTTTTTACAGTTCAGTTGGATATATACAGTCTAATCCAAAAGGAGGTCCGCGATGACCTAATGCATAGCATCAACGTGGGTTGTCGAGGTTGAGCATCGCTGACGCACTAAAATACCGCAAACCTAAATGCCCAAAAAAGGAGTGTGTGTGTGCGCGCGTGTGTTGTTTATGCAACCCATGAGTGAGACAGCAAATAGACTCATGCTGGAATCCTGTGATGAGTGTTGGGAGGGGAGAGGAGAGGGAGAGGTGGGAGAGGCTAGACAGACATAGAGAGATAGCTCAGGAGACCATGGGAGAGGCTGAGATCATCTCCACTCCACTGTGGAATGATGGACCACAATTAAATGGTTTCTCTTCTTTCTGTCTGTACGTGAGTCACATGTGCTCGCTCACTCTTCTTCATTCTATGCCAGGGGTCTTCAACGTTTTCAGGCCAAGGACCCCTTAGTTGAGAGAGAGAGATATGAAGTAGGGACCCCATAACCTTTTCATAGATTCCATATAGTTTCATAGTTTGACAGCACAATTAGTAATTTTTAATTTGTGTTTTCAGATGTTTAACCACTTGAGCCTTCATTACCTAATAAACTTGACCTTCCACTCTGTACTCTTTTGCCCCTCTACACCAAACCTCTTTGCCGAAAATAGCCGATCTACAAGCTCACTGCGAGGCGTTGTGAGCTTGTAGATCTGCTATCTTTGGCTACAGTTCTCAGAATATGGACACTAGGCCAGGTTTCAATTGGTTAATATAAAAAAGCAGAAAAAAATCACTCAAAGATTTGGAGGACCCCCTGTAGTAACTCTGAGGACCCCCTAGGGTCCCGGACCCCCTGTTGAAGTAGCCTGATAAATCAGTCCGCACATCACCACCCCCTGTTGGTGGGTGGTAAACGAAGTGAAACGTAGTGTGTGTAGAGTCTGACGCTTGCAGTCAGGCTACTGTTGAAGACCCATGTTCTATGCTTCTATCTGTCTGTTCCTCTCTTTCTGTCCGTCATTGTGCTCTGGTGTCTGTCAGTCCTGTCAGTCAATCGAAGCCCAGTCCGATCCTACACACCAAGCTGTCAGATTCCACTCAAACCGAACAGACATTATGCAGGATCACAATGGGCATGAAAAAAACAAGACGTGTTACAGTGCTTGACATTAACTTTTTGAGGCACTTGTCCTTTGGACAAGTACATTTCCCACATTTCACTTGTCCGGGCACAAAAGTCACATGTCCGTATAAAAATGTGACATTTCACAGCAATTTCTTTCTTAAAGGACAACTTTGTTTTTTTACAACAAGGGTTCATATTTTAGATTGTAATTAGAGAAAAGAAAAGATGAGCGTTATAATGTTTTCAGTTACAGCTTTCTATTGTTTTAGAGATTTTAGTATTTTGATTTCAGTGGGTGGGGGCATGCGTACAAGTGGCTAAATATTAGGGATGTGCGCGTGTACACGGTTATCCGTGTACACGGTTTGAAAACCACTATTCGTTTTGAAAATACAATTCGATTATTCTATTAAATATATTTTTCATTATTGAGATATTAACTTTATTAAACATTTAAACTCTGCGCCCATATTACTGTCTTGTCTTAATAAAATGTTACTTTTTAACAAGCAAATTAAGCAATCCCTTGGTTGATTTGCGGAGCATGACTGTCTGTGTCACAGTCTGACTGACTGTTGCGCGCTGCAGTGGTCGCGCTGACACGCAGCCAGCCACACACCAGGCAGGCTGTCCGCTGCGCAAGTAAATTAATGGCAATTAAGCGACGTGAATCACTCGCCTGCACGCTGCATCTGTGATCCGGTCCATGAATTAATCCATATTTTGAGGTGAGAACAAGCCAAGGAGAATGCTTAATCATACATTGGCTGAGTATGGAATACCATTATGTAGCTAACTTTGAACAAAGCTGTTGCTCATTACTATAGCGACTCCAGTCAGACAGACATCAGCTGTTGTAGCGAGTCTAGCGACCCAGCTGAGACTGATGCGCTAATTATTACTGACCCAAATTCACGCAATGACATAATTGATAAATTTGAGCAAGATTTCAATATTATATAACATTTTAAAAGGCTTTTATATACTCTTGATACTTTTTTCAAACGAGGTTTGCCCTAATAGATCGAAGTGCTCAGTTTTGGCTATTTTCTGTGTGAAATTACAATAAAAAAAAAAATAACAATTAATTTTAGATTAATCGTGTATTCGATTACAAAACGGTCGTGTACACGTCAGTGAAATTAGTCGCTAGGAACATCCCTACTAAATATGTATTTTTAGACACAGTAAGCCGGCAATGTCTTTGTTACTATTTACACCAGCCCCCATAAGTCACATCTGCCCATGAAAGATTGTGGTGCATCATGGGAATGGGCTTATTGTCTAAAAATACATATTTAGCCACTTGCATGCATGCCCCCAACCTGGGGGCATGCATGCAAATAAAAATCTAAATCGTTAAAATCACTAAAGCGATAGAAAGAAGTAAATGAAAACCTTTTAACACTCATCTTTTCTTGTCTCTAATGATTATCTAAAATGTGAACCCTTGTTGTAAAAAAAACAAAGTTGTCCTTTAAACGCATGCATAGGAGTCAGACATTGAAATAGAATAAATAACAAAAGGACTGCTAACGGCCCCCTTTGGTCCCTCCACTCCATTGTATCGCCAGTCCAGTCTGCACAAAGCTGCTGGGAGCGTCATAGAAAAAGTGAAAACCAAGAGCCACTTGTCCAACGGACAAGTACATTTTTAATGAGCTTGTCCCGGAAGGATTTATTACTTGTCCCGGAAAACAGGACAAGCCTTAACGTCAAGCACTGCATGGTGTTACACATGCGATTGCAAACACAATTGGCCCGTGTTTGGGCCGGGGGAGGAAGCCAGGGTGGGGGAGTGTGATATTGGTCAGTGCGTTGTGTACTCCTACAGGCTGGAGCTGTCAGCGGGGAGTGTTGGGAGGGAGGAGGAGTAGGACGAAGGCCCTACGACGTCCTCCCGCCGGGGGAGGTAGAAATGTATTGGCTGCTCTGAATTTACAGAGAAAGAAAATACACACCCACTTGCTTTGGCTCTTCTGTGGTACAGGGAATCCAAGATCCAGTTCCACATAAGAACGTCAATTCCTGTACACGCGCTCATCACCTCTGCATTGATTCATATTAAATAAGACCTGGTCTAATGGCTGCATTGATGAATTAATAAGACGGGAGCTGACAACGCTGTGGCTTCCCTGTTCCCTCAGTAGTTGGAGGACAGTCTGGAAGCCATGATAGGAACTCCATATTTATAGTAAGAGAATATCTTAAAAGGTCCTGGAATAAATTCCTTATCAAAAACTGTATTCACCAATGTGTTCGTAAAGGTGTCTAGTAACACATCCCACCAAGACTGAAATTCAGTTTCCCAAGGAGAATCTGTGACAGCTGCTGAAAGTTGGGGTCCCTTTAAATTAACTATACAGGAAAAAACACACCAAAATAAATATGCTTTAAGTAGCATGTGTGGGGTCAAACTAGGGTTTTTTTATGATTCTGAATCCATTGCAAGCATTTGTTTTGCACAAAAAACATTCCTTGGCGTAAAGGCGGCTCCCACAAAACTGTGAAAAATGATGACTCATCAATAAACATAGTTACGTCGAGTGAGGGTGTGTGAAGGAATTAAATGTTTTTTAGTGGAAGATGGTATTATGTACATATGCCAAATCTTTAAAATGACTCCAGCAAGAATGCTTTTGTATATTCACATTTAGCATTTTTCTACACACATTAAAGTGGGGGAAGATGTTTTTCTAGGGCCAACAGTCTGTCATCGTGGTGTTTCATTATGACTCTAATGCATCAGCGCCTTCAGACTGTTGGCCGTAAACGTGTCCTTCTAGGTTCAGTCTCTGGTGGTGAGTCAACAGTTTAACGTTAATGTTTTTTCGAGGGGAAGTCAGGAAGTTGACAGGGAGTGAAGTGCAGTGCAGTGTAGGTGTGGCGTTCCAGGTTTCGCCGTTGCCAAAACTAACATTTGGTGCTGTGTGTACAGCCCTTAAGATAATAAGATATGTGCCTGATCCTATCTGTCTGCTTGCCTGTGCCAGAAAGTGTTATTAATCTGCATGAGAGAGAGATTTTGGAGGAAAAACCTCCGGTTTCAGTTCCCTATAGAACAACACACATCTACTCTTCACCTGTTTTCTGTGGAGAATGGAGACGTGATGGAGTTGACTGTTCCAGGTGTCACAGTGTCACGCTGACAAAAAGAAAACAATGTGTATCCCCAATATCAGAGGTTTAAAATGCACTTAAATTCCCAACCCCCTCAAGATAAGCTGAAGTAATTAAAGCATCAGTTCTACAAGCTCAAGCTTTTTGAAAAATCGTGAACATTTGTCTTTGATTTGTTAGTGGTTCCCAAAATGACATGTGTTTGGCCGCGGATGCTCACAACAGGCGTTGTGAGCATGTAGATCTGCTATTTTCACAATAGAACCGTCTTATACAAAATGTAATGCCTCAACTCTTAGTGCTCGTCAGGGTGGGGAGGGGGGTCCCCAGTTAAAATATGATTATTTTAGGGGTCTCGGCCTGAAAAGGTTGAGAACCACTGCTCTAAAACTAGGGGGTTGCAGTGGTGAAGTGTGGATCGTGTTGGTATTTTTTTAGGTCATGTCCTGTCATGTCTCCTCAGGCAGAAGATCCCGTCCCAGTGAGGGAGGGGTAGGTGTGATTGTTTGGATAGATGTATACAGTACCAGATTCCATCCTAGGGAGGAGGGATGGGACGATATGAAAACCTCATATCACGATTATTGTGACCAAAGAAATCACGATTTAGGATATTATCGCGATAATCAAAATATCCCCAACATCCATTATCCTGGTGGTGGAACATTTGCCAAAAGAGTAGAGAGTGGGGAAAAAAAGACGTCAAGTACGTACATTATAAGTACGTTTTACCAATAGAGCGTTTAAATAGCATACCGGATATGCAGCTCGGCAAATAGAGCCTGCGGTAGTTCTTTTATTTGTGGAAGGCAGGATGTGTTGTTGCGATCTCCCCGGACCCCCTCTTCATTAAGTAGTTCATTCATTCACACTCCCACAGAGCAGTCATGTTCATTCTCATTGGCTACAAGCTTAATTCTCATACGCCCTCTTACCCACAATGCATCTCAAGCAGTCTATTTAAGCAACTTCCTGTTCTATGTTCATTCTAGATGTTTAGCTGTTACTACTGGTTGTGCAGCTGTATGTGTTAAAAAAATCCCTCCACCTCCCCGTCCTCTTCCTTGTAAATGTAGTTACTCATGTTATATGTATTGTTTACAGATAGTTCTGTGTTCTATGGATTATGATGTGATCTCTTAAATCATGCAACTGAAGGTTCAATGTTATGTGCATGTAATCTGTATATCATGCTTTGCTCTGGGGGATTGTGATATATCAGATTATGTCTCATGTTCGAGCAGATCATTTGATTATCACAGCAGAGCTACATCGCCAAACTAAACTGGTTATATCATTGCAATAAATGGTATGGTTAATCTTAATTGGTGTCGTTCATCCTGAGCTGAAACATATAAAAGAAATAAAAGGTGAATGGATCCCAGTGCTTGACGGAGGACGATTTCGAGATAAATTAAATCTCTTCACGATACGATTATCGAGTGTTTCTTATCATGATAAACGATAATATGGCTTATCGTCCCATCCCGCCCCAGGGAGTGGTAGGTGTGATTGTTTGGATAGAGGTATACACTACCAGCCCATCAATGGTTACTTGACACCTTACTTTCAGTTCTTCTAGCATGCAGTGCTTTCCCTCCCTGCCTGTACAGTACAGTAGTTCTCTGCTCACTGCAGAGAGGCCAGCTTTTTGTAAACGGAACACATTCCTCCTCGGTTTTACCCTGGGACACTCCTTCCTTCAACCCCCCCCCCCCATCCATCCATTCCATCCCTCCCTCCTTTTTGTTGTTGTTGTTGTTGGTATAAAACAACATCCATTTTCCTTCTTCCTTCTGTTAAAACAAGAGAAGTACTCCAGTGTTTAACTTAAAGGACAACTTTTTACAACATATTTTAGATTGTAATTAAAGTATATAAAAGATGAGTGTTAAAATTATTTCAGTTCCAAATTGGTCTGTAACTCTGAAAATGCACAAATGGAACCAAATGGATTCTTGGAGTCCATTTGGTTCCATTTGTACACTCTCAGAGTTAATGGTGTCCTTGAAATTCAAAACTTTTAGAAACGCTGATCTAGGAATGAATCAAAATCTTGTGCAGCTACAAGTTAGTAAAACAATAATGTAAACAATCCAGTGAGTATAAAATGTTAGTTCAACACAGTGTTGTTTTTGACAGCAAATTTTGATTTAGTCATAGTCTTTTGAATAAAATGTTGTTTAGTTTTAGTCATAATTTAGTTACATGTAAAGTTTTTGTTTTAGTCTAGTTTTAGTCGTCTAAATATCACAAGGTTTAAGGCGACTAAATCTACAGTTGATTTAGTCAATTAAAATGTATTTTGGCCGGCCTTGATGGTATCGTAATGACTGATTTTACACTTGGTTGCATGCTGAAAATAGCCGATCTACAAGCTCACAACGTGTCGCAGCGCGTTGTGAGCTTGTAGATCTGCTATTTTCAGCACGCAACACCCGAGAGCAACCAAACATAAAATGACTCTCTTCTCCACTAGTCCCTCCCAAACATTTTAGTCTAGTTTTTATTTTATTTACGAAACTTTCAATATATTTTGTCTTAGTTTTCGTCTGTGAAAAAAACACAGTCGACAAACATTTTTTGTCATGGTTTTAGTCGACAAAATCAACACTGGTTCAACATCAGCCGAAGCACTCAAAATACAAAATAATTGATGACTGTAAATGAGTTCATCATCATGCGTTAAATTACATGGTATCTGAACGTCATAGACTGGCGTACTCGCCAATATCAGCATTTCAGGCAGTAAATTCAGTCGGCTTTTCCGCTACCGATAACGCTAACGGGAAAAAAACAACTCTAGTTGTTCTTGGTTCGATGCCGTTGGGTTAGGTTTTTATCTATCGTACTGAGGCCTTTTGTTTTAAGGACGTTGGAATGGCAAAGCACGGGCCCTGCAGTCGGTGAAGGAGGAAGAGCTCCACCCTCTTCATTTATAATCGAGAGGGACACAATAAGTCCATATTTCACCGCTCCTCCACCGCACTGACCTGTCTGGGAGGGGGAGGGAGGGGGGGGGGGGGGGGAGGGGGGAGGGGGGGGGGGGGGGGGGGGTTCAGGCGTGCCCATGATGTATGCGACCTTGAGAGGAATGTCCTGGATCATTTTTAGTGAAATATCTGAGATCGCACTGCTGACGGCCGCTCGGAAGCCAAGCACGTATCGGGCTGGAATAAATGAGCCTTGAAACTTTGTGCGCGCGCGCGTGTGTGTGTGTGTGTGTGTGTGCAGGGGGTGGGTGGGCATGATTGTATAAAGTGTGTGTGCGTGTAAAGTTTCAGTCTCTAGGTCAAACCCAGTCCATAAACTCGGCTAATTTATTCCCGGAGGCTGCGACTTGATCTTAACACTTTCCCTTCACTTTGCCTTTTTCGGGCCTGGTCGAGTTTTTTTTTGTTTTTAGGCAAAAAAGAAATGGAGAACAAAAAGCTGTGGTATCTGTAGCTGCCTGCTGTCATAGCAGGATAGCACGCGCATGCACACGCGCAGGCGTACGCACACGCGCAGGCGTACACACACACGCACGCAGGCCTGACACCCTAGACTTGAGCCACAGCTTGTCAGAGTTTGCGTTAACCCATAAAAAACAGAAATATACCTAAAAATGTCTTCTAAATCCTAATGGTTTTCTGAAAAACTAACGTTTCTTTTTCTGTGGTGCTCAACGTTTTTAATGTCGAGGACCCCTAGAATTATGTATCTGACCGGGGACCCCCATCTCAAAATATTTTGTTCCAGAGACCCCCCCCCCCCCCCCCAGAAGCAAAGATTTTAGTTTAAAATGTTTGCTTTGAAAGAATACATATTCAAAGATTTGCACACTTTCTCCCAAAAATAGCAGATATACAAGCTCATAGCGCGGCACTCGGTGCCGCGCTATGAGCTTGTATATCTGCTATTTTTCAATAGCCAAAGCATGAAAAGAATTACGGTTAAAGTGGTGTAAACGTGACACACAGACGCGTTCCCGGGCTTCGCGTGTTAACACTAAGACAATAGTCTGGGTTTGCTAGTGCTATGGGTGTCAGCCAGTAGCTTTAACTTGTCATGTGGTTTGGTGTGAGGTGTGAGTGTGTGACGCACGCTGTGTGTGTCCTCTCCTCCGCTATCAGCCTGCTAGCTGCCTCTCTATATCTCTCTCTCTCTCTGTGTGTGTGTCTCTCTACTATCTACACAACACTCTGGCATTTTGTCATCCTGTCTGTCTGGAACGCGGCTCTATCAGTGGTTGCCCGCCGGCCACCATGACACCGCTGGATTTGACTGCTCGTTGTCACACTGTGTCTGTGTGTGTTCACTGTGTGTGCAGGGACGTGCAGAGGATTTTAGAGAGGCAGGGGCTGACATTTCTAAAAGGGGACTTTTGGTGAAAATATCAAATAGCAGACCTGCAAGCTTGGAGGTTGGCTTTTTTTTGGTGCTTGATACGACACTGAACTAAGCGTAATCGAGTGAATACTGGATTTCTACACAGAGAGGGCAATTCTTTCAACATAAGATGCTGTATTCAAGTTCAGGAGAGTTTGAACAAGGCAATTCTCTTGAATGCTGCCTTCACGTATATGGCATGGAAAGAGGGCATTTGCATTTCTTTCACCATAGTAAAAACTGAATTCATGGTCTGTAGAGGGCACTTTACACACGGATAAAAGGGCAGAGGCTCACGCCCCCTTTGATGTCTATGTGTACACATGCCTGTGTGTGCGTGCGTTCGTTAATCGCAGTTATCTGTGTGACAATAAGTAAAAAGTAAAATGACACAATTGTGACAGCCCTAGATGATGGGTGTGTGTGGAGAACTATTTATATATTAGTCCCAGCACCTCTGTCCCGGTTGAACCAGGGTTCCTCTGTTTTGCATTAAAAGTGAATCATAATTATTAGAATGTGTGGTGGTGGTGGTGGTGGTCTCCCCGTGCACTGCATGCAGTCTGCAGGGACCTCCAGTGAGTAAGGTGATCCGTGTGGGACTGGATCTCTAGATATGTACAACATGGCTGCTCGTCGTGCTATGCTTAGCGTGATGAGCCGTGAGTGCATCTGGTTTGGGTTTAGCCAAGGTAGTTCGGCGCCTACGCCGGGGCGGAAGATTGATTATGATGATAATATTGTTACCGTCGGGCAGAAACCTCGTATCTCCATATTTTCCGACTTTGTGTGTGTTTTTCTTTTTCTTCATCTACTGCATAGTACTGTGTTCTATCTGTCTGTCATTCAATGTTATGTGAATTAAAGAGAAGGATCTCAATGTAAACAAGCCTTGGCTTACATGAGTTTCCCTTTAGTTGACCGTGTACCAGTGAACTGTGCTGTCATGAAACTGTACCTTTCCCTATGCAAACGTCTAATAAATACTTCAGTCAATCAATCCCATAAATGAATGCCCCATGCAACAGTGTCACACAAAAGTTGAAAGAATAATCGACGCCAATGCGTTGTGATGTGTGAACTTGTGCGCTTCTATTTCTGCTATTTGTGTATTTCTTTTTTTTTTGGAGCTGTGTGAAGCACAGGCTCCCTATACGTGGCCGTGTGGGTCTGTCTGTGTGTGTGTCTGTATGTAGCCTGAACTTCCTAAACTTCGGCACGCTACTAGTCCCACAGTTTTGCCACCACACACTCGCGCCATATGTCAAATCGACCGGCTTACTCGGGAATCGTGGGCTAGTAACTTGCTAAGAGAAAGGTTCAATAGTTTAATTGATATTAATTTATTAGTGAATTAATTTTCCCCATTGACTTATAATGGGAATCGCAAAAACTCACATTCAATTATTTGTCTCTCGCAAACCATAGGGGCTAGAGTTTCAAGACTTGGAGAGGAGGTTCATAATGATTTCAAGGATTAAATTAAAAAAAATTGTGTCATTTGGCCGCATGGTGGCGCCATAACACCCCACTTTACGTTTTGGCCTGTAACTCTTGAACCGTAGGTCGGAAAATTAAAAATATTTTTTCCCTGGATTCCTTGGGTCATGACGCATCTCCCCATATAGGCCACGCCCATTTGCGCCATGATAGATTTTCCGCCATCTTGAATTTTCTCCAAAACACACTTTTTGCTCCTTTTCCTACATATTTTATTCAAATGTCACAAAAATCGGTACACATGATCCACACACACACACACACACACACACACACACACACACACACACACACACACACACACACACAGCTCCACTTCACACGGGTGTGATTTTTTCTTTTACGTTAAAGGACGACTTCGTTTATTTACAACAAGGGTTCATATTTTAGATTGTAATAAGAGAAAAGAAACGATGAGTGTTCAAATGTTTTCATTTACTGCTTTCTATCGTTTTAGCGATTTTGATTTCAGTGGGTGGGGGCATGCTTGCAAGTGGCTAAATATGTATTTTTTTACAGACAATAAGCCAGCAATTTCTTTATTAGACAGTAACACTACTAGCCCCTATAAGTCACGTCACATCAAAAAAGTCATATTTAGCCACTGGTAACGCATGGCCCCAACCACTGAAATCAGAATCATTCAAATCGCTAAAAGGATAGAAAGCAGCAAATGAAAACATTTTAACAAATATTTAACAATCTAAAATATGAATCCTTGATGTAAAAAACTAAAGTTGTCCTTTAAATGGTTAAGTGTGTCTATGGGTTTTACGAATACCGTACCAATACTGAACCAATACATAAGTATTAAAAACAGCTTGTGACTAAATGATAACGACATTGGACTCATTGGAATGCAGCGTCTTTTTTTCTTCTCCATTTTCTGAAAAGGCATACAAGGTTTCCCGGCCGACATACGGCCATGATGTGGTGTTTGTTAATGTCTCCGGCTCTCCGCGGACCAAAAGTTATCATGGAGAAACAAACTATTCAGAAGGGTCGTTTACATTTCCAAAAGCAGATTAGAAGCAGATGTAAAACAACAGTGCACTGCTCTCCCCCTTATTCAAACTAAGTGGTTGACAGCTCAGCTCATTTGAATTCAAACACACCAATATTGTGACTATGGTGTTGAAAGTTGTTTGTCTTGGGGTTTATTTGTGCTGCCCTTTTTGTTTAACCGAATAAGACCGGGGACGTCGTATCTGTGTCCCGTTAGACTTGACTAGAACAGCTTTAACCATTATTTTATGCTTTAGCTATTGAAAAATAGCAGATATACAAGCTCACAGTGAGCTTGTGGATTATTTTTTTAAATCATGAACATTTGTGCAAGTCTTTGAATATGACCTGATGCTGATTCTATAAATGTCTTTTCTAAATCCTTCTAAGGTTTTTTTTTTAAAAACGCATGTTTCTATAATGTCAGTGGTTCTCAAACCTTTTCAAGTCAACCCACATCTCAAAATATTATGTAGCAGGGACCCCCCAGAAGCAAATATTTGAGTTACAAATGTTCACTTAAAAAAAAAGATGTATTCAAAGATTTGCACTAGTTTTCATGATTCTTTTCAAAAATAGCAGATCTACAAGCTGTGCTGTGAGCTTGTATATCTGCTATTTTTCAATAGCTAAAGTATAAAGTAAATCCAGGTCTTCTTGGATTAAATACCAGTTGATCAAAGCATCGTTCATCATTGTACGTAAGTACATGTTCTGACCACTTTTCCCCCCCTCTCTTTCCTTTCTTTGCAGAGCTTTCCATGCGGGCGGCGAACAGAAGGTAAGAAGGATGGTATTTGCTTGAAAAATGAGACGCTCGCCCCATGAGTGAGACGGGAGATGAGGGATGCTTTGGCAGTGCAGTGCTTAACGGGTCCTCTGTTCTGTTAGAGAGCTGCTTCTCAAAGTGGATTCCAGGGACTCTGTGGGTTCCTTTAGGGAGGTCTAAATGGACCCGTACGAGTCTGTAACTCTGACAGTGTACAAATGGAACAAAATGTTATGTCACCATGCATCACGCCTCAAACCAGTGGGGTAAAGTAGCTGAATTACTTTTACTGAAGAACTTTAGTTTAAGTTACAGTTTTGAGGTATTTGCTTTGCCTTACCGGAGTATTTCCAATCTAACTATTCCTCCAACATTACTTTTGAGACTCCTACATTTAATCCCTTATACTGTACTGTGCACACCCCCTGGCAAGGTCCTAGTTTTCTATAATTTTACTTCTACTCCAATATTATTAAGAAACTTCAGACCTATTGAAAATAGCCCCTCTACAAGCATAGATCTGCTATTTTCAAAGGATTTTCTTTTTCTTCATTTCATACATTTGAAAACTTCTGCATAATGAGTACTTACTTTGTATATACCTTGAGTATATTTTGGTGCCAACACTTTTACACTTTTACTCAATCCACTTTGAATACCGGACCTTTACTTGCAACAGAGTATTTGAACCTTGTGGTACTCAAACATTTGAGTGCTTCTTCCAACACTGCTCGCAGGGTCCCTACGTTTTTAAAGCGTGCATTACCAAAGCATCCGTCAGCTAGACAGACAGGTGATGTGTTGTTCGCTTGCAGGAATGAATATGGTGTTACTTTAACAAGTGGAATGTTGCTTTTGAATGCTATAATCCTGAGGTGGATCCTTTTAATGCTTTGTTTGCACAATCCCCGCTTCAAGACTAGTAACGTCTCTGTATTATTTAGCATTACAGGCCTATTGGAATATCCTTTACTCTACCGGAATACTGCAGTTGCCAACATGTGGGCCTGGAGGATAATGCAAGTGGGCTGCCAAATAATTGTAGTACATTAAATATTCATACAAATTGATCTGGCCCACCAAAGTGGCTGCTTTTCAACCTTTTTAAATACTTGTATTGGAGTCATTCACTGCCATGTGCTGGCACAGCACAACACATCCACAAGGTGGCATAGTTCTGCATCTGTACTGCAGCAGCCCCCTTGTGTTGTGTTAAACCCTTTCGGAAGAAGAAGAAGAAGAAGCGTGTCATTTAAATGTGACCACTTCAAAAACCTCTTCTCAACGCTGAGTGCTTTTTCCTCTCCCCACCAGCAGGAATCGGTTCATATTATTCTGGACAAGCCATCCCAGCCCGCTGGCTGACATCCAAAGCAAATATTTGTCAGACAATGGGTTTGTGTGTTCACACCTCTTAAGCACCATAGCCTTGGTGTTGCAGGGGAAGAGAAGTTCAGCCGTGTGTGACAACAGAACACAGGCTCTTGGCCTGGCCCGGCAGGGCCCTCCCTGGCTGCAGCAGGGTGTAGAGTAATGACTTGTTGTTGTGGTGAACAATGATTCCATGTTACTGTGGGAGACGAGGAGGATGAGGAGGATGATGATGATGAGGATGTCTCAACTGAAAAGCCTGGGATTGTGCAAACAAGCAGAGATGAAATATTTGCTGTGTCTGAAAACACCTTAACTGCATGATATGTGTGCTGTGCTCTTTCTCTGTCTCTCTGTCTGGCTCTCTCTCTGTCTCTCCATCTCTCTCTCTCTCTCTCTGTCTCTGTCTGGATCTCTCCCTGCCCATCTCTTTCTCTCTCACTTCCTCCCCCCCTTCCCCATGTAGGATTCGCTGGCCGCAGCCTCCGTGCAGCCAAAGTACTCCTTTGCCCCCAGCACGGCCATTAACAAGATGGCGCGGCCGTTTGCGCCGGTGGCAGGGGGCGGGGGAGGAGGTGGCGGGGGCGGCGGCGGGGGCAGTGCCACCAACGCGGGCTCCGTCATAAAGCCTGTGACGTACTCCCCCAAACTAAACACCCCGCGCTCGCAGAGCCCCGCCGCCGTACTGCAGCCTCACAACGGGTAGGTCACTGGTGGTGGTGGTGGGAGTCTGTAACTCTGAGAGTGCAGACAGAGAGTGTGCAGACTTTTGCACACTCTCAGAGTTATGGGGGTCCGTGGATTGATGCGTACCTAACTCTAGGGCAGGGGTTTTCAAAGTGGGTGACGGGGCACCCTGGGGTGCCGCGACGTCAGTCCAGCGGTGCCGCGAGACAATTTGATAATATTTGGGATTTATTTGGACAAAAATATTTAGTATCATTTTAAACTTTGAAGTACAAAGTTATTTTCAGTCAGTTCTAACCAAAATGGCTATTATCTCAACGTTTTCCTCACAACATAATCACTAAAATATCGTCACTGTCGGGCAGAAGCCTCGTATCTCCAAGTTTCAAATGTGTACGTCTTTTGGTAAAGCAAAGCCCTGCTTCATCATACAAGACTGTTGCACAAAACTAGTGAAAACAGCCGATCTACGTTGTGTTTGTAGATCTGCTGTTTTCACTAGTTTAGTACATTTTATAGATGACCAGTAAGGCTCCCTAATCGTGAGATAAGCGACCGTAGGTCACTTATCTCCACAAATAGGGCAAAAATGTGTTTTGCCAAAATCTTCCTGATCCATGTTGATGACATGAGTGTAGACATACTGTGTAGTGATTTTCGTGATTTTAGGGCAAAATCTGTAGGAGCAGTGTCCAAAAATGTGTTTTTAAAAATCGGCCTGGAGGTGGCGCTATATGGGACAGATTCATGTTGATGGGATGAGTGTAGACATACTGTGTACCGATTTGCGTGATTTTAGGGCGAAAATTGTAGGAGCAGTGTCCAAAAATGTGTTTTGCAAGAATCGGCCTCATGGTGGCGCTAGAAGAGGGCCATGTGAGAAATGAGGGGTGGGGTCTCCGCGCCGGCAAGGCGGACGAATAGGTACCGGCCCCGGCTGTCCCGGTCGCTCCTAGCCGTAGTTACGGCATTTTATGTGAGCTGCAGTGTAGGGGGTCCTCCACTGGGGGCGCCACCACTTTTGCATCCGTTCTGGAGCACCAGGAGTCGGTGGTCCCCGGGAATTCCCCGTGAGCAGCCCCGTTGGGGTGGTCATTTGGTCATGTTTGCGCATTTGGTCATTTTTTACATCTGGGGGTCCCCCAGGGACCTGGGGGTCCCTGGAGCTCTGGGGGTCCTTGGAGGTTGTAGTTTGGCAGCCAAGGAACATGTGTGCAAAATTTGGCATGGATCGGGGCAACGGTTGCGGAGATATAAGCAGGGAAAAAGTGTGACGTGTGAGGTGTGACAGACAGACTGACTCACTCACACTTTGTGCAGGTTTTGATAGTAAATGCGACCTACGGTCGCAATAAATACAAAACCAACGGTTTTGGACATACAAGGTTTCCACCCGACAACGACGATATGCTATAAATATAAGGTGATGGGAGTGAAAATTATAATGTATTGTATGTACAAATATTTATGGGTTGCCCTGAGACAAAAAAGTTTGGGAACCCCTGCTCTAGGGGGTCCTTGGAAATTAAAATACATTTTTGAGAACCACTGGGGTAGATGAACACGCTGAACTGTGGATGTTGACGATTAATTGTCGCTCAAATCATGTTGATTAACGCTGAACATTCGGAACATATAAATCAAAAGCTTTGTAAACGAAAATTGCAATATGACAGATAACCTAAATACACGAAGAAATGACAACTGACAAATGACAACTAAACAGAAATTGAGCATATAGATTGGCAATTACCGATATTTTGTGATTATCTCAAATGATTGCGATAAACGGCTTCTAGGTGAACAGAAAGACGGTTCCGGTGTGGTGTTATCTATGTTTTTAGTGGACCAGCCTGGATGAAACGTCTCGTAATATTGATGAGGATATTATCTTGGAGATGAAAGTCTGGAAATAATTCGGCTAATACAACAGCAACGTTTGCCTCCTGTGGCTTATGTACTTTAAAGTATACAGGATTAGAACATTCGCCAATTAAGGCCTAATATTTCTACAGTTGCTACAAAACCTGTACATCCTGTCATTTTGGGCATACATTTAGGTCTGACATTTGGTGTACTGTGCTTGTTCAACCTACTTAAGAAGATTTTCCAAATTCTAAATGTTTGTACATTTTGGTTTAAAAAAAGAAGCCATTTTAACATGGTGGCCGGTGACCACTCTTCCTTGGTGCCAACTCTTCCTGTTCCCTTAACACTTTGACAGCCGTATGGAGATGCCCATATTAAAACCGTTTTATACCGGACATCTGAGCAAGAGTCTCAGCCGCGCCGTAATTTACCGTACTGGGTCATTAAAAACGAAATAAATGATTTTTATCCGAAAATCGGCGATCGTCTAACCTTCCCTAGTCACCGCTCGTCCATCGATAGCGCATGGCTCCTCTGACATAAAGCGGGAGTGACGTCAGGTCCTTTCCCTGCTATATCTTCCCAGCTCCCATCCATTTTCTGTTTAGACGTTAGCGCTAGCATAGCTGGAGTGCTGGGGGCTAAGCTAGCGAAAATGTTCATATCGATTGTAGAGTCATACTTGGATTATTTGAGCCCACATTTACGTGAACGGATCGCGCACGCGAAACGCACGGGGAGAAGATGCCTCGGCCGAAACCGCCACTCTAAGCCAATGCAGATTGAGGAATTTCGCTGTGGACTGTGGTGAGAATACAACGGGGATCGCGTGATGTTTATGGGGGATATAGACTACGTGATATAGCGCTGAAGGTCTTGTAAAATGAATGCGGTTCAGATCATAATATAACTAGAAGCAGTGCTCTTCCGAGCACAGGTCTCCACCAGGCCACACAAATCAGCCTGTTATAGCGCCACCATGAGGCTGATTTAAAAAATGTGGGGCAGAGGTTCTGAATTAGCATCCAGGGAGTGTGTGTGCTCAGTTTGGCAGCGATCGGGCCAACGGCGCCGGAGATTAGCTGGTAACAACCAGGCCACACAAATCGGCCTGTTATAGCGCCACCATGAGGCTGATTTGAAAAATGTGGGGCAGAGGTTCTAGATTGGCATCCAGGGAGTGTGTGTGCTCAGTTTGGCAGCGATCGGGCCAACGGTGACTGAGATTAGCTGCTCACAAACTGCGAGGACGCACGGACGCACGCACGCACGGACGGACGGACGGACGGACGGACGGACGGACGGACGCACGGACGGACGGACGGACGGACGGACGGACGGAGGGGAAAACATACTCTCCCTCAGCCTTCGGCTGGTGGAGACAATAATAGAAATTTCACGGCTAATCTACCAACAAGCCATTCTATTTCGGCTGGTGAAGTGTTAAGAAAGAACTCATTGGGAGCATTTCTCGTATTGCTTCAATAAGCAAATCTGTCTCTCTCACCGCTCTGTCTCAAAGACACAAAATGAAGTTGACGGTTCAAATCCTAAAACAGAATCTCGTGGCCCATTTTAGAGCCCATCACTTTCCACCATATGATGTCATTATTCCTCCACATGTCTCTGCGGTCGGAAAAGGCAATCTTCCTGTCTTCTGAAAAATCTGAGGGTTTACTTCTACTTTTCCACTTGATTTAGCAGATAGTTTGGTTTCAGAGCCGATGATGTGTTTTTGAAAGCCATTCCCTTCGCGTCATCCTCTGGTGGTTTGAAACGTAAGCCCTGTTTTCTTGTTGGCATCGTTCATGTCACAGTGAACCTGCGAAGGTCTTTTCTTGCGCGACACCAGACAAAATATCACGGCGGTCGCTCAAGCATTTTCATATAACCCCTCAAAATCGTCAACTTAGCTTTTACAGTTGACAGGCCGGGAATATATAAACATTTTACAAGGGGTGCCGGTGCAGATCCAAATACATTTGTCATGTCGTCTTGCATGCGTGACATTAAAACGGTCCACTTCTTAAGAGGTCTCCTTGGAATGGACCGAATGGTATTTGAGTGTTAGAGCGCTCTGGTTGCTCTAGGAGGGGAGAGAGGGGGGAGTGAATGCCTGATCTAGAATCTTCAAAACAAATTGCCACATTTTGAACAATTTGAATACTTTCACTGGCACTTTAAGCCAACACTTTGAATACTTTTGAATACTTGCCCTTTACCAGTGGTATGTACTCAAGTACTGTACTTAAAGGGGGACTGTCACCTAAAGGGATACTGGCACTTTAAGAATCATCTTAAAAAAAACAAGTTAATATTTTTATGATGTCATTTTGGGGATGCACAATTATAAGCCAATCAAATTAATTGTCTGTATAGCCTGACTGTATGACTACGTACTGTACTGGTCAGCTGTTGTTGGGGGGCGAGGGGCAGATTACACTGTGACATGAGCTTCAGACTGTTTCAGACCGTTTTCAGAGAAGCTAATTTTCAGGTGTTTGTACTTTACTTGAGTATTTTCGAATTTCTATTACTTTTGCTTCTACTCCACAACATCCGGATCCAAATATTGTACTTTTACTCCCCTACAATGATTTGAGAACTTTAGTTACTTTGTAGATTTTGAGTATTATTACAAAATGTACTTTAACCACTTCAGCCCTATATCTATCTACGCCTCGGCCATTTGAAAATAGACAATCTACAAACTCACAATGTGTTTGCAATGCAACGCATTGTGAGCTTATAGATCTGCTCTTTTCAAAAAAAAATTATACATTTGAAAACTTGTAAAATGAGACATTCTGCATAATGAGTTATTTTCCTTTTGTACTTTTAAGTATATTTTGACGCCAATACTTTTGTACTTTTACCCGAGTACATTTTGAATTCCGAATTTTTAACTTGTAACAGAGTACTTCTACATTGCAGTATTGATACTTTTACTTAGGTAAAACATGCGAGTACTTCTCCCACCTCTGCCTTTTACTTGTAAAACACAGCATTCACTACATTGAGTTATTGCTACTTCTACTCTAGTACTGCTTCCTAGTTCTACCCAGTGGTGTAAAGTAACTAAGTACATTTACTTAAGTATTGTACAATTTTGAGGTGTTTGTACTTTACTTGAGTACTGTACTTCCAATGTCCAATATTTTCACTACTCCACTACATCTCGGATCCAAATATTGTACTTTTACTCCACTACATTTATTTGAAAACTTAAGTTACTAGTTACTTTGCAGATATAAATTATAATGTTATAAAACATACATAAACCACTTTAGCCCTATTTTATACCAAGACTTTTTGAAAATAGACGATCTACAATATCGGTGCGACGCGTTGTGAGCTTGTAGAGCTGCTATTTTCAAACATCTTGTACTTGTACTTTTGTTACTGTAAGTACATTTTGATACCAATACTTTTGTACTTTTACTCAGGTACATTTTGAATTCCTGACTTTCACTTGTAACTGAGCATTTCCACATTGCAGTATCGAGACTTTTACTTGAGTATAAAATGTGACCACTGGTCCTACAGTACCTCTGCACCGGGCCACAGGCAGGGTGGGGTGCTGGGGTTAAGTTGACTTCTTGGCTCTGGGCTGGATGTTGTCTGCTGCTGTTTTTAGAAGGCTCCCATAAAATCTGCTGAGTTCTCAAAGTGTTTTTTACTGCGGCCGGTGCCCTGTTACTGGAACAGCCTTTCACTTCAGTTAGAGAGGCCTCACATGTACCCTGGAGGTTCACAGTCTGGTCCACTGGACGTATTCCTCCTCTCTGCCATCTTTGAAACCAACTAACAGCCCCCCATGGTAGGTCTGTCCGTCTCAGTCCGACCATATCGCTTTATATCGGCAACTATTATAAAAATAGCTGATCTACAAGCTCACGGCGTGCCGTGAGCTTGTAGATGAGCTATTTTTTGATATGTAAAAGTTTTAGATTGATTACAATTTGGTTTGGCAGTCTGGGACTCTCTAAAAATCGGGATTAAGAATTAGACGCATAACATCTGGCATCTGGCGGGGCTCTCTCTCAGTCGAGACATGTCTAGTTGGGGCTACAGCAGGCTTTTCGTGCGTGCCATGTGTGCTGGCTGGCACACACCGCTACCGCTGTCCCGTATGTTTGTGCTTGTCGTACCGAAACGGGTTTGGCTAGACGGTATTTGCGCAAAAGCCTGTACATGCTTTTTTACTAGCGCGGTGACATTCTACATTATTGACAGGGTGTGTTGGAGAACAAGCAGGGGAAACTGTTTGAGTTGCTGGGCTAGCTATGGAAATGAGCCTTGATTCCTTTGGCAAATGCCAGCGCTGTTGACAGACGTGGGAGTATCGTTTTGTTGAACATGAAGGGAGAGGAGCAGGGTGGCAGGCGAGCCGAGTGTTCCGCGCTGATCCTTGCTCAAGCTCGGGGGGTGACATCAGATACTGTTTTCCCACCTACATTAGCGCATATGTATGTGTGCATACTTGCTAAAAATAGGTGATTGACACCTTTTCCATTAGCAGCAGGAGAGTCTGCCTTTCTGCTTTTGTTTTTCGTCGTGTTTTGACGTCACAAGCACACAGGAAAAGGCGCGGAAATTGGCCTTTCTGTTGTCCGGGTGTCAAGTTTCTTGTGGCATTGGGGGGGCGGAAAAGAAACGTCAGAAATGGCAGCATGTTGGCCAGTGAAAGTGTTACGTTGTTTACTTATTTATTTTTTATATCCGTCACTTACTGAATGTTGTTCCCGTCTATTTACGTTCCTTCCAGCGTCCGGAAACTTCAGCGCGCGTCATCATAGCATAGCATAGAAAATGTGCGTGTCCTTCCAGGTGTCATGTTTCCATTAGCGCTGATAGGAGCTGGAACCGATAACATCATCTGTGACTTGCAGAGTCATTTTGTCCTCCTGAGTGAGTGAATGCCAAGTGTGACCTTTACTTTACCTCCGAACACAGAATTCAGATGTCAAGTATTTTGTTTTGCGTTGCTTTCATCCAAAGGGAGAGGGACTCAAGTCAAGAACATTTTTAGGTCATTATATTTTCAAAAATGGCAGTTGTAAATCGGCTATTTTCACTAGTACCTGTAGTCGTACGAGAAGCATATACAGATCCATCTAAAAAATGCGGAAACTTCCCACTGGACTTAAAGCAAATCTGACTTCAGAAGGTTGACATTTCTGTATTATAAATCCTTGTTTTGAGTGGTCTCGTGCAATATTTTGAGATACAGTTTAGATTTCCACGAGCCGTATGCCATACAATCTAAATAAAAACAAAACAAAGAAAAGGTTTTTGAATATTTCACTGTATGCACATCTAGAATATATATGAAGGTTTACATTTTTGAATTATATTACAGAAGAAAATGAACTTTTACACAATATTCTATTCTGGATCTGTAAGGCTTAGCTGGGTAAAACTTTTGAGAAACGTGTGTGTGTGTGATGGTGCAAGTGTGGGACGGCCTCAGCTTTTGTCAGATGTAAGAAGCGGGGGCAAAATGCCACCACTGGTCTAGAAGAGAAATACCCACAATGATGCCCATGTACAGTATGCTCCAGGGACATGCTGGGTCCCTGATTCAGCCCGGGAAAAAGAGTTGGAGAGGCCCTCATTGGGAGCTATAGAGAGAGATCTCTCTCTATATAGCGCTGCTGCTACTCAAAGATTTGCCATTTCAAAGTGACAAGCCAGTGGGCCAATTACTGTACATGAGTTATATTTCGTCGTTGTCGGGTGGAAACCTTGTATGTCCAAAACCGTTTGTTTTGTATTTATCATTTTCAAAATGATTTAAACTAGTGAAAACAGCCGATCTACAAGCACACAACGCCTCGCGCCGCGAGGCGTTGTGTGCTTGTAGATCGGCTGTTTTCACTACTTTTGTGCGACAGCCTTGTATGATGAAGCAGGGCTTTGCTTTGTGAAAAAAAATTACAAATTTGAAACTGGGAGATACGAGGTTTCTGCCTGACAGTGACAATTTACTTTGTTCCCCAAAATGGAACGAAGGCCGACATTTTATTTTTTAATTTTTTCCTAATGGCCGGCCTGGACTGGCTGGGAATGAACCGGCCGTTCGGGAGTTGTCCCCCTTTTCCCAATAGCCAGCACGTCCCTGGTATGCTCCCTCCCCCGGATACCAGGGCCTGCCTGCCTGCCTGCCTGTCATCTTTTGTCACTTACTGCATGTTGGGTGCATCTTCCTACACTATGCTTTCCCTCTGCTGTTGTGCACGGATCTGCTCCTACACCCTGCTTTTCTCTGTCCTCCGTACCGTGCTGTGTGCACGGTGCGGGGAAGCCTGTCATATTTTCACTCCTCGTGTTTAGTGTGCTCTGCCTACGCTGACCCCTTTCCTTTCACTGTCTGTTCTTTCCGTTCTGCAGATGGAAACTCTTGACAAGTCAGTAAAAACTCCTTTTACCCTTTTTCTGCTCTTTTACCTTCAACACACACACACACACACATACACACACACCGCACAAAAAATGTCACATTTCGTATTCATTCTCATACCTCTTCCATCCACAATTAGAAACACATTTTTCTTTTCTTTTCTTTCTAATAATAGGTAAAAGCCCCCGTGGCTTTTTCAGTGCTTTGTGTAAAAAAATCTGTTATATTATTTGAGCACCCGAAGGCAATGCTGAACTACTAAAAACCTTTTTAGTCTTTGATTTACGGTAGCTTTTTGCCTTCCTCTTTTCTCTTCACCTCTGCTTTTTGCTCTTGTACCTTGTCCTGGTGTGGTTGGTGTGTCCTACAGGGCTGAAGCCACTTTCTATGAAGACGCTCCCTACAAGTAAGACCCGTGCAGGGTGCATGCCAGGCCACTGCTTCTCAAATATAGTCAGGGAAAATTAGCAGAATACCTGTCAAATCTGGGAATAAATTCCTTACCAAACAATTTCTTCACCAATGTGTTCGTAAAGGTGTCTAGTAACATATCTAACAAAGATTGAAATTCAACATCCCTAGCAAAATGTACTATACACTGTACTATAAGGGCAAAAATCACTCCCAAAAATATGCTTTAAGTAGCATGTTAGGGGTCTAACTAGCAAGCATTTGTTTTGCACAAAAAACATTCCTTGGGCCAAAAATGGACCCCATACACCCTGTGAAAAGTGATGACTCATTACTAAACCATCATATTTTTGCGTCTGTTTTTGGCCCAGTGAATGAGACCCAGAATTACCCTAGCTGTCAAAGAGTTTGCTAGGGATGTTGAATTTCAATCTTTGTTAGATATGCTACTAGACACCTTTACGAACACATTGATGAAGAAATTGTTTGGTAAGGAATTTATTCACAGGTTTTATTAAAATTCCCTGACTAAAAGTGCGTCGGGGAGGTCCTCTTGAAGGACCCCCAGGGGTCCTTGAGGGGAGGGTTCCAGGCAGTGTTCATTTCGTAGACTGAAACCATGACTAGAAATGTTCGTCGGCTACCCTTTTCCGCTGACTAAAGCTATGACTAAGCTATGATGGCTAAAACCAAGACTAAATATGTTGACAATTTCGTCAACAAATAAAAACTAAACTAGAAAGATTAGGGAGTAAGGGAGGGACTAGTGGTGTAGAGATCCCGTAGTAGAACTAAAAGTCAAAAATCAAAGGTAGATTTAGTTGACTGTAAAATCTTATGATGGTCCTAGGAGCTCACAGCGCGTCGTATCATCGTATGTGAGCGCGCTGTGAGTTTGTAGACCTTTTTATCGTCGTCATTGTGAGCTTCTTATAGATCTGCTAGTTTTGAATTTGTTTTGAAGAATCTAGAATAGTTTTGAAACATTTCGAGCACCAATCTTCTCTCTTATTGGAGTGACTGGAGTCTCTGTCATGAAACCTTTTCAGATGGGGTGGGGGGTAAAGTATCAAATACTTTTCCTTGGCATGAAAACTGTTGGAGAACCACTGGTGTGTTGGGTCGGGTGGAAACCTCATATTTCAATCAGCAGATCTGCAAGCTCAAAACATGGCGCAATACGGCGCAAAGAGGTGTGTTTTGAGCTTGTAGATCTGCTACTTTTGCAATCTTCTTTGTTAAGAGTCCTGAAAAGTTACAGTTCTGTACATACAGTATGAGGTTTCCACCCGACTGCATGTTTTAGGTATCTACTTCCAAGTGTGATGCTTTTAGAGATATTTGTAACCCTAAGCCTATAATATAATTGTGCTAAAGCAGAACTAAAGCCGACTGTAGGCATGTTGTGAATTTGCTGCCATCTATAGGTAGAAAGAAGTAACTCATCTAAAGGTTGAATCTCATCTGAAGGACTTGGATGAGCTCAGTAACACGGTACACTGTAAGCATCGCAGCTGCTAAGGAAATGATAATGGGTGTGTTTGCTTCAGGCGTGCCAATGTGAAGCAAACGCTGTTGCTCATTGGCACGGCTAATTCTAACAAACCCATCTTTCATTTTTATAAACTGCAGCTGTGCCATGCTCAGCCTTTTTACGGCAGCCAATTCACAAAATTAGCCCACATTTGGAATAGGGTTTAGTTCCCCTTTAAAGGACAACTTTGTTTTTTTACAACAAGGGTTCATATATTTTAGATTGTAATTAGAGAAAATAAAAGATGAGTGTTAAAATGTTTTCATTTGCTGCTTTCTATTGTTTTAGCGATTTTTGTATTTTGATTTCAGTGGGTGGGGGCATGCGTACAAGTGGCTAAATATGTCTTTTTAGACACAATAAGCCAGCAATTTATTTGTTACCATTTACACCAGCCCCTATAAGTCATATCTGCCCATGAAAGATCGCGGTGCATCTTGGGAATGGGCTTATTCTGTATAAAAATACATATTTAGCCACTTGGCATGCATGACCCAAACCTGGGGGCATGCATGCAAATCAAAAACCAAATCAAAAATCAAAAACCACTAAAACGATAGAAGTAAATGAAAACAATTGGAACACTCATCTTTTCTTTTCTCTAATGAATATCTAAAATATGAACCCTTGTTGTAAAAAAACTAAGTTATCCTATAATATAAGATAATGAATACACACAATACATATTTATTTTGCTCCTGAAGTACTTTTTTCCAAATGCAACAGCAGCTGCTATAGTCTGGCATTCTTGTTGTCAGTATAGGATGTCTCATGACGTAATGTCATGTGTGCCCTAGTAGTGCACGTGTGCTGTGAGATGTTACCGTCTTAATCAGTGCACTCTGTTAACGCTGATCTGTTACACTGCCATGACGGGTGTTTGTCTACATGACCCACACACACGCCGGGTCACGGTTGGCCCTCTTTGAAGTCACCTGATGGGCTCCGCTTGTAGTGGAGCGGGTTAGTCCCTAGGTGGCGTTGTTGTTGTTGTTGTTAACCCAGGTGTGTGTGCAGGCACGGCCTGAGGGTGGACAACGCGGCCATGTTCATCCCCAACGATCGCAGCAAGAAGAGGCTGATCGAGGACACTCAGGACTGGCAACCTCGCACTGGCACCACCCAGTCTCGCTCCTTCCGTATGCTGGCCCAACTCACAGGCACCGACTACAGTAAGTGTAGGGCCCTGGCCTGGAAGGGACCGGGAGAGAGAGTGGTCAGATATATTTATATACAGGGAGAGAGGGATTGGGAGTGAGAGGGTGGCACGAGAAGGGGGAGATAGAGCAGTGGTTCTCAACCTGTGTGGGTCTGGACCCAAATTAATTTTGAGGGGGTCTCCAGATGACAATTTAACCCATTTAGGCCTAGGATTATTGACTGCTTTAACAATTGAAAAATAGCAGATATACAAGCTCCCAGCGCGGCACCGAGTGCCTCGCTGCGAGCTTGTAGATCTGCTATTTTTGAAAAATCATGATATTTCTTTGCAAGTCTTTGAATATATCTATTTAAAAGCGAACATTTGTGACTCAAATATTTGCTTCTGGGTGGTCCCTGGAACAACATATTTTGAGATGGGGGTCCGCGGCCAAATACCTGTAATTTTGGGGGTCCTTGACATGAAAAGGTTTGAGAACAGCATGATTTAGAGGAAGGATTTAGAAGTCGGGTCAAAGATCGGGTTAAAGATATTCAAAGACTTGCACTCGTTTTCACGATTTAAAAAAAATAGCAGATCTACAAGCTCGCAGCCGCGCTGTGAGCTTGTAGATCTGCTATTTTTTCAATAGTTAAAGCATAAAATAATGGTTAAAGTGGTTAAAATCTAACGCGACTCGGGCGCGTTCCAGGTATTTGAGAGTTAAGGACCTTTAGACCATTACTGCATCAAACATAACTACAAAAACTCGTCAAACATTGGCCAAATTGTCAAATAATATAAGAAAGAGACACTTTTTATTTTTTAAATTGCTGATCTACAAGCCGTTGTGAGCTTGTAGATCCTGCTATTTTCACAATATTTATCTGTGGAACAGAGTCAAACATTTCATGTCCAAGTGCTTAAGTTGTCAGGGTTGGGGGGGGACTGGACCAAATATGATTATTTTGGGGAGGTCACGGCCTGAAAAGATTGAGAACCACAGAGATGGTGAGAAGAGAGGGGGGGGGAGAACAGTGCTTAGGTGTCCAGAGGATGTTTACCACGTTGTGATGCAACGTGTCTTGAGCAGAAATAGATCTGCCTTTTTTTTATGTATAGTCATTTTCTTTTGATATTTCTGGACATTTTATAGACTTTTAGAATCCCATGGTTGTATTGGTGAGGCTCAGCAATCTGAAGATGAGGTTTGAAATGGGTGATTCTTCTAGTTTTTTGAAGGGTAATTAAATAAATGCAGGAGGAACTGTGCGTGCATTCTGTCAGTATAGACAAAGACGTTCATTCTCATGCGTGTTTCTCCTGGATCTCACAGTGCAGGACCCAGATGATGAAATCCTGAAAAGATCCAGGTAAAAAAAAGGCATTGAATGGACCGCTAACCGTTGTGGAAAAGGTTTTGAACGGACCGCTAACCGTTGTGGAAAAGGTTTTGAATGGACCGCTAACCGTTGTGGAAAAGGTTTTGTATGGGGGGTTTGCACCAAAAACAGCAGATCTCCAAGCCCGCAACGCTATAGGCGGAGAGCTTGCAGGTGTGCTGTTTGTTCGGTGCGCGACGCCGGCGTGACGTGTGCCACTAGCTATAATACTGTACATCGGGTTTTCATAATAATACGCCTTGCGTGTGCAGTGACGCTTACGTTGTGCTCGTGTGTTGTTCAACCGTCACTTTCAAGCAGTTTCCGGAATGAGGAAAAAAAGAAAGTTGTGTCTGTGTGGGTGTGTGTGTGTGTGTGTGTGTACTGTAGCTGTTAGATTTCACTGCTTTGAACGTAGAGTGTGTGTAGTGTGCAAGTTTTTACCTTCATCCTCTTTCTGTATCAGCCTGGCATGCACAACTCTGCTTCATACCTTAACCCATTTAGGCCTAGAACTATTGAAAAATAGCAGATATACAAGTTCGAGTGCCGCGCTGCGAGCTTGTATATCTGCTATTTTTGAAAAATCATGAAAATGTGTGCACATTTTTTTAATATATATTTTTCCAAGCAAACTTCTGTAACTCAAATCTCTGCTTCTGGGGGGGTCCCTGGAACAACATATTTTGAGATGGGGGGGGGTCTGCGGCCAAATACCTGTAGTTTTGGGGGTCCTTGACATGAAAAGGTTTGAGAACCACTGATTTAGAGGAACGATTTAGAAGTCTGGTCAAAGATCGGGGTCAAAGATATTCAAAGACTTGCACACATTTTCAAAAATAGCAGATCTACAAGCTCGCAGCGCGGCACTCGGTGCCGCGCTGTGAGCTTGTATATCTGCTATTTTTCAATAGTTTAAAAGCATAAAATTATGGTTAAAGTCAAATCTAATGCGACTCGGGCATGTTCCCGGTCATTGAGAGTTAACCACCATCCCTTTCAACCCTCCTCCCCACTGGTTGGATGCGGAGATAACGACTTGAGAGTGTCTGCTCTTTTCCTTTTTACATTTCAAAACCCTGTTTTTAACCTTATTCTGTCTCAGCTGTTTGACCTATTTTGTTTCTTCATAACCCCCTTCCCTCCCTCCTTCTCTCCCTTCCTCCTTCTCTCTCTCCCTCTCTCCCTCCCTCTCGCTCTACATTCTTCTTTCTTTCATAACTTCTTGTTAAACTTTAAACTCCATCTTTCGTTTTCCCGTGTGTTTGTGTGTGTGGCTGCTTGTCATCTTTCCGTGACTCACTCCCTCTCCCTTTCTGCATGTCGTCGGTTAGGGAAAAGTTCCTCACGGAGATTCAGAGCCCCCGTTACGCGCGTCTGCGGGACTGGCACCACGAGAGGTCCGCCCGGGCCCTCAACATTAAGTCCTGAAGCGTGGGACCCGTCCCCCTAAAGAGATGTCCTCGAGGGAAACGAACGCGCCAGGAAGACCCAGCCGCCACTGCCGAAGCCCAACAGCTAAAGCCATTTAGCCACCACCACCAACCACAACAACCCGCACGAACCGACGACGACGGAAAACGAAACAACAAAAAAGACGACGATAGCCAAACTTAATCACAAATGGCAGATTTAAAGAAAACAAACTCTCCCCCGGATACAGAGGAGGGAGAGGGAAATAAAATGGAATGGGAAAAGAATACACCCTCCCCTCACGACCCCCCCAACCCCCCTCCACACACACACACACAAACCACACAAAATTAATAGAAATACAGAAGTAACGCTGCCTAGATCACTGCCAGTTTCTCATCGTGGCCTCGATGACAAAGCCCAGGGTGGAGCCTTTACTGTGTACTGAGCCTGATAAGTGTCTTGATACTGAATACCGATGATGATAATGTTTTATCGCCCTCTGAACGTGTGACGTGATGTTTGATGGGTGCCGAAAGTGTCTGATTTCTCTCTGAATTCTTCTTTTTTTTGACGTGACGGCGATGATGATGGGTGTTTGTCAACACACTGTGCCGGGAACACCTGCTGTCTCTTGCCCCCATTTCCTGTTTTTTTCTCACACTGTTTTGCGGGAGTCATATTTAGAGGAGAGGGGAGGGGAGGGTGGAGGGGCTGGTACCATTCTGTTCTTTAAGTGTGTGTGGTGGTGGGGGGGTAGTACCACTATGTTCTTTAACAGGGGGGGGAAAGCACTGTTCTGTTCTTGATTCTTCTTTGTCTGTGTAGTTCAGACTCCTTTGATCTGTACGCTCTCGCTCTCTCTTTGTCTCTCTCTCATTCTCTTCTTCTCTTTTAAGCCTGTGTTCCTTTTTGTTTTTTGAGTTCTTCATCTATGACTGTTTTCATTTCTGAGCCATCATCATTTTTAGGCTTCTCCCTGCCATTAAGAAAGAAAGAAAGGGAAAGATACATTTGCTAACTTTTCCTCTTCTGTCATTGAAAAATACAAAACCTGAACCCCTTTTCTGCATCTGTCGTCTGTTCTTCCTGTGTCTCTTTTCTTTTCCCTTCTTCTTCTTCTATGATGTTGAACATGTTTTTAAAGAGTGTGAAGTCATATCATTTATCATCGTACGCCGGTGCCGAGCGTCGAGAATGTCCGACATGCAAGCTCACACCGCGCCTCAGATGCACTGTGTGGTGAGCTTGTATATCGGCTGTTTTTGCACCGCGACACCGTTGTGCGGCGGAGCATAAATTAGGTATGACTGAACAGTGTTTGACATGTGGTTACTTAGAGTATAATACAAAATACTGCTGATGCTTTATAGCAGGGTTCCCCAATTAGTTTTCCCCAAGGGCCGAATCATGTCTAGGGTACCAAGCAGAGGGCCACAACATTGCAGGGGGCGACGGTGGCGTTCCCACTACTCCAGCGACAGTTTTCGTCGTTGTCGGGTGAAAATCTTGTATGTCCAAAACCGTTCGTTTTGAATTTATCATTTTAAAAATGATTTACACTAGTGAAAACAGCCGATCTACAAGCACACAACGCCTCGCACCGCGAGGCGTTGTGTGCTTGTAGATCGACTGTTTTCACTACTTTTGTGTGACGGCCTTGTATGATTTGCGAAAGAACGTACAAATTTGGAGATACGAGATTTCCACCCGACAACGACGATATACTAATGTTGTTGCTGCTCTTATACCACCATTATTACTGGGGTTGGTGTGGGCCAGACAGTAGCCCCCCGCGGGCCGCAAAAGGCCCGCGGGCCGCCTATTGGGGAACCCTGCTTTATAGCGCTGCTTTGGTTGAACTATCATAGGCCAGGTAAACAGCATGGAAGCTACAGTACCAGGGGTACATTGTATACAGGCTGTACACAGTGCCGGTGCTAGGACTCAGGTGGCCCTATGCAAGAATATTTTAGGTGGCACCCCACTGATGGATGCGCACACAAAGCGCACGCAAACATTTTCTTTTTTTCTTTTTAAGACAGATCTTTGTATGACAGGTGTCGCAATGTTATGGTAGCCCTGATCGCCTCAGCACATTGATTTATTACTGACAGTGACTGGAGCAGCTGTGTGACTGGCAGGTAACAACACACAGTCATAACCACTGCAGCATCAGATCTACATTTTCTTTTTGGAGGCATATTGACTTGCTCATGAATCAAGTACAGGCAGCCAAGCCCCGAGTGAAGTTGGGGAAGGAGGAAGGGTGGGGACATAGCTGCAGTGGCATATTATAAGATTACTGTGTTAATGTCTTGTGTGAGATCTTCGTTTTATGCATACTAAAATAATAACGGGTACCAGAGAGCCGGAAGAGGCGTCTACCTTTTTATGTCTGTGGTTTCTCTGGTCTGGAAATGTGTTCATAATAAGTGATTTCTGGAGCCGAAATGACGGCTCCTCCAATTAGCGCAGGGGGTGGGTTTAACAAATAACCAATCGGTGCCATCAAAGTCCCTCCCCTCCACAAATGGCTCAAACAGGGCACAATGTCAGACTCAAGCTTCAGCTGAGTCTGAAATCAGGCTAGCGTCCCGCCAAAAAGATCTGTACTCCAACACTGTTTGGGGTACGGTCACACCAACATTTAATTCTACCTATGAGGGCAGATTCTGCCAATGCTTTTCTATGAGAACAGTGCGGGGACGTGCAGAGAATGTTAGAGAGGCAGGGGCTGACGTTTCTAGAAGGGCTTTTTGGTGGAAATATCTAAAATAGCAGACCTCCAAGCTATTTTCGGTGCTTGATACCACACTGAACTAAGCATAATCAAGTCACTACTGGAGACGTGGCGTAACGGCATGGATTTCTACATAGAGAGGGGCAATTCTTTCAACATAAGACTCTAGTAAAAAACGCACTTATGGTTTGGAAAGGGCACTTTTTACAGACGGATAAAAGGGCAGGGGCCCATGCCCTCTTTGATGTCTATGTGTGCACGTGCCTGGAATGGAGTGGTTTCTTACCATAAGCGGGTTTCTACTAAAATACACTCCGTTCCCATAGAAAAGCATTGGCATTTACTCATTTAGAAAGTCATTCCAGGTCAGGCTATCCCTCATGCTGTGCTCTGTACACGAGAACATCCACATATAAAGTTGATATTGTCGCTGTCGGCTAGAAACCTCGTATGTCCAAAAAACTATTACATTTCAGGACACAGAATATTTTGCAAGGCGTTGTGAGCTTGTGGATCGGCTATTTTCAAATTTTTTGCCTCTTATATTATTTGACAATTTCACCATCGTTTGACCAGCTTTTATAGTAGTGTTTGTTGATTACTTTTGATGCAGTACTGTAAATGGTCTTTTTCTTCTCTTTCTTTTGAGGTATTCAAACAGTTTTTAAAAAGTCTGTAAATTGTCACTTCACTGTCATCTGGGGACCCCCCCAAAATTGTGTGAGGTGGGGACCCCCTCTGGGGTTAGGGTTAGGGTTCTGGGGTGGTCCCTGGAACAAGATATTTTGAGATGGGTCTCAGTGGTCAAATACATATAATTCTAGGGGTCCTTGACATTAAAAAGTTTGAGCACAACTGAACATAGAAACAAATGTTTTTCAGAAAACTGTTATGATTTAGAACAGTGCTTCTCAAACGTTTTAAAAATTCAAGGTCTTCCCTTTAACTCTGACAGTGTACAATTGAACCAAATGAACCCGTTAGGGTTCATTTGGTTCCATTTGTACACTGTCAGAGTTACAGACTTGTATGGGTCAATTTAGCCCCATACAAGTCAAGTATACAAGTATACATTTCCAAAAAAACTAAGGGAAAAAAAACTGCAAAGAGTTGAAATATGGGACATACAGGGTTTCCGTGGGACATCATGGATATAGTTAGGATCCTAGCATGCAGGGATAAATGCGCTGTGGTCTGGGCAGAGGAAGTGCATTCCACCTGGCCTCGGCAGCTACTGCTGGAACGCCAGTAATGGATGGTCCACTGCAGGCCTGCTGGACAGGCCTGGACCCTTCCCAAGTATGCAACCTTCTCCCTGGCTGCACCTGCCCACCACGTCCACGGGGCCTCTGCCGTTGATCATTTTATATTAACCCATGAAGACATGAAGACCCCATCGTAAAAATGTCTTCTAAATCCTAACAGTTTTCTGAAAAACCTATGTTTCTATACATCTGTGGTGCAGATGCTTTCCCGCTCTCTCTTAATGGGTTAATGATTAAGCTAACAGACGTAATGCTTCTCAACGCTGGGCCCGAGGAGGATCAACAAGGGGTCCTTGAGCGGGTTTCCCCCCCAACCATCCTAAATTATTGTTAAGTATGGACCACAGGGACCCTTACGGATCTGTAACTCTCCAGTGTGTGTGCAAATCACAATCGGTCGTATTTGACTCATCAGTTTTACAGGTGTAAAGCAGATGGTGAAATTATTTTTTTCTTCCTCCACAGTTTTGTAGTGCTAAAGGAAAGGAAAAGTAAAGTAAAGCCCTGCCTCATCATACAAGACTCGCACAAAACAAGTGAAAATAGCTGATTCTATGCACGGTGCGAGGCATTGTATGCTTGTAGATCGGCTATTTTCACTATTTTAAATTGTTTATTTTTATGATGAATACAGGGTTTCCACCCGACAACAGCAATATGCTGGTGTGTGTACATGTGTTCTTTTGAAACATTAGCATCATACTGTATGCTAGTGGTGTTATATGGATTTATACGCGGGTGAGTGGACATGTTCCTTTGAGATATTGTATATGAGTATTATGCAGGTCTGTACGTGTTCCTTTGAAACATTAGCAACATATACAGGTGTGTGTGTGTGTGTACATAACATGATGCCATAAGGCTGGAACCGCATGGACCCTTCCAAAACAGGCTAGTCCAAAACTAACTTTCCGTCGGAGAGTTCCGACTTTCCGACGTGCAGCTTTCCTCTCTAATTCTGGGTAATGCTTTTCAGAAGTTCGGAGTGACATCATTTTGTAGCCTATTGAACCAGACCTTTCCAACAAAAAGTTCTGTTTAGTAGAGAGTATGGCATGCCTCAAGGCTCATCCATACTCCAGAGAATGTGAAGAGCCAGTTCACTGCGGTGTAGTTTTCTAAAGTCATACTAGAGTGAAGTGAGACGTTAGAAAACTACACCGCCTTTACAGGTCTGTAACTCTTGAGTGGTTCCACTTGGTTCCATTCTGTACGCTTTCAGAGTTAAATTAACGCCAATCATAATTTTACAGCATTAGATTGGTGTCACAGAGATAAAAATCCAATTGCACGGCGGCCCTTTAATGCATATCAAACTTGAGCGCGGCACTTTGATATTAGAAAAAAAAGGTTGAGAATCACTTCAGAGAGGCCTAGCGATGAGCCTTGATAACGGTGAGAGGCGGCGAGTGAACCGCAAGGATCGAGTAATGTGTGTCACGTCTGGCTTTTCTTGTTTTCCCCCCCCCTCGAAACGAGGAAGGATTTCATCAGCCCTTCATTAGTCTATTGTGGATGGCACTTTAGATGATGTAAACACCGGCAGGCCCCCAGGCAACTGCATTATTTTCTTCACCGTGGAAAGCTTCTCTCTCCCTCTCTCTCTCTCTCTCTCTCTCTCTCTCTCTCTCTCTCTCTCTCTCTCTCTCTCCCTGCCTCCTCGGCTCACAATGGAGCTTGTTTTCATGTGTCAACGGAAGCGCGCCACTGGCTTAAAGTGACGCTCGCTGTGGGTAACACACTTTCTCCGAGAGGTTTTGACGCACGACTGCGGCGGCAACAACTGCTAGATTAATCAAAAGTTTTAGCACCGATACGAGAGCTCTTCTGCGAGAACCAAACTTTTCTGTGGCGTCAACACACCGTCCTCGCAGCAGAAAGCCTAATTCTCAAACGCTGTGTGGTGGGGTCGCTCGCCAAAAAAAGGAAATGATCTCCCAGAATAGACGAGGTTATTCTTTTGGCAAGCGATACCCCGGGGTGATGGAGTTAAGGTGTCAACGTGCCGTGTCCTGCCCTTGCTTTCTCTGGGCTGAGGAATATCCTCGGTACAGGTGAAGATTGTCCTCACTCAATTACTGTACTTTAATTTTGAGTATAATTTTATTTTAAAACTAATCTTAACACATACAGTGCCTATCCCGAACATGTTCGGCTTTATTTCAATCCAATACAATTTTTTTTTATTTTTTTTACTTACCCTGAGCTGCTTGTAGAGCCGTGGGTGGTCCTGGCTCGTCCTACGCTAGCCAGCGAGCCATTTTACATGGTCCGACGATATATTCCATTAAAAATGGTTTAAAATACATTTTTGAGCCCCCCAATGTTCACCGAATGTTCAGCGCCGCTTCCGGAACGTAGTACAGTGTGCCGATCCCGAACAGGTTCGGCTTTTTTAATGAAATGAATAAAATGATCCGAGGCCTTCTGAAGCCTGGGCCTAAATTTTCAATCCAGTGGCCGAGATCCGGCCGCCCCCCGGCCGGCCGTTAGCGAGTAACGTCGCCGCGAATCGCCGCCGAATCCAATGAAAAACCACATCTTTGAAGGTCCATATCTCTGGATTGTGTTTTTAGGGAGGCGGCGCAAGGTTTATTTACGGCGAAATCGCCGAAAAATGATCTTTAAAATGAGAAAATGCTAATAGCTATTTTGTAGCCCTTTTCATCCGGGACCTTTCCATGACGTGCACGAACGTGAGCACGCGCGTCACTGCAACGTGAGTCCCCGGATGCTAATGCGCTCGCCTATGGGACAAACCCTGGCATTCTTTGGTGCCCTCTAGGGGCTGGCACTGGAAGCGTTATTAAAATTGTCCTAACTATTAAATCGCTAAAGTTTTAGAACACCCACTCCGTTATTTTCAGCCCCGAAAGCCTTTTCTTTATATGTTTTTTACTGAGCCATTGAGCCGTGACAGGGGCTGCATTTCGCTGCAAAATTACGTCATCTGTATACGTTGTCTCCAGATCATACACTACCGGCCAATCACAGCGCGGATCATACACTACCGGCCAATCACAGCGCGTCTTGCCGTCTCTTCAGGAAGTAGCTTGCTTCAACAGCAGTGTTTACGCTGGTGTAGGAGTCTAGCCTGTAACTGCCCAACGCCTGGTCGCATAGGAACGTGAGACCACTCTACGAAAAAAGCAATACCGCTACTGACCAGTAGTTGAGCAACTTCCATAGTATAGCTTTAAGTACACTTTGCTTTTTTCAATACTTTACTTCCTACTAGTTGGCTACTTTGCAGGTTTACATATAGTATTATTCAACCGAAAACCTCAACCAATTAAGCCCTATTTTATCTTTCTTTGTCTTTTCCAAAATATCCTATAACATGTGTACCTTGTTTTTTAAGTCCAATTTTAAATGTAGCCTTTTTTTTTACTCATAACAATAGTATTTCTGCATTGTGGTATTGCTATTAAAACAAGAAATCAGGGGGCGCCCGCTGGCCTGGTGGTCAAGGCGCATACCACATACTAGGCTATGATGCCTGCTGGCGTCGCCGGTTCGATTCCCGATCCGGACGACCTTTGCCACATGTCATTCCCCATCTCTCTCCCCATTTCCTGTCAGTCTACTGTCCTATCAATAAAGGCATAAAAAGCCCAAAAACAAATCTTAAAAAAACAAAAACAAAAAAGCAATCAAAGGGCTTCATCCTCCACTGGATGTCAAACCACTCAAATGGAATTGTTTCTTTCGTCAGAGAAACGCTGCTTTTCTGTAGCACTTTGTTGCAGAGGCACACGCACACGCACACGCATACAATTCCCGCTGTGCTTGAAGGCATGAGAGAAACCAACCGCACTCCAATTCAAGTGGAAAGAAAAAGATAAAAAATAAATACCTTTATTTCGCTGGTGAGTCCTATACATGGAGCATGATTAAAATAATTAACTCTGATGCCTCTCAGCGTCTCTGGCCTCCTTCAGAACCACACAGCAGCTGTGCTGATAGTCGGAATTCCTGATTGATAATTTTTTATCAAATGTCACTCGACGTCGTGAAAACACGCTGCAGGGTCAATTTGCGCTAATAAGAAAAACCTAATTATGATTACTTTAATTATGATTATTTCAATGGCCGTAAATGTAATCATTTTATTAGACTTTATTTTCATTTTTTTTTGTCATAAAACTCAAAAGAGATTCACTCTTCTGGATCAAATATTGCAATTACATACTTTCAACTGATGATAGTTCTGCTCATCCATAAACCAGTGGTTCTCAAAGTGTGGTCCAGGGACCCCCCACAGGTCTTTGAGGGGACTCCAGGGGGTCCCCAGAAAAAAGAATGTGTTGATGTAGCTTAAAAATCGGTTTAACCATTTTAACTCTATATATACATTGGCTAAAATAGCAGATCAACAAGCTCACAGATCTGCTATTTCTGAGAAAAAAATAAACATTTTGGACAATTTTTCTTCTTAACACCAAAATATTTTCAGATTTTGTATCTGAGGCCAAAGTTATTGTTGTTTTAATATAATCCCTGGAGAAAAGATTGATTCATAAACAATAATTCAGGTAATGACTAAATTCTTAACTGCACAATGATGATTGAACCAATTATCGAGGTAAGTTTGTGTAACATTTTAAGACAGAACTCGGTCTGGGTCACCATGGTTACTCAGGTGTGTCTTTTTGTCTGTCCACAGTGTTGAGTCAACTCCTTCACCTGGCAAAGTACAGGCAGCAGATAAACCTGACGGTAGGTTTATGCCGTTGGTAGAAAGTAACTAAGTACATTTACTAGTACTGTATTTGAATGTTTCAATTTTCGATACTTGAAAAAAAGACGCTAAAATAAAAATGTTTCGAAAATATTTTATAAAAAAAGATTAAGCTTCATATATGTGTTTCTATTCAGAAATGACCACAAAAAGTATAAAATAATAGTAAAATAATCATTTTGGTCATTGTCGGGCCGACAATGTTTACATCCGATGTAAACTTTTTGTGGTCATTTCTGAATAGAAACACATATGAAGCTTAATCTTTTTTTTATAAAATATTTTCGAAATTTTTATTTTAGCGTCTTTTTTTCAAGAAAAAGTTGACTATAGCTCCTTTAACTCCACTACCTCTACCTACCTAGGAAAATATTGTTCTTTTTACTCCACTACTTTTGAGTACTTTTCCCACATGGAAATAACTGACATACAGTAATGCTTGTGTCCCAGGTTCCAAGACCCCGGCCACCACGGGTTCGTCGGGGGGTCCGGCCTGCAGACCCCCGTGGGTGACGGACCCGGGCTTCGCCGACCGCTACCGTCCGGACAAGACCAGCACGGTGCTGACCCAGCACAGCCAGCCCGTGCAGCCCACTCCCATGCAGAACCGCTCCTCCATCATGCAGGCAGCGCAGCAGGCACCCGAGGACAACGCCAGGACCCCGCTGTGTGGCGCCTGCAACAAAATCATCAGGTAAAGATTTTTAATATACCAAGATAGGGCAACCTGGTTGGAGCCGTGTGACATGGTACACAAAGACTACAAATAGCCTCCTAAATGGGTGCCGGTGTCTGATGGCAAATCTCGCGAACGTCCTGTTTACTGTTGCTAGATCAAGTGAGAGTGTGTTGTTGGGACGGAAACAGGGCGATTATAAAGTAGATTTTCTCCTAATTTGAGTCTCTGAAAAAAGCCATTTTAGTATGATATTTTTGGGAATATTGTGTGGCTTGTTGCGATCGGGTCCAATATTTAGTTCAGTGACCGTGGAGCTAAAGAATGGTTCAGAAGCTGGGTTCACATTCACTCCCCCTTTGGAAATGAATGTCTCCAATCTGCTTCCGCTCTAAAAAGGTATCCAACTACAGTACGTCACACAGATACGGGAAGTAAACCGGAATTGCTGTGTCTTGCTATTTCCGTCTTGTGTAAAGTAACTAAGTACATTTACTCAAACCCCACACAGGTCGTTGAGGGGATTCCAGGGGGTCCCCAGACACATTTTGATGACATAGCATCAAAATCGATCGAAAGATGTTTGAACAATTCAAGGCAGCAAAAAAATAACTTACAACCTGGTGTCTTATGTCTTTATAGGTGAAACAATAAATAAATAAAACAATAGCAGAGAATTGCAAAAATAGCAAACCTACAAGCTCACAATGCATCATATTGCAACGTGCTGTGAGCTTTGTAGATCTTTCTTTTTTTGTTTGTTGTTGTTGTGCTATTTTTTGAAATAAGGATTGTATGTGACGGCTGCAAAGCTGTTAATACGAACACAGAGGATGTCTCCCAGGAACGTCTCCATGTGTATGTGTTGACTTGTTTTGTTTACTTTGCACTTTGGCTGTGTGTTGTTTACTCATGTGTGTCTTTTTGGGATGTGACATTTCCATTACAACCGCTCTGTTCCCCCTGACTGGAGTGCAAAACCCTGTTTCAGAGCTCACTCGTGTGTGTGTGTGTGTGTGTGTGTGTGTGTGTGTGTGTGCGTGCGCGTGCGTGTGTGTGTGTGTGTGTGTGTGTGTGTGTGTGTGTGTGTGTGTGTGTGTGTGTGTGTGTGTGTGTGTGTGTGTGTGTGTGTGTGTGTGTGTGTGTGTGTGTGTGTGTGTGTGTGTGTATGTGTGTGCGTGTGTACGTGTGTACGTGTGTGTGATGTGTGGGTTTGGTTGAGCTTGTGATGTCTTTGCTGGCATCCCAAAAAAATACACCGGATGTTGTTTTTGTTGACACCAGTCAGATTCTGGAGGTGGGATGTGTTTTGATCTGTACATGGACCAGGCTTGCCAAGATAAGCATTCCCTACCAACCATTACTTAGAATCATAACAGACCTTGGGTACAGATGTAGATTCTCAATACTCAAGGCCAGGTTATGTACATAAATCCACCACAAGTGGCTTAACAAAGAGCAAGGCCAAACAACTCGCTAAATATTGCTCTGTTTCAGCAGTTATGGGCAGTTTCCCTGTGTGGAGGAGGAGGTGCTACAGTATGTGAATCATTAAGTGTACAACTATCAACCTGTTAAATTTGTTTCCCTGTAAATTAATTGTAATTTGTGGATTCAAAGATTGTGTGCGTCATTTACAAGCGAAGCGTTGTGAGCTTGTAGCACGGTTATATTCTGTCACCACACACACAGACACACACACACACACACAAATACGTGTTGAACAGTAAACAGCTCCACGACCACGGTCGCTCTAGTCAATCCGGACCGATTAGACAGATGGACACAGCCGCTAAACATGTCCAGAGCATGGCAGCAGAAAGCGAGACCCTATTCTCACTGCAGTCAACTCTCTCCGGGCGACAGACAGTAGAGTGCAGTTAGTACAGTAGAGGCACTGCGTGACGTCATCAACAATATTAGCCAAACTGATAGCCTGATTGACCTTGTTTTTGAGTGTCATAACCACAGATCTAGACTAGAGATACCTCATACCGCCGCTGCAGTTCATTGGCGCGACTGGTAAAACAGGACTGGGGGAAGTGCAGAACTGTGGAACTGTGGAAGGCACTCTGCTGCCCCCTGCAGTGGGAAAGAGGGAGTCCCGCACCTGATTGGCCTACCGAGCGTTCCTTCAGAACAGTGTTGATTTCGTTGACTAAACTATGACGAAAAATGTTTTTCGACTGCATTTTTTTTACTGACGAAAACTAAATTAAAACTAAGCTGTGATGACTAAGAATAAATATATTGACAATTTCGTCAACCAAATAAAAACTTGACTAAAACGTTTGGGAGGGACTAGTGGAGAAGAGAGTCATTTTATGTTTGGTTGCTTTCAAGTGTTGCATGCTGAAAATATCAGATCTTTTCAGCACATAACCAAGTGTAAAATCAGATTACGATGCCATCGAGGCCTGCCAAAATACATTTCAGTTGACTAAATCAACTGTAGATTTAGTGGCCTAAAATCTTATGATATTTTGTTGACTAAAATTAGACTAAAGCTAAAACTTTTTCAGGTGACTAAATTATGACTAAAACTAAATTAAAATTACATCTTATTCAAAAGACTATGACTAAAACTAAATAAAAATTTGCTGTCAAAAACAACACTGGGCGTCTACCATTCTATGTCTATGGTCATAACATCTTTAAGAGCGTCTGCTAAATGCCTAAACTGTAAACTGTGTGTGTTCCAGGGGTCGGTACCTGGTAGCGCTGGGGCGCTCCTGGCACCCTGAGGAGTTCACGTGCTCCCAGTGCAAGGTAGTCCTGGAGGAGGGAGGCTTCTTCGAGGAGAGGGGCTCCGTGTTCTGCACCAAGTGTTACGACAACCGCTACGCACCCAACTGTGCCAAGTGCAAAAAGAAGATCACAGGGGTACGTGTACTGTACACGCACGCACGCACGCACGCACGCGCACACACACACACACACACACACACACACACACACACACACACACACACACACACACACACACACACACACACAGAGGACTGTTCTTACTCCACATACAAAAATCATGGCGGTAGTTGTAAATAAGAATGTGTTCTTAATCTTGCTTGCCTGGTTAAATAAAGGTTAAATACCTTGTTTACTTTGCATGGTATCAAACATGACACACGTGCATATCTCCTTGAATGGGCCGTTCTGTCTGTGGCGTTAGTTATCTCCATACATGGAGAGCCGTGCTCATACGGACATTCCGTGCTTATACATGCATACACACAAAGCCAGACATAGGAGCAGTTGGTACCGCTCAAAAACGTCACAAGGCAAGAAATGAAGGCAGATTTAGACGGTGGCTGGAAGAAGTACTCTGATTAGTTCTTACTCAAGTAAAAGTGGCAGTATCAGAATGTAGAAATGACTGTTAAAAATAAAAGCCTTCTATTCAAAACTGTGAAAACAAAGTATTGCAACATATACTTAAAAACTATAATAAGTAAAAGTTTGCAAAATGTGCCAAATCTGCAAGCACACAACGCATCTCGACACTCGTAGATCTGATATATTTTGAAGAGCCAAAGTGTAAAATAGGCCTTGTTTGGTTAATGCATGTTTTGTAATGATAATCTAAATCTAGAAAGTAACGTTTCAAATTGTAGTATATGGAGTATAAAGTACAATATTTGCCTCTGAGATGTAGTACTTTGTACTTTGGAGTATTGTACAAGTATAATAAATACTAAACTAAAGTGAAAGCACCTGAAAACTGTAAGTACCTTCCGCCACTGGATTTAGATGCAGGCTGACTTCTTCTTGGCCTGCTGAGAGGAAGAATTGTTGGAAGACAGTGCTCTGCTCTGTGCATGTTTGCTTTGCTGATATCCCAGCAGCTCCATAAAACAAAACACAGAACAAGGGATATGAAATGGGCTGTAAGCGACGCTCACGCAGCGTACTGTAATTCACCGCTGCGCTCAGACTTATGCCTCCCGTTCACCACAGGATAATTGAACAACTAAAAGTCTTGACAAGCTCTCACGTTTAACCGCAGTCTGCCATCAGTCATGTGGGCTTTTAGTCCTGCGGGGTGGTGGCTGACGTTAGTTTAAAGACTGGGACTGTCTGGAAGTCACGTCCGCTTAACACATTATCCAAAAAGGATTCTATAGGACAGTGGTTCTCATTGTGGACCCTCAGGGGTCCTTGATGGGGTTCCAGGGGGTCCCCAGCAAAACGTGTTAATCACGATCAGTTTAACCACTTTAACCTTAGAATCTTGAAAGAATGTGAAATAAATTAGACATTTTAACAAGCACAAATCATGTATGGAGGTCCCTGGCACCAAATAGTTTCAGATGGGGGTCTGTGGCCAAATACATATTAATTTGGGGGTCCTTGACAACCACTGCTTTAAGAGATTATGGGCCTTATTTTCATCCATGCCTTACCCCTTATCCCTAGACTCTTTTGCCATTTTTTACCATTTAGATATTTTTTTAAATATATTTCAAATAGCTGATCTACACGCTCACAATGAGTCGATGTAGTCTAGATCGACTATTTGAAGTATTTTAAAATGTTTTTCAAAATGGTAAAAAAAGGTAAAGAATTTTAGGGATAAGAGGCGTAAGGCATGGATGAAAATATAGCTCTGTTTTCTAATCTCTTACACAATAAACACCATATACAGTATGCATATATTTTTGCTATAGCGCTGTGATTATGTGTAGGTAGAGGTCTAACACGCGTGGCCATCGTTTGCATCTAGATCCAGATGCATTTAATGTTTTCATAACACGATACTGAACACATACTGGCTTCTATTGCATCAAGCATCGATCGCCACCAACCTTTTGATCCAGTACTAAAGAATGATCAGTTCATGACGAGACCGCTCTGACTGAGTCTGTGACTGAACACAAGTCGTGTCAAGGGCGCGTGCCCAGCGATTCCAGACCGTGACATGATTTTACTATGACATTGGAAACTTGTGCAAGACCTTTTTCTTTAAGATCACTTCAAATCTCACCAGATGTAAGGCGAGCATAAGTTTGATTAAGACCCCTCTGTGGCTGCATGCGGGGTCTGGGTTCCTGCAGATTACAGTAATTTACACCCTCTCCTCCCCCTCGCAGGAGATCATGCACGCCCTCAAGATGACCTACCATGTTCAGTGTTTCAAATGCTCCGCCTGTAAGACTGCCATCAGGAACGAGGCTTTCTACATGGAGGAGGGAGAGCCCTACTGCGAGAGAGGTGAGAGAGAGAGGCGCTCTGCCTTTCATCAAGGAAGATGACGCATTCGCACGCACGCACACACACACACACACACACACACTATGTCTCTCTCTCTCTTGAACCTGAACTACAAATTAAGACTTTTCTTTTTGATTTATTCTCTTAAGTTGGCTCCGGGTGCAGGCACTTGCACACACAGACAACATCAAAGGGGGCTTGAGCCCCTGCCCTTTTACCCATCTGTAAAAGAGTGTCCTCTCCAGACCATGAATGCAGTTTTCACTGTGGTGAAAGAAATGCAAATCCATGCCTCTTTTCCATGCCTTACGCCGAAGGCACCAGTCAGGAGAATTGACTTTTTTCAGAACTCTCCTGAACTTGGAACGCAATGCAGTGGTTCCAAAACTATTTTAGCTCAAGACCCAAAAGACAAGTTTACCCGTGACCCAAACTAAAGAAAACAGCTTAGATCAGCTATTTTCTTTAGTTTGGGTCACAGGTAAACTTTTCAAGCTCACAAACATCTGCTATTTTCCTTGAATCCAGTCCTTGAAATTAAAATAAAATAAATACAAATAAATCGAGAATTAATGCTGTATTATGATGTATTATTTTTTGGCCCCGGCTAACGGTATATACGCCCCCTGTGGGCCGTAAATGATTTAACAGCGTGGCGTGGCGTGCTGCACCGCGCCTCTCTCTCCCTCACAAGTGGATTGCTGCTTTTATCAGAGGCTAAGCCAGAAAACCTGAGCACTCTCCTCTCCTCGGCGCTCCTCTGCCAATATAAAGCCTTGAGTGTTGATAAACATTGTGCTGTGTCAGCATCTCTCTCTCTCTCTCTCTCTCTCTCTCTCTCTCTCTCTCTCACTCTCCGCTCTCGAGTATCAGCGTTATAGCTTGACCCCCACCCCAACCCCCCTCCCCACGGGCCATGGCTAACCCCCCCCCCCCCCCCAACACAAGTCTGTGTAATGAAAAAAACTGGCACAATCCAGTTAATCCATGTAGACCAGAAACACATTATTATTATTTTAACCATTATTTTATACTTTAACTATTAAAAAAATAGCAGATATTATACAAGTAGATCTGCTATTTTTGAAAAATTAAATCCTGCTAAGGTTTTCTTAGAAGAACGCATGTTTCTATGTCAGTGGTGCTCAAACGTTTTCATGTCAAGGACCCCTATCTCTAGTCTAAATAGTTAGTTCCAGGGACCCCCCCCAGAAGCAAAATTTGAGTTACAAAATGTTCGCTTTAAAAAATACATACATTCATAGATTTTGCAAAAAAATAATGTTCAAGATTTTTCTAAAATAGCAGATCTACAAGCTCGCAGCGCGGCACTCGGTGCCGCGCTGCAAGCTTGTATATCTGCTATTTTTCAATAGCTAAAGTATCGAACAATTCCAGGTGTTGAAGGCTTAAGTATCTGGAGCAATTTCCCCTTATCCTAATCCGTCCTCCTCCTCCGCGCTCGGGGAGCAAGCGCTGAAGTAATTCCCCTTTCTCTCCTCCATTGATGAGAGTCTGTTGCGCCGAGGCGCCGACACACCCGCATTTTGCTGGAGCTTACGCGAGCCTCCCTTTTTTTCTGCCTGCATCTTCATTACCTCCCCGCACGCACGCACGCACGCACGCACGCACGGCCCTTTTCTAATGTATGACTGTGAGTCTCTACTTACTTTTTTCTTTCTTGTTTTAAACTTAAGTAAAAGCAAAGTGATGCCAAAAAGTTCAAACACCTGTATTAAAACATATATATATTGGTGTCATCATATGCTTACAGATCCAAAGTGAAAGTCAAAAATGTGTCGAACATTTTCAAAAATGGCTCTGCAAGCTTGTAAATTGCCTTTTTTTTTATAGAATAGACAAAGTATAAAATAGGTCTAAAGTGGTTAATGTATGTTTAATAATCTAAATCTGCAAATAAAGTAACTAGTAACTATTAAAGCTGTCAGATAATTCTAGTGGTGTAAAAAAAATCTATCTAAACGTTAATTTTGGAAATAGACGATCTACTGTAGATCTGCTATCCGGACCTGTGTACCCACCTTTAAGCACCCCTGGGCGGGCATTAAGCGGACTGAGCCACGCGCCCCCAGCACCGCGGTGATACTCTACACTTAGAAACATTTTCAGTCAGGTACACAGGACCAGGCGCCCCGGCCGGACCTGCGTACCCACTTTTTGAAAATACATGAACATGGAAACGATTATGCAAAAAATAATTGCGATAAGTAATAACTATTTGACTCTGAGTTGTAGTGGAGTAGTACAGTATTAAGTGGAAATGGAAATAATCAAGTAAAGAAAAAGTATCTCAAAGTTGTACTCGCTGTAAGTACAGTGCTTGATCTGTCATTCTCTCTCTCTCTCCCTCCAGACTATGAAAAGATGTTTGGTACCAAGTGCCACGGCTGTGACTTTAAGATTGATGCTGGGGACCGCTTCTTGGAGGCCTTAGGCTACAGCTGGCATGACACGTGCTTCGTCTGCGCAGTAAGTCATTCTGATTCATACACCTCTCCCTGTGTCTCTCTGTCTGTCCCACTACTACAGTCATTCTGATTCATATAGCTCACCCTGTGGGTGTCAGCGTCACAAAGACCTGCCTCTCACCCTGAAAGAGAGACTCTGTCTTTCTCTCACTCTCTCTCTCTCTCTCTCTCTTTCACTCTCTCTCTCGACAATTTCGCCTAATTTATGCTCCTTCATATGACGGTGGCACGCAGCGAAAATAGCAGACCTACAACCTTGTAGGTCTGCTATTTTCGGTGCCGTACGACGAAGAATAAATTAGGCTTTTCTCTCTCTCTTTTTCTCCTCCCTCCTTCTCTTCTCTTCTCTTCTCTTCTCTTCTCTTGTTCTCTTTCTTTCTCCTCTCCTGTCTGTCTCTGTCTCTCTCTCTCCGTCACTCCAGTTCGTCACTCCTGTCAAACTGTCACCCGCAGGCCCTCCTTTCTCTCTGTTAAGTTTTTCTTTTCTTTTTTTTCCATCCGTGGAGGACGGGCGGATGGAAGTAAAGTAAATAAAGTCAGAATAATAAACAGTGTGCAGCAGCTGTTCGCCCGTAACCTTCCGCACCTCGGCGGAACTGCCCGTGAGACCTGAGCGGAACGTAACCCCTCTCTCTCTCCCTCTGTGGCTTCTCTCCAGCCACGTGCACACATAGACATCAAAAGGGGCTTGAGCCCCTGCCCTTTTACCCTCTCCAGAACATGAATGCAGTTTTTAAGGCCCTTTCCCACTGGGCGCGATAACAATAAAAATATGTCGTTTTCTATTGAAGTGGATGGTAGCGTCCACACCACAGCGATAAAGCTGTCATATGTGAACGCCGATGTATCGTTATCGCTATCTTTATCGCATCCGGTGGGAATGAAGCTTCACTATGGTGAAAGAAAGGCAAATGCCCTGTTTCCATGCCATACCTGAAGGCAGCATTCAAGAGAATTGCCTTGTCCAAACTCTCCTGAACTTGAATGCAGCATCTTATGTTCAAAGAATTGTCCTCTCTGTGTAGAAATCCATGCTGTATCTGCAGTATTCACTTGATTATGCTTAGTTTAGTGTGATATCGAGTATCGAAAATAGCCGACCTCCAAGCAGTTCTCATAGTCCATTCTAACAGAGATGCTATTCTAAACATGGTCTTATAAGGACATGTACTAAAGATAAGGTTAACATACAAACAGTTACAGAAATACAGTTTTGCTGACAGAGTTGAAGTAAGCGTGGGGGAGACAACTCAGCTGTTAGATTGACAGCTGCAGTTGAGTTGAATTAGCATGTGCACTGTGAAAGCCATTTCAAATGAGTTTTAATTACATTTCTGCCACCACACTCCAAGCTCACAGCGCGTCGCGACACAAGCTTGGAGGTCTGCTATTTTCAATATTTACACCAAAGACCATTTTAGAAATGTCAGCCCTTGCCTCTCTTAACATTCTCTGCTCGTCCCTGCTTCTCTCCTCTCTTTCATCAGCTCTGCCAGATCAACCTGGAGGGAAAGACCTTCTACTCCAAGAAGGACAAGCCCCTGTGTAAAGGCCACGCCTTCGCCCCCGTCTGAGAGAGAGAGACACCGCGAGAGACAGAGAGAGAGACAGACAGAGAGACCAAGAGATCACCTACAGAAGAGAGGAACCGCCTTTTTTATTTTCCGACTCTTCACACTCCCCCGGAATGCCAGTGTCAATCAATCTCCCTCTATGGTCTGTCACCATTGTTTCACTTGACGATTGAATTGTCACACAAATGATTGCGATTTACGATTTAGTTTGGTGTTTTGTCGTTGAACGCCGGAACGTATAAGTAAGTTTAGGATTTGAAATTGCACAGGGCAGATATGACGAATAGCCTAGATATAGCCTACAAAGAAATGTTTAATAACTTTATACTTTTATAAGGAAACATTAATAGTGGAAATAGACGATCTTCTGTAGATCTGCTATTGCCACTATTTTTGAAAATGTTTGAAAATATATGAACATGGAAAAGATTATGCAAAAAAACAATTGCGATTTAAGTAATAATTGTGACATGCCTAAAGTAACTCTCCTCTGCCATGCCAGTGTCAATCTCCTCTCTCCTCTCCTCTGCAAACCCACACACATCTTATTCCTTTCACACAGTGTGCATCATGACTTCCTCAGTTTTCCTTGCCCGTGGGCTGTGTGTGGTGTGTTCACAATGCAAGACTTGTTGCAATGCCAGTCCAAACCTGCTGTTAGAGGACACAGACCGCTGTCACCGACCGTTAAGTACATTTAATACAGTACTGCACTCCATGTACATTTGTTTTTTTCTTTTTTGCCCACTCATTACCTAGTACAAAAACAATTATTTGACTTTGACTTTGCACTCCACCTCATTGCAAGGAAGAGTCTTAACCACTTAAGCCCTACTTTAAATATTGTTTAAAACGATGCAGATCTTCAAGCTCAGCTTGTAGATCTTCCCCTTGTAGATTTGTGCTTTTGAATACTTGAGCATTTTCTGTCCCACCACTGATCACTGCCAACCGGTTTTTGAAATGGAAGCCATGGTCGACGAGTCGTTTCAAAGACATCACTTAAAGAAATATTTTCTCTGTCGGGTGGAAACCTCATACAGAATGTCCAAAACTCGTACTCAAATTCGGATTCGGATTCAAATTCAAAAGCATCAAAAATAGCACATCTACAGGCTCAAAACGGGTTGCTTCGTGCTGCTTTTTGAGCTTGTGGATCTGCCACTTTTGATGCTTTTGTGTGATGCTGTGGTATGATGAAGTAGGGCGTTAATTTACGAATAAACACAACGTTAAAACATTTAAGGGCTTTGCACACCGATGCGTTTTTTTTTTTCCGCACAGAAAAAACTGACTATTTAATTTTTTTAAAAGAAAACAATGATTCTCTATGACCTCATGCACACCGGCTCCGATTTTGCCATGCGGCAGGTGGCTGCGGCAGTGCGTTTTTTTCCCCGATCGAACCCAGTTCGATTTGTGCGTCTTGTCGCATGCGGTAAAAACTCATTGACTCCTATTATGACTCCTTTTCGGATCCGCAGTGTGGATTCCGCGCAGCCTTGCACACCAAATCCAATGCGTTTTAATCATGCAGCAAATGGAAAAAAACGCAACGGTCCTGTGTGCAAAGCCTTTTACGAGGTTTCCGCCCAATAACATAATCGAAATATAATTTATTTCCTGTTGTGGCTTGTTGGGTTTGTGTAGGTCATTTCCTCTCAACAGTGTGTGTGTTTGTTGCGACGCTATTGAGCGTTGAAAATGTCACTTCGGCTCTGCCGGGTTTTTGGGTCTTATTATTTTGTGTGTTCGGTCAAAATGTCAACGTCTGCTCCTTGTCCTCCTTCACTTTGCAGTATAATAATTACCCTTTAACCTCAGCTAGTCATTTAGTCAGCTGGTAATTGTTCAAATTATGACCGTAACGATCCACCGCCCTGACATGTTTGTTACTTGTTCTGCGGAGGTCCCCACATCATTTTGGGGGGTTCACAGATGACGGTAAAGTGACATTTTAAAGACTTTTAAGACCATTAAACAAATAAAAGACCAACAAACTGGTCTGACATTGGCCAAATTGTTAAATAATATAAGAAAGATGCATACAGTTTGAAAATGGCTGATCTACAAGCTCACAACGCGTTGTGAGCTTGTAGATCAGCCATTTTCACAATATTTATCAAACTAAATGTAATGTTTCAACTCCTACAATTTCAAGTGCTTTTCAGGGTGGAGGTCACCAATTGAAATATCATTATTTTGGGAGGGTGTCATGGCCTGAAAAGGTTGAGAATTACTCTTTAATTCAAGTACATTTATTACGTATTGGCTTCAAAGTTTTGTCTGTACGTCGTTGCCAGGGAGCAGCATGGTTAGAACCAAACACTGAGGGCGAGAAGATGCCTTTTTGATGTCAACCCATCTGTCAGATTTCTTCTTTTTTTTTTTATAACTGACATTTTTGGGCTTTCTCCATGTCATCATGAAGCACCTGCTTGTGATTTAAGAGGATTATTATGATACAGATTTGTATGTTTCTTTTTATATATGAAAGTATAGTATATCAAGTGCCTTAAAAGGAAGAGCTTTACGTCTGTAACAAGCTTTGCAACATTAAAAACCTGCTGAATTCACCAAGTGTGTTCGATTTGATGTTGAGCATTGGTGTTCTGTGTTTCTAGCCACTTGTGTTCCTGTATGTGTATTAGCTGGATGGATTATAGTTAGATCCTGTAGATGGACAGACAGACACAGTGTGGCTTTATCAGCCTTTGTCTTCATCATACGTGTGGTCCTCTTGTGTTTGTACAGGTATATTCTAAAGGAGAGTACAAAAATGCTGTGGAAGATTCGTATGCCCTGTCTGAAGAAGTGTTGAAAGGTCCAGTCAGATATCCCTAAAGCATGGGTCTTCAAAAGGTGGTCCTCAGAGTTACAACAGGGGGTCCTCCAAATCTTTGAGTGATAGAAAGTTTTTCTCCTTTTTATATTAACCACTTGAACCCTAGTGTCCATATTCTGAGAACTTTAGCCAAAAATAGACGATCTACAAGCTCACAACGCCTCGCAGCGTGAGGCGTCGTGAGCTTGTAGATCGGCTATTTTTAGCAAAGCGCTTGGGTGTAGAGGGGGAAAAGAACAGACTAACTACAGAGTGAAAGGTCAAGTTTATTAAGTATTGACGGTTCAAGTGGTTAAATATCTGAAAACACAAATTGACATCAATCCAAAATACACTGATGATTGTGCTGTCAAACGATGAAACTATATGGAATTTATGATAAGGATGTGGGGGTCCCTGATTCATCTCTTTCTCAACTAAGGGGTCCTTGGCCTGACCCCTGCCCTAAAGGCAATGTATTGCATAGAAACAGACCTCATCCTATTCCTACCAGCAGCCTGTCACCTCTGGGTGGCACACACAAACAGCCTGCCATCTTCAGTCAGTTTATATAGCTGAACATGCATAGAAGGTGTGGGGACAAAGGTGGGTCAGTGCAGCTCATGAGAGTGCTGATTAGATTAAAGCCATTTCTGTCTTCTTATCTTTAGCCCAAACCTGCAAAGAGATGGGGATGATCTGGACAAAGGGCAGAGAGCGCCCCCAGGATGTCAGCTGTTGACTGTCACCTAATTAAGAATGTCCATTTGTTTGGTCCACCGCCACCCTTGATTCAGCTTATATTTAGGGAGAACAGAAATATTACTAGTCTCACAGTTAAAACCATAATGTCGTTATCTCCTAGAAAGGGCCTAATAGGCCTACAGTATTTACATGTTCACTCTGTACTTTGCATTTTTTACAGCTCTTTTAACAATTATTTTGGCTGAAGTCGTCCTAGGTTCAAGTGAATGTTAAAAAGATCATGCAAAGATTTGGCTTGTGTTCAAAACTCAACTTCAACATTTTCACTGTCCATTTGAATTCTAAATGGTCGGTTAAGTATTACATTCCTGGTTATTCCTCCATGTCAGCATGGCTCAAGAGATAAGTTCAAGGCTTTAAATATGAAAGTCCTAGAGTTTGAAACTCATGATCAACATTTTCACTGTCCATTTGAATTCTAAAAGATAGGTTAAATATTGCGTTCCTGATTGGTTCTTCATGTCAGTGTAACAGAGGTGATCCGAACCTCCCCACCCGGCATCAAACCCAGGTCTCCCACGTGAAAGTGGAATATCTTAACCATTACTTCAAAGGGACATCCCTATGGAACGAGGGCAGATACTAGACTTTTGATGCTTCAGGCTGGGGCTGCGACTCTCTCTGCCACACTCACCCCCCTTTGACCTTCTCCTACGGGGAAGCCCGGAACCGGGTCACGGCACCAATGTAACGGAGGTGATCCGAACCTCCCCACTCGGCTTCGAACCCGGGTCTCCCACGTTAAAGTCCAATATCTTGACCATTACTCCAAAGGGACATCCCTATGGAACGAGGGCAGATACTAGACTTTTGAGGCTTCAGGCTGGGGCTGCGACTCTCTCCGCCACATCAGCATGGCACAAGACTTAAGTCTAGGGTTTATATAAAGGTCTGGGGTTTGAAACTCATGATCAACGTTTTCACTATCCATTTGAATTCTAAAAGGTGGGTTAAATATTACTTTCCTGATTGATTTTCTATGTCAGCATGGCTCAAGAGATAAGTCAAGGGTTTATGTGTGGAAGGTCTTAAGTTCAAATCCCATGGTCTACATTTTCACTGTCCATTTGAATTCTAAAAGGTGGGTTAAATATTACTTTCCTGATAAATTCTTCATGTCAGCATGGCTCAAGAGATAAGTCCAAGGGATAATACATGGAAGTCCGGGGTTCAAAACCCATGATCAACATTTTCACTGTCCATTTGAATTCTAAAAGGTGGGTTAAATATTACTTTCCTGATTAATCCTTCATGTCAGTATGGCTCAAGAGATAAGTCAAAGATTTGTATGTGGAAGGTTGGGGGTTCAAACCCCATGAACGACATTTTCATTGTCCATTTGAATTCTAAAAGGTGGGTTAAATATAACATTCCCGATTATCTCTCTGTGCCAGCGTGGCTCAAAAGATGAATCAAAGGTTCATATATCAAAGGTTGTAGGTTCAAAGCTCAAACAAAACTAAAAGTCAACTCAAATAAAAAAGCTCTAAACTAAAAGTCAACTCAAATAAATCAACAAAAATCTCAAAAACCTCAATAAAATAATAAGTATAACAAAGGAAGAACTGAAAAAAATTGCAATGGGGTAAAAAACACAATTAACCAATGACTAAAAAAAAATCATACAATAAAAATTAATTATATAATTAATATGTAAATTTCCTAAATTAATTATATAATTAATATGTAAATTTCCTAAACTCCTCCCCCTAGAGGCAGGCTTTATCTATGCTCCACCCTCTCCGACCGGAGCTAAAAGAGGGCGTGAAGAAAAGGTTGGGCTCCTCCCTCTCCTACCAGAGCTAGACGGGGGCGGTGGGCTGATTCCATGCTCTTCGGCTTAAAAAGACCAAATTTGAAGACTTTCCAGTAGTGAGATTCAAACCCACAACCTTCAGGTTGTGAGTCCTCTGCTTTACCACTGCACCACCAGGATTTTCACACTAATAACTGGTCGGAGGTTATATTTAAAGTGAAAAGGATAGCCGACAGGTAAATAGATGAAAATCACCTCTACCCCTGACAGAGTGACTGAATCTAATAGATACACCCTCTTATGACCAGGGTTCATAATGACAACTGCAATTTAGGTTGTTCTTTAAAACCATCTTATTAGAACACCCAGATTTACACTTTTATTGAAAGCACAATTTCTTACTTTCAGACGATCAAGAAAAAGTTATTTTTTAAATATGTTTTTTGTTAATTCAAGTGCATTTGCGGTTTTCACTTTGGCTGTTGAATAAAAAAATATGACTGTTTGCAACTAGTCATTGTAGTATTATAACCATACCTTCATTAGCTAAATTAATTTTATTCAAGAAAACTTTGCTTTGAGCTTTGAGCTGTTCTAATAAATTATGTAAATTGCAAAACTACCACTTCCATTTTATGTATTTATTGCAAAAAAACAAATGGTTTACTGATAGCTGTACTACATACAATTTAGCCTCACAAGAAAGTATGATTTTTTTTAGCGTGATGTTAAGTGACATTTTTCATAGATACTCCGATAAAACATACTAAACCCCTTTTGGTCAGGGTGTGACTCAAGTGATAATCAAGAGGCAGAGCAGGTCTAATAGACGATGGTTTATTCCGCCAAACACAAGATCACAAGAATAAACAGGCATATGAGACCACTAAATCGTAGGTACTGCTACAGAACACTGTGAAAGCATTTAACTACTGGCAGGGAGCTCAAGAAACTGAGGGTTTAAATACTCACAGGGTTAACCAGACACAGGTGAACACAACTGACAATCAACACAGGGATTGGCTAAGAGACTTAACAGGACACAGGTGTAGAAAACTAGCAAGCACAGGGAAGTGAGATAAGACAGGTAACAGTAACAGACGAGAAGGGGAAAATAGGAACAGTAATGCTTACAGAATAAAAAGGAACACAAGAACAAAGTAAAACCTAAGACACAACAGGACACAATGATATAATGCTACAAAATAAAACACAAAGATTTTGAACAACATTAGCCAAAAGTTATATTATTCTGACAAATCATGTCCAAGCCTCAAGCAATGCAGTACCCATATCTAATCATGTGCTCAAGACCTGTCAGTGTGATCTTACATGGTACTGACTATCTGTGATAGTGTTAATTAATGACAAAGCTTTTCCATGCTTCTGTGGCAGCAGAGCTATGTCAGTGGTTTGTTAGCTCACGGTTTGCGGTTCTAGACCACATTTGTCTTTGATACCATGGCGCCATGCTAATCTTTTCTGTATCGTTCCAATTTTAGCATGGCACCATACTTAGCTTCTCTGTATCGTTCCAATTTTAGTACCACTTTACCTCATAGCTCCCCCTCATATACAGTATATACTTTTATATAGGCCTAGTCTCAATAAAATATAGCCTCCAATAGGAAATGGGCCCTGGTGTGACCAGTCCCCTTTTCAGGAGAGAACTGTTCTGACACACTCACTCAGAAAATCACAGAAATGAAAACCAAGGCTTAAAGTTAATGAATTGTATTTTTGGGGTGGAAAAATACACTGGGAATAATAAAAAATAAGTCATTTTTGGGCATAAAACGACAAGGGCGGAATTCAAGTGTGACTCGCATCACGGCAACCACACTTCTTCTTTCTAGTCTATTCATGAAATGACTGAGAAATATGTCAGAGCCTGCTTACCATCCAGAACATGATGAAGTACTGTAGGTCTGTAGCGGTGATGAACAGGCAGTAGACCAGTGAGTAGGCCAGGAACAGCATAAAGAACTTATAGTTAGAGAATCCTACGCAGTTGTTGACCCTGAAACCAGACAAAACAACAGGTCTTCAGCAGTGGTTTAAGAATTACTCAGAAGTATTTATACTGCATATATGTTTTTGTCAAAACAAAGAGGATTTTGTTAAAGTCTAACAGAGGTAAAGGTAAAGTTCCTGCATACGCATGGAGGTTGAAACGTGTGGATTCAAATCCATTGTGGTGCATCTGACTTGGTAACTTGTCAGCTAGTTCAGATTAAATATCAAAATGCCCTTTGTTGGCAACAGGGTGCTGTCTTTGGAATAAAATTAGATTGATTCAAAGAAGATTAGCATGGTACCTTGGTGAAAAACATATAAAGTCAATCCATTCACCCCAATCCAATTTTAGTACCACTTTACCTCATGGTTCCATCTCATATAGTCTCAATAGAATGTTGGCCGATTATCAATTCAAAGACTTGGGGAGTAGAGACTTCCCTCCTTGGGAGTTCAGACCATATCTATGGTTCAGACTATCAAGTTCTCCTTGGGAGAAGTGACTTCCGAGGACGGGAGGACGAGAGGAGGTAGCATACTCAATGACGTCACCGTCTCAGCTTGCTCCAGGGCATTCCATTGCGCGTTTCTGTGAATAAGCCTATATTTTGGGCAGATCTACAAGTTGGACGCATCATGACGTGATGATGAATTACGCTGAATGACTTTTCTCTTTCACTGCTGTAGAGTGTGACTGACTCTGCTGCGGTCTGCCTTCCTGAACCACGTGGGCGGGTGCATCAGCATAAGTCCCCAGTAAAGACAAACCCCACATGTCCCAACATTGTGTTCTAATGGATCCACTGTATTTTGTTACAAGGTCTAGTGATATCATTTTTATTAAAATTAGTGTTGAATAACAACAATACATTCTGATAGTAATCACTGTTATAGCCTGTTTGTTCAGTAACTACTGTAAGACACGTTACTGAACAAACACTCCATAGCAATGAAATATAGAGGGGCGATATCACTCATTTTCAACATTCAACTATGTTGTTTATATATCTTAGAGTTGTGTGGAAATACCTTCTGTGTTGCCTAGAACTGGAGAATTGTTAATTGTTTGGGTCATGTGATCAGTGAGGAGGGAGGGACCCTTTTCATATTTCCACACAAAATATTTAAGGTATATAAACTACATATTTGAAAGTTGGAAATGAGTGGTATTCTCCTTTAATACATATCCTCTAATAGAAACAGAACACAAACTCAGCCCAGCTTAGTTGTTGCTCTATAGCACAGAGGAAAGAACTTAACTTAGGGAACCAAAGGTTGGTGGTTCAAGATCAATGAAATGCATTTTCTGTCTTTCACTGTCTCTTGTCTTGTATGTCATGACTTTTGAATAAAGATTTATAAAAAAGTGGACGTGGATCATTAGCTCAGTGTCCTATCTCATTAAGCTACTTACTGCTTCCATCCTTACTGTCTTTATTCTTATTAGATATTCTTATTAGAGGAACAACAAACAACGATACAAAAGAAAGAAAAAGGAAAAGAAGACTTTTAACTGCAGTCATTTGTTGTGCTGTTGCTTGTGGAGATGTTTGAATGTTTAGGAACTGCAATGGAAATAATCCTTTGGCTTTTCTGTCATTATCCATATGTACATGTTTTCACATGGGGGTCTGTGGCCAAATAAATGTCAATTTGTGGGCCCTTCATTCAAAGAGGCAGCCATAGGTGAATGGGTGGCATAACTGTCATGTAAACAGAATTCCATAGGTTCAAGACTTGTCCTCTAGGTGTCCCCAACATCTTGAGGAAGCTTGATACATGTTGAAGAATCATTTAAAGTTAAATGAAAATCTATCTCATGTGGCCCCCTGCCACTACATCTTGTCAGATGCAGCCAAATTGGTATCATTTTGTCGGTCCTTGACATGAACATATTTGAGAATCACTATGATTTTTAGAGAAGCAGGTATAGCTCAATGGATAGAGTGAATGTCCAGTACGTAAAAGGTTACTGGTTCAAGGCTTGCTTCAGGCATTGAGTCAGAGACACATAATCACCGCAGAGAGACTGCTGTGATATAGATAAAAACTTTAACTGTCCATAGCTGCACGAGTTGTATTTTGTCATGAAGGCAGGTGCCTATAATATTTTTTATTATAACTTGATCACACAACATCGCCACACAAAAACATCAAAAGTAGCAAGATACAGAAGATCAAAATGTTGTGCGAAGTGACACATTATTGAGCTTGTATATCTGCTGCTTTTGCCATTTATTATTTTATTTGAATGATTTGAAGGCTAGCAGTCTGTCTCAAATAAAGTTGATTGCAGAGCAAGGATAATGAGGTGGGAGGGCACTTGGCGTCTCTGCATCAGGTGAAAAGTAGAACTAAAATCGACTGATGCCAGTCAGCTCATTTAAATTATAATTATAAATCATAATTATGATAGTGAAATTATAATTATTTGTCTTTTCTTTTTTGGAAAAGGGCACTTTGAGGAGCCCAAGCACGCACTTTTAGAACCAAATGCTCCACATTAGGGGTCTTCAATATTCTTTTCAGGCCAAGGACCTCCTAACTGAGACAGATGAAGCAACCAAATACTTGTATAAGATTGTTTTGCAGATTAAAACTTTTTATAGATTTCATAGATGGCTTCAAAGACTTGTTTGACAGCACTATCATCAGTCTAATGTGTATTTTCAGACATCCAACCACTACCATACGGCAATAGTGAAAGTAAAGAGCAAGTCCTTGATTTAACAATATATAATTTATTTACAACAATTTCAGGTTGAATTACTATACATACCTTTCTGAAATATCATAGATAGATATATACATAAGGCCAAGTAAATACTTGAAAGCACTTAGAAACGAATTTCCAAAATTCTACCCACAAATCCATATCATTGTCCAAAAAAGTACAGAAAACCTCCCTTTGCAGAAGTTTTTCCTTTTGCCACAAAAGTTTTGACAACAATTTACGTCGACAATAAGGAACACAAAAAGGTTTAAAAAAAAAAAGAAAAAAAGTAAAAGAAAAAAAAAGAAAGGGGAAATAAATGAATTATACAATTGCATAAGCGCTGTGGCATGTTTATAAGTACAGCATTTTTGACTTGCAGAAAGGCAAGGAACATTGGCTCAAGAACTAAATAGAAAAGCACTCACAGGTACAGAAGTGATGTTCTCAGCTCAAAAGAAATTTTGAATTCAGTCATGAACGATGACAGGTAGTTACAGACACACGCACGCACGCACACACACACACACACACACACACACACACACACACACACACACACACACACACACACACACACACACACACACACACACACACACACACACACACACACACACACACACCCTTGACACTGAATAGTAATGAATTACACTTAAAATAAAAAAAAGGTACAGTTGTGAAACATAACAGGATTATTTCTCATCACCATGGGACGAACGTTTAAAATCCTTTAAATTAATAAATCATGTAAGTGAAGTTATTTCTATACAGAGCTTTCAGGCAGGGAGGGACTCATAAGTTTCGACGCTGTTAGACACTCCAGATCTACGCGTAATCTGAGTGAAAAATGCCCCCTTGTGGCTGGTGATGTGCGTTACAGCTAATTTACGCGGTGTCGTACGACGCTGTCGCATAACCGGATAAAACAGCCGATCTACAAGCTCCGCCGCGCAAGGATCTGCCCTTTTCGCGTGTGGGACACCACCGTACGACAGAAACATAAATCAGGCTTAACTGAAACATGCCGACTTAACACATCCAAGACAAAACACTGGGAGAAGATGAAAACTTCCCAAAGGCGTTAATCTGACCGCGCGACTGTCAAACGGCTCGTCTAAAACGTGCCGCGTAACAAATGCCGCCTGCCAGTGTTCAGTGAATATATTAATACAGGGGTCTTCAACGTTTTCAGGCCAAGGACCCCTTAGTTGAGAGAGAGATGAAGCAGGGACCCCCCCACAACTTTTTCATAGATTCCATATAGTTTTATCATTTGACAGCGCAATCATCATCGTCAATTTTTCAGATATAGTATGTATTAACGACTTGAACCGTCAATACATAACTTGTCCTTTCACTCTGTACTTAGTCTGCTCTTTTTTCCCCTCTACACCAAACGTCTTTGCCTAAAATAGCCGATCTGCAAGCTCACAATGCCTCGCAGGGCGAGGCGTTGTGAGCTTGCAGATCTGCTATTTTTTTTGCTATAGTTCTGAGAATATGGACGCTAGGATTAAAGTGGTTAATATGAAAAAGGAGAAAAAGGTTTCTATCACACAAAGATTTGGAGGACCCCTTGTAGTAACTCTGAGGACCGCCAAGGGGTCCTGGACCCCCTGTTGAAGACCCTTATATTAATATATACACACCCCCTTATGTAAGATGTGCAGGTCCAAGTGTTGCAGAACTCGCATGTCTTTCCTCTGCCTGCAATTTAGTTCCCCGCACGGATTTTCAGTGTAGTCACAATTTCTACCTTTTGTGTTTAAATGCTTACAGTTATATAGAAATAAGTCAGGTAGCCATAATGCAGCGAAAAAGGACAGACAGGACATATTTATAGAAACTTCTTGAAAAACAGTCTCTAAACCCTTAACACTGCAAAAAAGTCTTCACTGCTAGAATCGCCAAACAACAGTATTATATTATAGGCAAAACACGTTACGGTTTAGACTTGACAAATGTTGCGCCGGTTAAGTGTCTTCTCTCTTTTTTTCTTTTTTTGGCTTCATATTAAAATATAATTTACATTTCTTTACAAAGTGATAAAATAATCTTTGACATATATTTACTGCTCGAACAGATATAGCATGAGATTTGCGTCAGAGACAACAACAGCGAGAATGCGATAAAATAAACGGTTTCGATTTCTTTTTTTTTAACTATATCTGCAATATAGGGGAGAGACGCACACGCGTGACGGTACATACAGTACCAATGCTAGTTAAAACACGGTTTAAAACGCTGAAACGATGCAGACGTTTACGATATGAAGACGGTGTGGCCTCACATGGTGTTCATAAAACTTTGGTTACCAATTCTGCTGATATACAGTATGTAAAGTGACAGCAACACAGCGAGTATAGAAAAAACTATTTACATATTTCATTTGACGATTCATTTCTACATGAAAAATGTGATATTCTTTTTTTTCGTGGTGGTGTCGCCGTAGTATCTAAAAAGGATTTGATCAAAATGTTGGAGATGTCGAGATGAGGAGAAACTGGACAAAAAAACAAACAAAAAAACAACTGTAATTGTCATGGCATCTCTCAGACTAAATCATATTGGTCTGTCTTGTCGCGTTTTAACAAAGTAAAGCGAAACAGCAATGGAGCGATGCAAATCACTGGCGCTGTGGTGACACGAAAAGACATATACGGTAAGAAAACACATTTTCAAATAAACGAGCGGTCAAAATGGCAGAAAGGCAGGTGCACCTTAAACGTTGACGACGGGTGCGCAGGACAAACGCAGAGCTCAAACGAGAATGTTCGTGAGCGCTGTCGAGAACTTGCAAACATCTTTATTTACAGAACAACATTTGGGTCCTTAGATCAGTGTTTCTCAACCTTTTTTCTGCATGGGCACACTTTTCATGTCCAAAGAATCCATGGGCACACCAACATAATACGGGGGTGTAAATATCGTCACTGTCGGGAAAACCTTGTTTCAAATGTGTACGTTTCTTCGTAAAGTAAAGCCCTGCTTCATCATACAAGGCTGTCGCACAACAGTAGTGAAAACAGCAGATCTACAAGCACACAACACGAGGCGTTGTGTGCTTGTAGATCGGCTGTTTTCACTAGTTTAAATCATTTTTAAAATGATAAATACAATACTGGCTTTCAAGCAGTTTCAAGGGGCTCACTTGACCCTTCTCAGGGGCACACCAAAGGTCCCCAGGCACAGTGGTTGAGAAACACTGGTCTAAGGACCGACACGTCGTTTTGTAACAAAGATTGTTTTGCCAGCTCTAGACAGCGTGAAACCTCTTTCTCGTGCAAATAAAGAAAGGGAAAATAAACAGAATAAAATAATACAAAAAAATACATTTTTTTTCCTTCCACATATGACTATAAGGGAAAACCAAACACAGATGTACATTCCAAATAGCTGACAATCGTAAAGACCTGCTCCTGTTTGTATTTCAAGGGTCTCATCTTTAGCCGTTTTATTGAAAAGGGGCTTCCAGGGAAGGGGGGGGGCTTTGTCTTTTTCTGCAGCTTTCATCAGATTCCTCTGCATGCGAGCAGCCCTGAGGCAGAAGGAGAGCCAGAGAGAGGACTATATGGCTAATTTGGGATTACTCTGAACTTTTGACATCGCTGTAAAGCGATCTTGCTCTACTAAAAAGATAAAGTGATGTTAGGAGGCCGAGCTGACAGCTCCATTAATAAACCATGACAAGAGTCATAAATTAATGCAAAGCGGCTAAATATTGAGAGCTGATAGTTACGGTTTATGCTTTGTTGCATGAATCCCCGCTACGACATTATTCGCTGTCTTGGCAAAAAAACACAACAACAAAAACCAAAACAGCAGCAACTTTCTAAGCATTTTCGTTAGGCATGACATGGAAAAAAAAAGAAGCTCCTACTACTTTCACGGAGAGAGAAAAAGAAGGCTTATCATAGGCATGAAAGGCGCGTGACCCTAACGTGGTCTATAATATGCCACGGCGCAAATGAGGAATTCCCACCCAACAATGGCTTATGAATTATGAAGCGAGGAGCTGCATAACTATCCTTTGACTGTGAGTAATTTGGTGGAGATAATTTGTTGTTGTCAGATTTTCTGTGGGGCAGTAGTGTGTGTTCCTGCATTATTCATGCTGAGGAGAATAAAATATCCCATATATACTTCCCTTTGGCGTTGCTTGGTCTTTAACACTCTCTCTCTCTCTCTCTTCTCCCACGGTAGTAATCTAATAAGGTCGGCGATGCCATTTTAGAAATGAGTTTTCAAGACATTCACCGCGGCGCATACGTCGTGTCCCTGTCGGGGGAAGAAACCTAGTATCTCCATAATGCAACGTTTCGGATGCAACTTCGTCTTAGCCAAGAAATTGCAGATCTACAAGCTCTGTTGAAAGAGAAAGTTAAAGTTTGTCTGTGGGTTTCTATAAATATTGGACCAATGAAAAGCAGTGGTGGAAAGTAACTATGTACATTTACTTAAGTACTATACTTAAGTAAAAAGATTAGTTATTTGTACTTTACCTTAGTGTTTCCAATATCCAATAGTTTTACATCTACTCCACTATACTCAGATTCAAATATCGTACTTTGACGAACTACAAGCTTGCGATGTCACGCATTGTGAGCTTTTATATATTTGAAAACTTCAAATAGGACATTCTTGCCGTATTGATACTATAATTGAGTAAAACATTTGGGTACTTTTTCCACCACTGATGAAAAGTAAGATAACAAGCGCATGTGTGACTAAATAACTTGACACTCGTTTTCAATTCGCTTAAAAAGCAGCGGTTTTGGACGTAGGAGTTTTCCACCCGACAGGGTACGGTGTACATCATGCCGCTGGAATGCCCATCAGCCCTCCTTCAGAAGCCGTGTAAATCGTTAGAGAGAGCCAGCCCACCGCGGTGAAGCATGGGCTAATATAAGACACGAAATAAACCGGATAGATCAAAGTCACCGGGCTTCAAATATAAATGGCTTTTGAAATGGGACTTCAGTGAAGATATTACTCACACTTTCCCCTCAGAAGTTCAACGAACCCCAAACCACCCCTCTCTCTCTCTCTCCCGTATACGCATACTATATCGATTTTGAAAAACAAGAAAAGCTCGCTGGAGCGTCTCACAGAATGGAGATGTTACATTCACAGTTGTGATACCGGCTTGACTTAAAACAGGCAAACAAGACGCCACTGAGGCATGTTGCGGGGTTTTGACACAAAATCTATCTGCAACCTATTAGTCCATGATTTGCTACAGCTTTTTTTCCCTGTCTTGTTCAGAGATAGATGATAATAACGTGTACTGTATGTATGTGTGTGCGTGGGGGGAACACCTACTGTATACATATATATAATGCCACTGGATTTGGGGAGTGTTCACAGACCCTGATGACCTTGTCATAACTGTATTCAATGTCAAAAAATAAAATAACGTTATTCAGTGAAAACAGCCAATTGCATAAATGGCCTCTAGTCTTTTCCCTGAAAAGGCTAGCTCAGCAGCGCTACCGTTTCTTGGGACAAAAATGTGGACAAAAATGGCAACGTTAGCTTTCGTCCCATCGCGTGTTTTTAAAATCCCCCGAATTCTCGATGTGTTTCTCTTTAGCGATGGCCATTTAAAAGTAGCACTGTTTTTGCATATTGCTCCTTGTTGGCTATACAGACATAAGAGTACTGTACTGTACTGTATGGCCTGTCTATACAAAATGCTTCGTGTGACTTTAAGTCTCAAGTAAAACCAAGGGTTTGGACTACTTTTAATCTCTCACTGCTCCGGGAAAAAAACATTAAAAATATAAAATCAAATAAAATCTTTTTCTTTTGGCCGAACATAAAGGCCTGACTTCAGCTCAGCGGAAACCATGTTTTGCTTTTATGAACTTACGTGTCCAAAACAACTTCCTCCCTCATTCATTCACTCTGCCACGTTAACCTTTTTTTCTTTTTAGTTTTGAAGATATCTTCTTCTTTTACCGGGGGGGAAAGAAAAGGGAAACCTGAACCTACGGTTAATTCTTTTTCATTGAATCTATCCTCTAACGTCAAAGAGAAGGGCAGACGAACAAACGAGCTCTCCTCTTCTTCTTCCCCCCGCCTTGCAGTTTGTTTGCCGTCGTCGCCGCCATTGCGCGCTGTGCTGCACTGCGTTTATACGGTACTTTGCTCTGCACCAGTCTCTCTCTCTCTCTCTGCCCGGGTCTCCGTGGTTAGCACTCGCCGTCCGACACCAGGAATATCATGGCCTCCTGCTTGCCGATGTCCGCCATGACGGTGGCCAGCTGGTTGATGTTCCCGCTGTGGAAGTGCTGTGCTTCCCACAGGTCCAGGATCACAGAGGTGGGGCTCGCTTTGGATGCCAAGAAACTCATGTGTCTGTGGGGACAGGAGAGGACCAGAGACATGCAGAGAATGTTAGAGAGGCAGGGACTGAATCTTCTAAAAGGGCCTTTTCAGTGTTACCAGATGTACGATAATTATCGTATTTGTACGATAATTTGACCCGCTGTAAGATGTACGATCAATAATTCAAAAAATGCCCAAATGTCCGATAATTTCGGCATCGCCAAAAAGAGCGTGAATTCACAAAATTCCCTGGCTGCTGATCTGGGATCCGATTTGGCTTCTCAAAATAAGCCAGTAAATCAGTCAATCTGACCCTAGATCTGTACTTGGAAGCATTAAAAACACCGGTCGTGTCTTTCCAGACCAGTTTTAGGCTTTTATTTGTGTAAGCTCCAGGAAGTTTCCTGCCTCCACGCAGCTTATATGATGCGTTTTTGTCACACAGGAGTCTCAAACAAGGTTGTTTTACACTAAAGACGCATTTTTTGGTGAAATAACTTTTTTACGCGAGTGATTTCTCTTTTTTGACTGTGTACGATAGTTTTATGTCAAACGCGATAATTCTGAGCCTCCAGTACGATAATTCAACATTTCCCACCTGGCAACACTGGGCCTTTTGGTAAAAATCTCGAAAATAGCAGACCTCCAAGGCCGATGCTTGATTTCTACACAGAGAGGGCAATTCTTTCAACCCGAGATGCTGCGTTCAAGTTCAGGAGAGTGTTTTGGACAAGGCAATTGTCTTGAATGTTGCCTTCAGGTATGGCATGGAAAGGGCATTTGCATTTCATTCACCATAGTTAAAAACTGCATTTATAGGTCTGGAGAGGGCACTTTTTCCGACGGGTAAATGGGCAGCCCCCTTTGATGTCTATGTGTGCACGTGCCTCCCACGGCAGGGGAGGGGAGGGGAGGGGAGGGGAGGGGAGGGGAGGGGAGGGGAGGGGAGGGGAGGGGGAGAAGGTAGGCGAGGAGAGAAGAAGGGAGAGGAGAGAAGAGGAGAGCGAAGCGAGGGGTGGAAGAATCGAGGAAAAGTCACAGAAAGGTCAATGAGAGTGAACAACGATGTTCTTCTTTTCAAACGATGCCATGTACACGTGTCAACGTTACATTTCTCTCTCTAAAACCCACGCAGCGCTTCAAGTGAAACTCTTTCATCCCTTATTTCTTTTGAAATAGCGTATGTTGCGAGTCGTTCAAAGCTCAGTTCTTTGCCGTGCAGCGTTATACTGAATAGTGACATGCCTTGATATCATGTCAAAGTGCAGCTAAAAAGAAAGGAGACAAAACACTAACAAAAAGGCTCGTAATCCTTTAGACTTTGCTCAATGGAGACCTTGAAGATATCATCAAATAGTCAATCTCATGCAGCTTTCATTAGACGGTGCCTAAGTGCCTAAAGCTTCCTTTCATTTTCATTTGATGCTGACACTGGCCCATGAATCCCATTGTAAATCCTATGTGTCGCCCGGGAGGGAACCTTGTATGTCCAAAACCGCAACCTTTCAGGAAAAAAGTACCTGCATTCCAATGAATCCACGGTAGTCATAATTTTAGTCACAAGCTAGCCATAAATTATAACTCCTGTAGACGACTTTTATTTTGAAGACGTTTTCTCTCTACAAGAGTTATAAAGGCAAGAGGGGGAGTACGGCCGGTGAGGCCGTTTGGTCCTGTAACTGCTCGGAACGTGCACAAATCCAAAATATAAGGGGGTTCCCTTCTTACCCCAAGTGTTCTCTATCTATTCGCAACCTCCTCTGGATGTGTCAGTCCATATCTTTCAATAAAGAAGTGTTTTACTCCAGCTTGTCTCTGAATCTAAATGCATTTCCTTGTTTCCCCCGTTTCGTTTCCCGCTGTTGCATTGCGATTCGGAGACAAGCTAATTAAATGGTCGTCAAACTCGATTGGAGAGCATCCAAAACTCATCAAACTGACAGGTTTGCAGTGGGTGAGTTAACACAAGTTAATAGTTTTCATTGGTTCAATCTTTTTTCCTGTCAGTCTACTTTCCTATCAAATAAAGGCGCGTACAAATTTCCATTCCTAAACCTGCCATTCCTACGCACTGCCATTCCTACGGAGGCAGCTGTGACCACCTAAACCAAACCCTAACCTCAGTAGGAATGGCAGTGGGTAGGAATGGCAGGTTTAAGAATGGAGAACTGCCCCCAATAGACCCTATTCACAGCCCGCCCACGCATGCGCACTCAGCGAATTTCTCAGCAACTTCCTGGTGCTGACGTCAGCTTTGGAGGGTAAAATAACATAGAAATAGCTGGACTTACGAACGGTAAAGTAAATTATACCGCTTTGTGCCTTTTACTATCTTGTGTTCTTGATCATGCTAGCTGTATTTTATACATTACTATTCGGAAATTGCATAGCGATTTCTGTGTTAACTCTATGGGATATTAGTAGTTTTTCCCCTTCTACCGTGACGTCAGCGCCAGGAAGTTGCGTAACGTGAATTCGGTCAATAAAGGCATACTGTAAAAGCCAAAAAAAATAAAATAATAATCTTTAAATCCTTTTTAAATTGATAAATATGAAAAAAACGGTTTTGGACATACAAGGTTTCCACCCGACGACGACGACGATAAAAGCTTGAAACATGGAGATACGAGGTTTCTGCCCCGACAGCAACGATTACGCACTTTCACACTTGAGTCGGAAGCGACCTTTTTTTCCCCCGTTTGGGGAGCAGGACCTTTAGGATCAAACCCAATCAATGACAACAAAGCAGCGGCCCGTCCCGGGCAGGCAGCCGCTCAACATCTGATGTGGACCCGGGGAGGATCCCTGAGGTGCCTCCAGGAGGCATGTTCGATTTAATGGCCTTTTTCTGTTTCCTCCAAATGTCTGGGGCTTTAGCCCATTTAGAACGGGTTGGCTACACATTATTGTGTATCATTGTTTTATGCTTTAGCTATTGAAAAACAGCAGATATACGAGCTCGCAGCGCGGCACCGAGTGCCGCGCTGCGAGCTTGTAGATCTGCTATTTTTGAAGAAATTGTGAAAATTTGAATTTTGACCCGATTCTATAAGTGTCTTTTGAATCCTTCTAAGGTTTTTTTGAAAAACTTATGTTTCTATGTCAGCAATCTGGCCAGCCATCGTCAAAGAAAAGGTCCTTTTCAACTTCAAATGGAGCTCGGTTAGTCTGTTCTTGAGAGAATACTATGTCAGTGGTTCTCAAACCTTTTCATGTGAAGGACCCCCAAAATGATGTGTATTTGGCCACGGACCCCCATCTCAAAATATTTAGTTCCAGGGACCACCCAGAACCAAAATTTGAGTTACAAACGTTCACTAAAAAAATATATATTCAAAGATTTGCACACATTTTCACGACTTTTTCAAAAATAGCAGATCTACAAGCTCGCCGTGCTGTGAGCTTGTATATCTGCTATTTTTCACTGGTTAAAGCATTCAATAATTCTAGGCCTAGATGGTTTAACAGGTTACTGTTATATAGACCGTAGTGCAGCATGTGACACGGAAAAAAATAAAATGGGATGAACCCATGGCACAAAGGTTATGAGGGGGGGTAGGTGTGCTTGCTGAGTGCAAACACACTCACTCGCAGGGGTGTCACAAGGGGGGGGGGGGGGGGGGAGTGGGACTGAGTTAGGGCCCAAGGTGGAGGGGGCCTTAATTATTTTATACTTTAGCTATTGAAAAATAGCAGATATACAAGCTCACAGCGTGGCACTCGGTGCCACGCTGCAAGCTTGTAGATCCGCTAATGTTTTAAAGTTGTGAAAATCTGTGCAAATCTTTGAATATATGTATTTTTTAAGCAAACATTTGTAATTTTGCTTCTGGGGTGTCCCTGGAACAAAATATTTTGAGATGGGATTTGAAATATTGCACACATTTTCATGATTTTTCAAAAATAGCAGATCTACAAGCTCGCAGTGAGCTGTGAGCTTGTACATCTGCTATTTTTATAAATAATGCGTTTCCATGCAGTCTACAGTAAATGGGTTAAACCCCCTCCCCTTATGAAGAACATTCATGTGGGGGGCCCGCAGTGAATCCTTGTACCCAGGGCCCAGAATTTGGTGTGACACCCCTGCATGTGTGTGTGTGTGTGTGTGTGTGTGTTGTGGGGCTTGGGGGACAGGCTGTGTGTGTGTGTGTGTGTGTGTGTACGTGTGATGGGGAGTGTGGGGGGTCGCAGAGTCTTTCCATTTCACCTTGAGACAAGTTGGACAGAGTACACGGACAGACCTCTGCTAGGGCAGGGAAAGTCACTTAACAAAAAGAAAAAAAAAATATCCCATCGATTCACTTTACACTCTGCCTCGCCTTTATGTGATGATGATGATGATGAAGATGTATGGTTACTTTGCAGGGAGACAAGAGGAGGCCAGAGAACGTAATGTCTGTGTTGCTCTTTATTCCAATTAGACCTGAACACGCAAATCTGTGTCACTTTAGATTTGAAGCACTTTAACCATCATTTCATGCTCTATAAAAAAATAGCAGATATACAAGCTCACAGCGCGGCACAGAGTGCAGCGCTGCGAGCTTGTAGATCTGCTATTTTTGAAAAATCGTGTACATTTTGTGCAAGTCTTTGAATATTTTTTACCCGATTCTATCAATGTCTTCTAAATCCTTCTTCTAAAATCAGCGGTTCTCAAACTTTCTCATGTCAAGGATAACCAAAATTACTTGTATTTGGCCGCAGATCCCCATCACAAAATATGTTGTTCGAGGGACCACCCAGAAGCAAATATTTGAGTTACAAATTTCAAAAATAGCAGATTTACAAGCTCGCAAGGGTTCATATTTTAGATAGTCATTAGAGAAAAGAAAAGATGAGTGTTAAAATGTTTTCATTTACTTCTTTCTATCGTTTTAGTGATTTTAATGATTTTGATTTGCATGCATGTCCCAATTGGGGGCATGCATGCAAATGGCTAAATATGTATTTTTAGACACAATAAGCCCATTCCCAAGATGCACTGCAATCTTTCATGGGCAGATGTGACTTATGGGGGCTGGTGTAAATAGTAACAAAGAAACTGCCTCCTTATTGTGTCTAAAAAGACATATTTAGCCACTTGTAAGCATGCCCCCACCCACTGAAATCAAAATACTAAAATCTAAAAACTAAAACAATAGAAAGGAGTAAATTTAAACATTTTAACACTCATATTTTATTTTCTCTAATGACTATCTAAAATATGAACCCTTGTTGTAAAAAAACAAAGTTGTCCTTTAAAGCAAAACATAATTCTAGGCCTAAATAGGATAAATTCCAATTGGATTTCGTAGTGCACACGCGCGCCTCTCTTCAATTGTCTCACGCTGTGCGTGGAGCGGCATAGGCGAACACAAAGGGAAAAAAAGGGCTCGTTAGAAATATGCCTGCGCACGATCCTCTCCGTTTTCACATAAAACATAACATAAAAAGGATTCAAGCCTCGACTCCAGCATGGTCAGCCCCAATCAGTCACATTACCGGGTGAGGCATCGGCTTATCTAGTGGCGTAGCTGCAGTAGCAGCAGCTATTTGCACAGCAACCAGGGAGTGAAAATCAAATACCAGCTTCTTGGCATTTTACGTTTTTATTGATTGGTCACGTTTAGTCGTCTCCCCCGTCTGAAATCTGTACACACAATAAATACACAAGCCCCGCATGACCAAAATGTCACGGAGCGACTGAATTCTCCACTAGAACATGTTGTTAAGGACGATCGCGGCCCCAAAACAATGCCAGGGCGTTGTTTTCCTTTATAGGGCGTAAATGAGAATCGATTAACGTCCGGGCGAAACCGCTGTTAATTGAGGCTGTACCACATCAATTCAATTTAGATTTAATTGGGGTAAGTAAACTGATTGGACTAAACGAAGTGTACGTATTTGATTCCATTACCAGGAAGAAGTTAAATTGGGGTTTAATTGATCGATGTCTTGGCTCCTCTTTCCTACGTATAAAGGCAATCCGATGATAAAGTACAGTAGCGGTGAGAAACAACCTGTTCTTTAAGTAACAAGTATAAGCCAGGCGCAGACACATTACTCTTGATATCGTGCGGTCTAGTGTAGTGCTGGCCAGTAGGCTCGCTAACTTTCCAGGTAAAACCATTAAGCAGATTGCAGAAGGAAAATGTGTTGTGTGTTGTTGAGCTGCCATACATTTCTATGGTAAAGAAGCGCTAGTTATGCCCCTCTTGCTCTCACATCTTGGCGTCTTTTGGTGGAATGCCAGAACAGTAAAATCCTGGGTGCATGAAGATAAAATGAAAATAACATGGGAGTAAGGGTGTTAACTGTTAATTAAACTAATCGATTTAATCGATTATAAAAAGCATCTAGTCGATAAATTAATAGGATAATAGGTTAATAAACTACTGTATCTCTATACTGGGAAAGTCTTTATAGAAGAAAAGTCTCAAAATGTTCAAAAAAAGAAGCCTACAAGGTCACAACATGTCACATCATGTCGCATTGTGATCGAGGCCTTGCAGATCTGCTATGTTTAATATTGTGGCACGACACCGTTGTGCGGCGAAGTATATCGTGCTTAAAATAAGTGCTTTATCGATTATTTGATTAATCAAAAAAGTAATCAGTAATATAATCACCAAGTAGTTAATCGATATTTGCAGTCCTAATGGGGATAGGAGTGGCACACTTCAATGTCACTTCTTTCGAAACTGACCAATGAAAATCAAGGAAGAGGCAGGACTAAAAACATCAACAAACACGGCAGAGGATAAACTCATTTTTCTGGCATCCATTATTCCACATCCGCTATTTCGGTTACGCCATTTGTGCTAAGAAACGTAATGTTAAAACCTACCAACAATACCGGCTCTTGTGAGTATTCTGGAGCGCTCTATGGAATTTTATTTTTATTTTTTGATATTCATAGAGCTACAGGCGTGAAGGAAATAAATCAAAATAAACACTTTCCGTGGTCACATCCGCTTAAGCTGCTTACGTCTGTCAGGGGGAAATTGAAGACGGTCATGTGGTTTAGAAGAGGAGCGACAGCTAGCTATCAGTCCACGTTTAACCCATTTAGGGTGTTAACACATTACTACTTCATTATTATTACTTCAAACATTATTTTATGCTTTAGCTATTGAAAAATAGCAGATATACAAGCTGCGAGTAAAAAGTAGTACATTTTTAACACAAATGTTGCTTCTGGGGGGTCCCTGGAACAACATATTTTTAGATGGGCGTCCACAGCCAAATACATATAGTTTTGGGGGTCCTTGATATGAAAAGGTTTGAGCACCACTGACATAGAAACATATTCCTCCCCCCCCCAGAAACCTGTTAGGATTTAGGAGACATTTATAGAATTGGGTCAAAGATATTCAAACACTTGCACAAATGTTCACGATTTTTCAAAAATAGCAGATCTACAAGCTCACAGCGCGGCACGCTGTGAGCTTGTATATCTGCTATTTTTCAATAGTTAAAGAATACAATAATGGTTGAAGTAATAACGCGTAAAATGGCGTTCCCGTTCTGAATGGATTAAAGCTCTAGTGTTGGCTTTGTAATGATCCACCACGCGCGTACGACTGCACCTCGAATCATACCGGTCCCAACCGTTCTATACTGAATAAGCATGATTATCCCCCCAAACAATGATACGGTGACGCACAAATATTTTCTGTTGCTTCTTGTGTGTAATCTTCGGAATTTCCTGGCTGATTTGAGCGAACTAAGAAACAACAACAAAGTGGATAACAGAAGGTGCAAAGCTCTTTGGAGGGAGCGCACCTGCCTGCCTGCCTGCACATTTCCATGTTCTAAACTAGATAAGGACCAGGATATTTCAATGCATTTCTGTATCCCTGAACATCAAATTCTCCAGTGCAACCCTCCATTCCCCAGAGGAATGGGGCAAAGAGATCCCACTGTATTTTTAAGGGGAGGCTCCCACGTCCCGTGCGTAATCTATCTTTTTCTTTTCCCAGGCTGTGCTCAAGGGTAACAGATAAGGCATACATAAGGATGTTGTACCGTAGCTATTTACCAGTGGTGTAAAGTAACCAAGTACATTTACTTAAGTACTGTACTTAAGTACAATTGTTTTACTTTACAGGAGTATTTCCAACATTTTCTGTACTTTTACTTCTACTCAACTACGCCATACTAACTAACATTAACTGTTAACCACTTCAGCCCTTTATACTATATATTTCAGACGATTTAGCTACAAGCTCTGATAGTGTACAAATGAAACCAAATGGTCCCGTAAGGGTCCATTTGGTTTTGTATACTGTATACTCATTTTTATACTGTTACATACTTGTAAGGGTCAATTTAGACCTCCCAAAAGGAACTTTTCCTTTTAGTTTTTGTTACCTTGTAGGTGGTTGTACTTTTAAGTAACTTGAAAAATAACCCTTAAAACCAACATGAAAAAGAATCGTGACAAGATCGTGTATCGTGATACAGCTTGGAAAAATATTGTGATATTGTATTTTTCCATATCGCCCACCCCTAATCTGAGTACTTTTTCCCCACCATTTCTATTTACCTCTCCAGTTTAAGTCTTTGTGCCAGCATTCTCCAGTCTGCTCCGTTGGGACAGGGGGCGTCCAGGCTGCCGCAGATCTTCTGCCGTATGAGGTATGGGATCTGGAAGGCGCTGGGCCCCGCCAGGGCCGTGGCATTACTGTCCATTAACACAAAGTCACAGTCCACGGCTCGGGTGTCCTTTGAGGGGAGGGGGGGAGAAGGCATTAGGGCATGGGATAGGTCCATATATCAGTACTTCTGCACCAGAAATCAATAGAACATCTTTTAGTTGGTCACAACTAAAAGACTGCTTCCTCCGACTGATGATGAGACTGGGGGATGCAAATAGCTGCTGCTGTATCCGGGATTAAATGTGTCATTTGTTACATTAAGTACAAGCAGCCAAGAGTAAGGTTATTTGGTTTCGGTTCCGCAATAAGATCGAAATAAAGAATTAAGAATAACAAGAAGTAAGGTTAGAAATAGCTGCACATCAGGGGTGCCCACGCGTTTTTGACTTGAGGACTACTTTTAAAATGACCAGCTCAACAAGATGGGGGTTTGCCCACTGTGTCATGAAGGGAGCTGACAGGCCCTCCTTGATGTCAATCAATCAAGTCACGTTAATTAAAGTGGCAGATGCCATGCCAATCAGAGGAGGAGTTTTGTGACATTTCTTTATATTTTAATTATATATTTTTAGGGGCATGACATGTGGTCTTCCTACACAGCCTTTCTCGTGAACTATCTTTTGGGCACCCCTCATGCACATTAATGGGGCTGCAGTGGCTTAGGGGTAGAGTGGCTGGTAGTGCGGCCGGATGGAGAACCGCAAAGGTTCCCAGTTCGATCCCGGGCTCCCCCAGAGTTACGCCCTTTGCACACAGGCGCGTTTAACCGCACGGATAAAACGGACAATATAATTTTTTGAAAAGAAAACAATGATTCTCTATGACCTCATGCACACCGGCTCCGAATTAGCCGTGCGACGAGTGGCTGCCGCCGTGCGTTTTTTTCTCGATCGAACCCAGTTCGATTCGTGCGTCTTGTCGCATGCGGTAAAAAACTCATCACTCCTTTTATGACTCCTTTTTGGATCCGCAGCGCCGATTCCGCACAGCCTTGCACACCAAATCCAATGCGTTTTATTCATGCCGCAAACGAAAAAGAACGCAACTGTCCTGTGTGCAAAGGGCTTAAGTGTCGAAGTGTCCTTGAGCAAGACGCTGAAACCCTAGTTGCTCCCGATGTGCTGGTTGGTGCCTTGCATGGTTTCCTTCGCCATCGGTCTATGAATGTGTGTGTGAATGGGTGAATGTAATGCACAATCTATGTAAAGCGCTTTGGAATAAAGCACTATATGAATGCACCATTTATCATTTACAATAACACCACTTTGAGGTGCTTGAAGGTGCTATTTCTAAATATAACATACAGGCATATATATGCGCTCAATATATACAAGCATCTATTTACGTGTATGTGTATGTAGTATGTACATAAATAGCCTACGACGTAGGCTATATATGTACATACTACATACACATTATACGTTAAACATTTAAACATTATACACACACGTAGGCCCTACGTGTGTGTATAATGTTTAACGTATAAGCCACAACAACAAAAAACACAACCGGCTAATTAACCAATATTTACACGCAACTTTACAGTAAAAACAAGCCCAAAGTCACTTATGAAAAGCAAACACGACACTTCTGTTTATGGTACTTCTGTCGCAGAGGCATCAACTGGGTATGGCAAGGTATGGCAACTGCCATACCTTGGCTCAAAAAACAAACAAAAAAAATACTTCTTAAAATAAAAAAATAATACTATCCACTGAAAGTAATCATCAGCATCACGCCTGCTGCTAAGGTATGGCAACATGACATGTTACCATACCTTAGCTTTTGCTGAACTGACGCCACTGTTCTGTCGTGAGGGAAAAAAAGCACGGAAATGTCAGAAACCGTTAGCGAGCGCAGCCTGTTGCGTTGCGCGCGGCTCACCTTGGCTATGTTGAAGTCCAGGCTGAAGCTCTGGCCCTCGCCCTCCACCTGCCACACACACAGCTGGCAGGTGAGCTCCGTGGTGCCCAGGCTCAGGCGCTCCAGGGTGAAGGTGCAGTGCAGGTACCGCTGGGAGCCGTTCCAGATGTGGTAGAACGGGATCTCCTGTGGGAGGAAAGATACCAGGGATATCAACAGCTGCCCTCGTCTGGCTGACATGTCTGAACGGATCCAAGAACAGAACAATAACGGCCATATAAACCATCTCCTTCATAGCATTCCATCACACACCCTGAATCAGAGGTAAACAACAGGTGACTGTAATCAAATAATCTCGCGAAGCCAGACAACTATTCCACAATCTCCGAATGCTATATAGAGTCTGGAACTACAGTTCCCGAAAGGCGAGTAACGGAAGTAGTCACTGCTGCACGGAACTGTAGTCCCATTGGAAACATAACAGAAGCACACTAGCACAGACAGAGCAGCATATTCTTGTTATGCGTGTATAGTTTAAGCAAACATTTGAAAACATCATGGAAGTAACACCAACACCACCAGAGAAAGACGCCCCCAAAAATATTGAAAGACATAACACGTCCAGTAGGACTTGTTACCGCAACTGCGCCAAGGGAGCGGGCGCGTCACATCCTACTCATGATTAGAGCTTCCGTCTCCTAGACTGTATGATGGGAGCATTTGCAAATTGTTGGAGTCAACAGTCTGACCATGCAAGACTAATAATCAAATAACAGGTGACAAAAACCATGTGGCCAATTCGCTGTGGCATTGCACCTTATCGAGTACTGTAAGTCTAAACAGCTTGAGAGTAAATAGGTTCTATCCTTATCAATAGTTTCTTCACAGGGAGTTCTGGCATGCCTGTCTGGCCTGCTGGTCAAGCAGCGTCACAAACGGAATACATTTAGGGTTGTTTACGATAAAAGCATCACAAGTATCTAGCTGGGGGAAAGATCAACCGCTCTGTGTTTCCATAATACTGTATATATGATGCGTAGCCTGTTCAGGCAGAAGCACAGGAGAGGTTTATATGTATGTGCTCAGCACAGGGACTGCCCATGAGTCTGACATCTCATGGCACCGTGCAGCATTACGTGGGCGATGTACAGTATGTGACGTGTCGAGCAGTTACTTAAGCTCACCTGATTCATGGCACTTCATCCTGCTGTCAGTGCTGCCACTGATGTTGTGTGTGCTTTGTTTTTCTCCCACCACCACCCCAGCACCACCAGTAGGTGGTGCTGTTCTATGTGCGTTGTTTTTCCTCCCACCACCACCACCCCAGCACCACCAGTAGGCTCTGCTTCCCCTAAGGGTTCCGTTTGCCCTTGGGAGGGGGTTGTTATAGATACAGTATGTATCTCCCTGCTCTTAAATTGTTGTCTGCTAATGTGCTGAGCACGGAGTAGTGTGTAGCAGAGCCTGAACGCCAAGATCAAAATACAATATTCCCACTTGCATTTGCATTTTATAAATGTTCTCAAGCTTATTGGTCTAAATCTATTTGTGAGTTATCTGACTGAATTTGTATTCATGTAAATGTTTGGAGGGGGACACTACTACTATGTCTTAAGTAGCATCAGGTGAAACATACATTAGGGTATAAGGGCCGGTAGTGGCTTAGTTTAGGGAGAAGAGTGGATGCTTGGGAATCGGAAGGTCCCCAGTTTGATTCCCAGCTCCTCCTGGATTAACGTTAAAGAGACCTTGATTAAGACAACGAACCCCAAGCTGCTCCCATTGAGCAGGTTGGTGCCTTGCTAGCATCCACCTCGACCGCCGCAGTTGAGTGTGAGTATTCTTATTTCCACGTTGTGTCTGCGGCTGTGTAGTTGGAATAATTTTATTTAATGACAAAAATAGTGTATTTTACAGAGTGGGTGAGGTGCTGAGAGGTTTCCCACCGCAGAGAATAGACTTTCAACTATGCACGACTACCTTTGTTTAGGTGAGTAGCGAAGTAGTTTAGTTTATTTTGACTGAAGTTGAGCCCTCGGAGGGCAGTGGAATGCCTGGTCCTGTATCTGAGCCTGCTTCCAGGCAGAGCATTAGACCAGTGTTTCTCAACCACTGCGCCTGGGGACCTTTGGTGTGCCCCTGAGAAGGGTCAAGTGTGCCTCTTGAAACTGCTTGAAAGACAGTATTGTATTTATCATTTTAAAAATGATTTAAACTAGTGAAAACAGCCGATCTACAAGCACACAACGCCTCGCACGTGCTTGTAGATCTGCTGTTTTCACTACTGTTGTGCGACAGCCTTGTATGATGAAGCAGGGCTTTACTTTGCGAAGAAACGTACAAATTTGAAACTTGGAGATACAAGGTTTCTCCCTGACAGCGACGATATTTACACCCCCATATTATGTTGGTGTGCCCATGGATTCTTGGGACATGAAAAGTGTGCCCATACAGAAAAAAAGGTTGAGAAACACTGCATTGGAGAGACCTCGCTAGCGCTCTGGACCAGAGCCAGTGCGGTGCCTTTCATGGATTCATACGCTGTCCGGTGTGTGAACGGGTGAATATAATATCCTTGCTGTGAGGCAGAAACCTCTTATCTCCATATTTTGACTTAAATTAATGCCCTACTTGATCATACTGACAGCGTCACACAAAAGTGTGAAAAACAGCAGATCTACAAGACTGTCGATCTGCTATTTCTGAATTGGAATCCTGAAAAGTACGAGTTTTAGACTCGAGGTTTCCACCCGACAGAGACAATATGCAAATTGTGAAACGCTTTTGGAGAAAGGCCCACCGTTTATATATGATTTATATTTTCAGCACATTACCTGGTATTTTGTGTGCGCGTGCGTGCGTGCGTGCGTGCGTGTGTGCGTGCGTGCGTGCGTGCGTGCGTGCGTGCGTGCGTGCACAGATCAAAGTACAACCTGGGTTATAGCACAACACAGGATTGCATCTGGCAAACAGCCAGTGTAGCGGGGATTGGGGAAGTGTTTGGTTGGAATATATTCATGGCTAACCATTTCTGGATCTCTCTCTTGTCTCTTGTTCCATATTCATGTCTCATGTTCATCTCCCCCCGAGAAGGAAACGCTGTTAAAAAACAGGCCAAAGCAGACTCCTCGTTCGACCTCGGCAGCAACAGCTGACACCGGTGGAAAGTAGCCGAGTACATTTACTCAAGTACTGTACTGTACTGTACTGGCAAATATTATAATTTTACTCCACTACAATTATCTGAAAACGAGTTACTTTGTAACACATACCATTTCAGCCCTGCCTATATACTGTATATACTTTGGCTACACATCACTTTTTCTGACCCATTGTGAGCTTGTAGATCTGCTATTTTCAAAGGATTTGTATTTGTTTCGTACATTTGAAAACGTAGGCCTATAAAATGGTACATTATGCATAATGAGTACTTCTACTTTTGCTACATAAAGTATTATTTGATGCTAACACTATTATACTTTTACTCAAGTAAATATTGAATACAGGACGTTTACTTGTTAACAGAGTATTGCTACAGTGTGGTATTGATACTTATACTTATGCAATGTGAGTACTTTGCCCACCACTGACAGCTCATTTCATCAGGGAGGGGGCTGTGTGCACTGCCCGCAGTGTGCCCCGCTGACCAAGTGGGGGCACTGTTACCCAGGCATACGGACCGGAGCAGGGCCGGGGGCACACAGGACAGGACCAGGCACAAGGGGCAGGCAGGCAGAGATGCAGAAAGCCTTTCACAAGGCCCCGGGGACTCTGACAGACCTTTTCTGACCGGACTGCTGAGAGGGGAATAACACTTCCAAATGAACAGGCAGTGGTCTGGAGGGATGCATGGGGCCAGTTGTTCAGGGCTGCGTTCAGGGTGCATTGTTGATGCTTACTTGGCACTGCCTCCTCTCCTCTCCTCTCCTCTCTCTGCCTGTTCTGTGGGGACTTGGTGCTGCAAGTGCTGCTCAAACAGTTACAGCCACAACCTAGACTCTTTCTCTCTCTGTATACTGTATGTATCTTTCTCCTCTCTGTATCTCTCTCTGTATTTCTGTATTTCTGTCTCTCTGTATCTCTGTCCCTCTCTCTCTCTCTCTCTCTCTCCCTCTATATCTCTCTGTATCTCGTGTAGTGTTACGTGTAGTGCTCAACATCAGCAAGAGTACACACGTTACCAACAAGAACCTGTATGTGAGCGATAAAATAGCAGCCAGGAGAATGAGACTCGCAGGGACACTGCCAAAGACACCAGGAGCTGCCAGCCAGCAAACTGCTGCTGTGGGAACCAACACATGGGCACCGGTCACGAGGACGTCCCACACTAACATATTATGTGGATGTACTCAAGAAAGACGCAGGAGTGCAAAGCACCAACGAGCTGGCTGGATGTATGGAGAACCGGGATGACTGGAGGCGACGACGTAGGGCTTGTCTGAGGACGACCTAGAGATCTCTGTCTGTCTCTCTCTGTAGATCTCTCTCTAGATCTCTCTCTAAGTATCTCTATCCCTCTGTATCTCCCTCTCTCTCTCTCTCTTACCTCTGTTTATCTCTCCTCCCCTCTCTCTCTCTTTCTCTCTCTCTCTCTCTGGGCTGCAGTGCAGTTGAACAGGCAGGTGCAGTGGACGTGAGAGACAGAGAGAGAGAGAGAGAGAGAGAGAGATAAAGGTGCAGAGGTTGTGGACTGTGTTCCACATATTTACATAGTGTTGTGTTGAATGTGTTCAGCTCTGCTCCTCTACACACCACTGAGTACCATCAATCAGCTAGCACACGCACGCTGCCCGCACGCACGCACGCATGCTGCACGCACGCACGCACGCTGCACGCACGCACGCACGCACGCACGCACGCACGCACGCACGCACGCACGCACAGCAAATATATGAATCCATTTAAGACCCCCAAACGCTCAGACACCATGCATGGACACACACAACGTACATTATACAGTAAACATCCATACATGTGTGGTGGGCATTGGGCAGTGGTGGGGATACTTGAGCGCGTTCCACATCTGTATTTGAAAAAAGCCCATCTATACAGTACATATACGCTTACATACACATGTCACATCTATTTTCAGTCCCTGGCAAAAATGTTTTCAGACAGTGGTCCCTGGCCAAATACATATAGATGTAGGGGTCGGTCCTTGACATGTGATCATGAATTCCACATCAGTTCTAGGATAGACCTGCCTTCCCTGTGTCTTCATTGGCTTTCTGGCAGGCATAGTTTTACTGAGGTTAGGGTTAGGTTTAGGCATAGTTTTACTGAGGTTAAGGTTAGGTTTAGGCATAGTTTTACTGAGGTTACGGTTAAGGTTAGGTTTAGGCATAGTTTTACTGAGGTTAGGGTTAAGGTTAGGTTTAGGCATAGTTTTACTGAGGTTAGGGTTAAGGTTAGGTTTAGGCATAGTTTTACTGAGGTTACGGTTAAGGTTAGGTTTAGGCATAGTTTTACTGAGGTTAGGGTTAGGATTAGGTTTAGGAATAGTCTTACTGAGGTTACGGTTAGGTCTAGGCATAGTTTTACTGAGGTTACGGTTAAGGTTAGGTTTAGGCATAGTTTTACTGAGGTTAGGGTTAAGGTTAGGTTTAGGCATAGTTTTACTGAGGTTAGGGTTAAGGTTAGGTTTAGGCATAGTTTTACTGAGGTTAGGGTTAAGGTTATGTTTAGGCATAGTTTTACTGAGGTTACGGTTAAGGTTAGGTCTAGGCATAGTTTTACTGAGGTTAGGGTTGTGGTTAGGAAAGGAAAGGGAACATGATGTACATAAACAAACCGTCGGACGGAAACCTCATTATGTCGAAAATGTCTAAGGATTCAAATACATAAAAAAATAGCAGATCCACAAAGAGCTTGCAGAGATGCTACTTTTGATGTTTCTGTGTGCATGTGATCCACACACATACATCAAAGTGGGCTTGAGCCCTTGCCCTTTTATGCATCCTTCAAGAGAATTGCCTTGTCCAAACTCTCCTGAACTAGAATGCAGCATCTTAAAGAATTGCCCTCTCTGTGTAGAAATCCATGCTGTTACACATCTCCAGTATTGACTTGATTATGATTAGTTCAGTGTGGTATCAAGCACTGAAAATAGCCAACCTCCAAGCTGCTGCGACGCGTTGTGAGCTTGGAGGTCTGCTATTTTCGATATTTCCACCAAAAGGCCCTTTTAGAAATTGTTGTCCCTGCCTCTCTAACATTCTCTGCACGTCTCTGGTATGATCGAGTAGGATGTTGATTATGGGGAAAAAACTAAATAGAAGATGAAACGGCACGATACGAAACACCACACAAACTAAGTTCCCTCTGGAGTTTGGGGAGAGTGGCTTTTAGTCACATGCCGTGCCAAGGTTATCGAGAGAGCATTGGACTGAGACCCTCCTGCCTGGGAGCCACCTCAACAACACAGCCAGCAGCACAAAACAAAACACACAACAATAAAAAATCACTCCTTTGTGCCGATCTTTAAAGTGATCAACCAAAGCAAAAACCTAAACACGCTTAATTAAAACTCTGCACTCTGCAACCAAACGAATAACTGGCGCACAGAGGGAGGGAGAGAGAGAGAGAGAGAGAGAGAGAGAGAGAGAGAGAGAGAGAGAGAGAGAGAGAGAGAGAGAGAGAGAGAGAGAGAGAGAGAGAGAGACAGAGAGAGAGAGAGAGAGAGAGAGAGAGAGAGAGAGAGCTGGAGCATGAACTCTCATCATCAGCAATAAAAGGAGAGCAGAGCTGACTATCTGGTGATGTGCAGCCTCCACTAATCCTGCCAGGCATCGAGTCGCTGTTACACCTCCTCCCAGCATGCAACTGGGAGTCACTAACTAATGTACTTTTATACCCAAGTAGCTGCTGCTGCACTTCTGGGGAAAGATGGACAGGTGTGGATGGATTTGGGTCCCCCATCCGGAATCAAATGCATTTAAATCCATCCAGAATCAATGAGGGTAAATTTACTATAATCAAATTGTTGTCTTAGGAATGCGACAAATACAAAAATAATATTATTGAACTGGAGTCTCCATGGCATGAGTAATCAATAGATCAATTTTCATTTTCGGGATGAACTACTCCTTTAGATAATTTCTTTTTAGACTTTAACCACTCAAAACCTCTAGGCCAGGGGTCGTCAACATGTTTCCAGTCCAAGGACCCCCTTAGCCTAGAGAAAGATGAAGCAGGGACCACCCACTACTTATTATATTCGTGTTAAATGTGTGTTTTCAGAGTCAAATTTTGATTACAGGCCATCAAGTTACTTGCAACAGTGAGTATTTTTTATATTGTGGTACTGCTAATTTTTACTTAAGAAAACAAAACACCACTAACTATCTCCACCCATTCCCATCCCTTCCAACTAGGGATGGAGCTTGTAATCTTTTATTGATAATGAGCACCTTATCGATCCTGCTTATTGAGCCAGGCTTTTATCAAGCCCACTATTGAGCATTTTCTAATATTTCGTGGCTGACCATCATCTATGAAGATGACTATTGACAAAAGTAACACATATTATCATAATTAAAACGATACATTTTAAAACATAATTGTGCAATACGTGTTAAATGGCTTTATATTATGAATAGTACTCCAATAATTTCTTGATCGCCTCTTGTCTTGATTGTTTAAAGGTCCATGAAACACAAAATCACTTTTTCTATAAATATATATTATATCAATGAGTCACTTATAGGGAGCAGTGATATGGTTCAGTTTGCCTATAGCCTTGTGGATTCAGAGCTTTCTGCTGGTCTCTGCAGCTATTTCTGTTTATTTCCGGTTTCTAGAAGAAAAGAAAACTTTGGCGCCACTCATTAAATATTAGCTATCATTGTTCTAGAGTGCAATGTGACGTAGGCATATCTAATTAATATTGTTTGTTTAATATAGAGTTGTATCAAGGGGGGGCGTGGTTTCATTCTGCCCTTGTTGTGGCGTCTCGTTGTGTTGTTCAGAGCATAGACTGTAGGGCTGTCGCAGTGGGGCACTTGTTGATTAGATTCGGCAACTCCATGTTCTATAACCAGTTAAAATGGGCAAGTATTTTACAAACAAGCTGTCTGAGCTTTTTTCCATGGACACTTTCTCCAGCTTTGGACTGTTTACCACGGAACCGAAGAAGAAGGGACGCTAAGCTATCGCCGATAGCTATTGTCTGTGTAGTGTGTGTGTGTGTGTGCGCGTGCGTCGTGACAGCGCGCACACACACACAACGTCCACACACGAAAAATAGCAGATCTACAAGCTCACAACGCGTCGCGAAAGTGACTCGTTGTGAGCTTGTATGTCAGCTACGTAGCTATGTAGCCGAGCTAAATAGCCGTACGGCTATTAGCTCGGCTACATAGCTGATATACAAGCTCACAACGTGTCACTTTCGCGACGCGTTGTGAGCTTGTAGATCTGCTATTTTTCGTGTGTGGACGTTGTGTGTGTGTGCGCGCGCGCACTGTCACGACGCGCACACACACACACACACACACACACACACACACACACACACACACACACACACACACACACACACACACACACACACACACACACACACACACACACACACACACACACACACAACACAAAAAATAGCTATCGGCGATAGCTTAGCGTCCTTTCTTCTTCGGTTCCGTGGTAAACAGTCCAAAGCTGGAGAAAGTGTGTCCATGGATAAATGCTCAGCCAGCTTCTTTGTAAAATACTTGCCCATTTTAAATGTTTATAGAACATGGAGTTGCCGAATCTTTATACTTTTTGAGCGGTGGTCACAACGCTCCTATACGTGGCCGTGTGTGTGGGTCTGTCTGTCTGTCTGTCTGCGTGCGTGCGTGTCTGTCTGTCTGTCTGTCTGTAGCCTGCCCTGCAGTAACCTTTTCTGACCACACATGTTAAGGGAGGGGCGCTGTTGTTCAGGCCAGGCCAGACCAGGCACACACACACACACACACACGCACACACACACACACACACACACACACACACACACACACACACACACACACACACAGGGGGGAAGGGGGGGGGGGGGGGGGGGGGAACCACCGCTCAGTTCACACGGGTGTGCTTTTTACACCTCCAATGGCTGGTTTTAAAAATTGTTTCCGAAATGGAAACAGCAACAAGTGCGACAGCTTCGCTCTGTCTCTCTGATAGTTCTAACACAATGATGTGCACGCATTACTCCGCCCCCTCCCCCCACAACAGCAGATAACCACGCCTACATTTCAGATTTCTTTTCATGTTTGAAATCCCATAAAACAAATAAAGAGGCGGGGTTTCTTATCCCTTTAAACATGACGTCATGGGCAGCTGTGCTCGATAACAAGCTTGATAAGCCCAAAGCTTATTGATGCCGGGTACTCAATAAATGTGTTATCGAGTTTGTAGCGGACCCTTGTTTGGAGCTCCATCCCTACTTCCAACCCCCTCCCCTCCTCCCCCAACCCCATCCCAGAGCCCCCTGCCAGGCGGTTGGTACAGTACCTGGTACCCGGCCAGCAGCTTGCTCCTCCAGTGGGCCAGGGGCATGTCGTGGATGGACAGCCGCAGGTTGTGGTAGCTGTCTTTGAACAGCAGGACGTGGGGCTCGTCGATCAGCCGGCCTCCCAGCTGCCGCTCCATCTGCACCACCTCCTGATGGGGGGGAGAGGTGGTGTTACTGTATGTCTGAAACAGTGGGTCTCATAGTCAAAGGAACACAACATGTTTATGCATTCGGCCCACAGCGCAGAACCCCATCTGAAAGGGTTTTGTGAAAGAGTTTATTCAAAATTTCCGATACTTTTCAAACACTTTCAGAGATATCATAGCAGATATACACGCTCGCAGTGCGGCACAAAGTGAAGCCCTGTGAGCCCGGACCGGACCCAAAAGTGTTGAGAATCATTGCCTTAAAACACCGGGGACAATGCTCTACGCGTCCCAGACTCTTCTCCCTCCAGGCTCCCAAACGGGCGTGAGTGCACAGTGTGCACACTCCCAATTTTCCGACTGTAAACTGAAGACTCACCTCTTCAGACTCCACCTTTTAGTCCGTAGCACTTGACCAAGTTTTAACGCCCATGCAGACTTATGCTATGGTTAGAATGTCATTATTTAGATAGCATGTTATTTAGACAGATGCTAGGTTCATTCATTGTTTACCTGGTAGGCCTGTCCTACAATGTGCAGATTATCATAGTGATAGTATATTGTTTAGACTAGGTTCTCTGTGATCCTAGTTTACTGAGGCACGACACTATATTGTTCCATCCCGTGCCATCCAAATGACTTTCCCCCAAGCTTCTTGGAATTGCGGAGAGGGGCATCCATCTGCGTTTTTCTTTTTCTTTGTTGTGACTCGAGTCTCGACACTGGCCACTTCTCTTTTTTTTGCACAGACTTTTGGACACTTTTTTTTTTGGTTCTGCACTTTTATTTTTATTTAGGCTAAGCATTATCATTATTGTCTTGGTGCAGACGCCTATGTATAGACCTACTGTATATTTGTGTATATATATTTTTGGCACTGTGTTGATAAGTAGTTCCTAATGTTTGGATGAATGGACCATTGTAAGTTCTTTGAGTTTGCAATATGCTTAGAAAAGTCACTTAAAATTGCAATCCATTATAGAAACGTTAAGCACTACTATTCTTTTGTTGTGTTGTGTTTTTTTCTTTTTCAAACTGTTCTCGACACTATATATATATATATATAATTAACTTAACTAATTGCTCTGTATGGTTGATTCTCCTCTATTGTTGTTTCTTCTTTCTTGTTTGTTTTTGTCGCTCGGCTGTACACAACAGTCCTTTTTCTTTTTCTTACTGTCCTGTAACCTTAACTGCTGTGCCGCCTCTGGGTGACTTAATTTCCCCTGCCCCTTCTTTGTATATAGTCTACTTACTGTTTGTTTAGACTTACTGTTTTCTCTTTTTTTTTTCTCTCTCATTTTCTTTTATTTACATATCTACTGCATAGTACTGTGTTCTATTCGTCTGTCATTCAATGTTATATGAGATACTTTAATGGTTTCCTGTTGAAATAAGCTTAGTCTTTTCAGGATCTCCTTTTAGTAGACCTTGTACCAGTGAACTGTACCGTCATGAAACTGTACCTTTTCCTATGCAAACTTCTAATAAAGCCTTCAATCAATCAATCAAAACTGTCTCTCTGCATTTGATGTATGCGTTTACCTTGCTTATTGTAAGTCGCTCTGTATAAAGAGCGTCTGCTCAAATGGCTAAATTGTAAATTGTTATGATGATTATATGATTAGGACTGAAATACACCTGCCCCCGGCCAGTAAATGCTGAATCACTCTCATCAGCGGAAGCGCATCAGAGGATGACATGACATGACCAGACGATGTGAGAAATGGAAGAGAACTGAATGAGAAGGAAAAACAACAGATGCATCCCATGTCATTCACTGTGCACAGGCGTCAGTCTGACGAAGCAGCTGGTGGTCATGGCACCAACTAAGTCATGGGTCGTCAACATGTCCGTACACGTTGACAAATGTGTCCGTGGCGAGGACATTTAGACACTTATTTTGATCACAATCCCCAATTACTGGATTGTCAAGTCTCAAGGTTTTCTTCAGAATATGTATGACACTGAATTACTAAGGCTAGGGCTCCACCAAAATGACGGCATCGTGCCAGCGTCGGACGGCGTCAAAAAATGAAACCGGGGCGAATTTGAGCGTCCGACGCTGACGTTGACGTCGGCAGTGGAGCACCCTTCATTAATTAAAACGGGAGCGTTCCCAGCGTTGACGTTGACGCGACGCTCGACACGCCCGGTGGAGCCGGGGGGTAAGACAGTGTGACACTATGGCATATTAGGAGTCCACTAGTACTAGTACTGGTACTGGTTCTGGTTCTTTATTTGCAAGGACTCCCATAACTCTCAGAGTTACAGACCTGTTACGGTCATTCAGTAGCCTGGGTGCCAGACTGTTCGCTCCGTTTCCGCGATTTGTTTTGTCTCTCCGCGTCAAAGTCTGGAAATGATTCAGTTGACTCGTATTTCAGGAAGCAAGTTGTGACGTTGGCGTCGTCGTTGCTGATTGGATGTTCCAACGAATCAGAGTAGGGTTATCGTAGCAATGGAAACACACTCAGAACACTGGTGTGTTTGACAGACATCACCAAAGACCAATCGGAAGCCACGGATGTGTGAATCCCGCTTCTATGTCCCACCTTCCCTTGGAGATAGGAGGCTTTCCAGACTGTGATGCGGAGAGACAAAACAAATCGCGGAACGGAGCAGGAGCAGGCTGGCACCCAGGCTAGTCATTCAGGGCTGTTTCTGTTAATATTATTATCATTTTCTATGTCCGTGGCAACAATTTAGACATACAATTTTGATAAAAATGTCAAGTGTGTCATGTCCGCTTACACATATGAGAGCAACTACTATATGCACTGTCAGTCCTGATATATTCTGTAGAATGAAAGGCGGGTCTAAAATAGCAGACAGACGAGCTCATCTACGCTTGTAGATCTGCTATTTTCGCTGAGCGACCCCGAGTGTGAATAGGGGCTTCAGTGTCCTGACTCCTGACCTTTAGAGTTTCAAAACACCTCGGAATGTGGTTCAAATCTGACTCACAAAAATTGTTTTATGCTGTTCAGGCTTGAGAAAACAAATCGGATTCCAGTCTGGATACTTGGATATGCCGCCAAAAAAATGGCAGTTCTGTGAACATACTGTAGCCAAAGGGCCGTGGAGAGACGTGCATTCAACATCGCGGATCGCACTGGTAAAGGCAGGAATATAAGTGCAGCAGGGATGTCAATTGGGTATGGCAGGGGTATGCAGCTGCCATACCCTGGGTCCAGGGTGGAAAATAAAAGTTACTTTTAACTATAAATCCATGAATGTCTCTTTGTCTATCTGTGCTGGTTATTATGTTGTTAAATTACCTAAAAATTACTACAAATGCAAAAATTTAACGAAATTGTCACTTTAACAAGATATCATATTTAGCCTATATTCTCCACACTTGTATTCTCCCCATCTTGACAAGATGGTATATTCCCAGGTTTCGCAGGTCAGCTGCACAGGTGCAATTCATTATTTTTAATTGTGGCATGTTTACTAACATGCCAAGTTTAGCTGCACTTGAACAACCATTCCAGGCTGCAATATCAAGCCCAAAAAAACGTAGAAACGGGGGGAAAATTTTATGTACTTCTTAAAATAAATGTATCATGCCTGTTGCTAAGGTGTGGCAACATGACTGGTGTCTTGCACGCGCGCCTTCGTCATGTTGCCATACCTGAGCTTTTTCTGAACTGACGCCACTGAAGTGCAGTCGCACATACACTCACAGACACACAAGGGTTCAGTAAACAGAGTAGCACTCACAAAGCACGATGAACGACCGGGTGAATGCGCGCAGTCAGGCTTGTGTGCACACGTGCAATGAATGTCCACACCGACATGCTCTATACACAGACACACATATGCAAGCACGCAGGCACACGCATGTACACACACACACACACACACACACACACACACACACACACACACGAGGAACACAAATCAGGCGCACATCCCTAGGAGATAGCATCCCTGCATGATGCCTCAGTGGGTTGGACCAAGTTGTCTCAACTGTGCTGTAATGTCATCGCAAGGTTATTTCCCTGACTCTGTGTGTGTGTGTACGTGCAAGCGCTCGCATACCAATGCGTGCGCGCGTGTCTAGCTCTCAGGAATCACATTAGCATGCAAATGCTGCAGCCGGCAAGAGAGAGCGAGAGAGAGAGAGAGAGAGAGAGAGAGAGAGCCACTAGCTACCTGGACTGTGATGAAGTGACTGAGTAAGCCATTAGTCAACTGCTCATTGTTCCCGCATGGCGAGTCTCCTTAATTTCATTTTTGTTTTTGTGCCAGCAGAGATTTGTAAATGCATGCTTAATATTTTAACCCTCAAATACCTGGAACGCGCCCGAGTCGCGTTAGATTTTAACCACTTTAACCGTTATGGTTTGCTTTAACTTTTGAAAAATAGCAGATCTACAAGCTCGCAGCGCGGCAAACATTTTTGAAAAATCTTGAACATGCGTGAAAGGCTTCGAATATCTTTGACCAGATCTTTGACCCGACTTCTAAATCCTTCCTTTGAATCAGCTTGTTCTCAAACTTTTTCATGTCAAGGACCCACAAAATTACATGTATTTGGCCGCGGAGCCCCATCTCAAAATATGTTGTTCCAGGGACCCCCAGAAGCAAATATTTGAGTTACAAAAGTTCGCTTTTAAATAGATATATTCAAAGGCTTGCAAAAATAAATGCAAAAATAGCAGATCTACAAGCTCGCAGCGCGGCACTCGGTGCCGCGCTGTGAGCTTGTATATCTGCTATTTTTCGATAGTTAAAGCATTAGATAATTCTAGGCCTAGATGGCTTAATCTCCGTGGGACTTGCTCAATGGACCATTTGTTGTTATCCAAATGACCATCTGGAAGGGGACGGTGTAGAGTGTGCCCACATTCCCCCTCTGATCTATTCCGTTTACTTGGAGACGACGGACGCGGCGAGCTAGACGGGTTCCTCTGGTGTACGCTGGAGAGCACTCAAACACTCACCACCCAGGGGCGTCACACCAGATTCTGGGCCCCCGGCGGGTACATGGATTCACTGTGGGGCCCCCCATGAATGTTCTTCATAGGGGGGAGGGGTTTAACCCATTTGGACTGGGAACGCATTATTACGCGCTATTTTGTGCTTTAACTATTGAAAAATACTAGCAGATATACAAGCTCACCGCGCGGTGAGCTTGTACATCTGCTATTTTTGAAAAATCTCGATTTTTTTTTGTCAGTGGTGCTCAAACTTTTTCATGTGAAGGACCCCCAAAATGATATGTATTTGGCCACGGACCCCCACCTCAAAATATTTAGTTCCAGGGACCAACTAAAAATAGCAGACCTACAAGCTTGCAGCTCGCTGTGAGCTTGTATATCTGCTATTTTTCAATAGCTAAAGTATATAAAATATTTAAGGCCCCTCCACCTTGGGCCCTAGTAACTCAGTCCCACTTTCCCCCCGTTGTGACGCCCCTGCCCCCCCCCCCCCCCCCACGTCCTCCACACCAACCACCCCCCATCCCAATCAAAGGAGCCTTTTAGCAACGGAGAGATAAACAAATCTGAAATTAGTCGTGAGGGAATACCTTCAAGAGCAGTTTGTATGTTATTCTTTTTATTTTTTATCTCTGCTAAAGGGGAACAAGATGCTAACAGAATGGGAAACGCAACGTGCGGAAAATAACCACGCGTGAGCTTTTCTCAAAGACCGAGCGCTGCGGAAAAAAAGGAGAAAGACGCGTGCACAGATAACGGCCATATGGCGAGAATCAGAGCCGCGTGCTAGCATGGTTGCCCACGCTAAAGATTCGTGCAAAGGCATCTAATTAAGATGGAGAATGGCTGTGATTTCTATCTGCACACCGCTGATTCAATTTTCTGCACTCTTTCCCTAGAACGGGCTCGACCGATTCCAATTATAATGGAAAAAGGAAGCCGTTAATTATCCGTTTGGAAATCTCTACCTGCTTTTTTTTTCCTCCCCTCCCTTTTTCCTTTCGCTTGATATGATCTCTCTTTCACCGAACGAGCACTTTTGAGTTCAGAGCCGCGGATCTAATTTCCATGTTTGCTCTTGTGCTTTGCTAATTTCCCACGTTTGCAGAGTGCTTCTGTCTTTGTTCAAATGAATAATTTTATTCCCCACCACCCCAACCCCCCCACCCCCTTCACCCCTCTCCCATGTGGTTATCTCTGGCTTCCTGTCTTCATAACATTCGTTTTTATTCTAATTCGGCCCAGATGTGAGGGGAAAAAGACAGTTTCACCAAGCCGTTTCAAGATGTAGCATATATACGGATGAAGACGCTATAGAATATTCCTATTACTGTAACTGTAACTCTCTCTCTCACAGGGAGGTCATATGACGGCTTTGAGTGGAAGCGATGGGGCCTAATGAGATAATAACACAGGGCAGGCCGTCTCTCCACAGAATTAAACTCCCCTCTGCTATTATGTCTCTTAGGCAGACAAAAAAGGCTCGTTTCATGGGAGGATTTTTTTTTTTCAGAGAGGGCCTCATTTAAACACATTCTCTTAAGCCAGTAAGGCCGGAAATAACGAGTCTTTGTCGCTTTAGATTTTAACCATTTTAACTATAATTGTATGCTGTAACTATTGAATAAAATAGCAGATATACAAGGTCACAGTGAGCTTGTAGATCTGCTATTTTAGAAGAAAAAAAAAGAAAATGTGTTGTTCAAGTCATTGAATATTTTGACACCGATTCTATCAATGGTTTTTGAAAAACTCATGTTTCTATGTCAGACAGTGGTTCTCAAACTTTTTTCATGGCAACCCCCATCTCAAAATATGTATAGGGGGGAAATATTTGAGTTACAAAATAACAGTGACACGGACGCAGGCCTAAACGGGTTAAAGCGCGATTATTCGCTATGCCCCGGCGATTAGCATTTCAAATTGGTTGCCGGGGCGGACTTTGATCGGGGATCTGACCCCGGCGGACGGGCGGGCGGCGGATCGGTCGGCCCCGAGTAACCTCGTCCTCGAGGAAAGGAAGGCAGGCGGCTGGCTGAATGCCAATTATCCCCGTTATCAGCATCTCTCGGGGGCGACCGTAGCGTGAATGCTAAAGCCCTCCGGGTCCCGACGGTGGTCGGCGGGGTTCAGAGACAAGCATGACAGCGCTGATGCGAGAACACAGTGTCTCTGTTTTTTTTTTTTACCTTCTTTTTTTACTATCGACCACAAAGGGGGGGGGGAGGGACACAGAGTCAGTTGGCACTCGCTGCCTGCCTTAAAGCCAGCCTTGGCTTTAAGCCCGATTTGTGTTTAACCCTCAAAGTCCTGAAACGTGCACGAGCCACGCTGCGAGCTTGTAGATCTGCTATTTTAGAAAAATCTTGAGAATGTGTGAAAGTCTTCGAATATCTTTGAACCGATCTTTGACCTGACTTCTAAAATCCTTCTTCTAAATCAGTGGTTCTCAAACTTTTTCATGTCAAGGACGCCCCCAAAAATTACAGGTATTTGGCCACGGACCCCCATCTCAAAATATGTTCTTCCAGGGACCACCCGGAAGCAGAGATTTGCTTTGAAAAATATATATAAAAAAGTGTGCACACATTTGCAAGATTTTTTTCAAAAATAGCAGATCTACAAGCTCGCAGCGCGGCACTCGGTGCCGCGCTGTGAGCTTGTATATCTGCTATTTTTCAACAGTTAAAGCATTCAATAATTCTAGGCCTAAATGGGTTAAAGTTGTGTCGCGGATTGAAAATAGCAGGCCTTTAAGCCCACAACGCTGAGTCACGGCTGCGGACGCGCTGTGATGTGAGCTTATAGGTCTGCTTACTTTAGCCGCGCGCCGCCGGAGTGTGTCTAAGTACGAATCAGGCTTTAACTGGCTTTCGACAGCTAGCGTTGTTCTGTTTGCATTTCGTCGTCGTCGGGTGGAAACCTTGTATCTCCAAGTTTCAAATGTGTACGTTCTTTCACAAAGTAAAGCCATGCTTCATCAGGCAAGGCCGTCGCACAAAAGTAGTGAAAACAGCAGATCTACAAGCACACAACGCCTCGCGGTGTGCTCGTAGATCGGCTGTTTTCACTAGTTCAAATCATTTTTAAAATGGAAAATGCAAAACGAACGGATTTGGACATACAAGGTTTTCAGCTGACAACGACAATATAGTTTGCTTGTTTGTCCCCCTCTGTGTGTGTGTGTGTGTGTGTCTGTGTGTGTGTGTGTGTGTGTGTGTGTGTGTGTGTGTGTGTGTGTGTGTGTGTGTGTGCGTGCGTGCGTGCGTGCGTGCGTGCGTGCGTGTGTGTGTGTGTGTGAGAGAGAGACAGTGTGAGAGAGTGAGAGAGTGAGAGAGAGAGAGTGGGATTCCAGCATATGTTCTGAGCCGAGAGTAATGGCCCTCTTTACGGCCCATTATCCTGTTAACAAATGACGACGTGCGCGCGCTAATAGATGAGACGTTAAATTCGACCGTATTATTTACTCTTTCTGGTGGGGAAACAATGCAAGGTTGGAATTAGTGCGTCAAATCACATATTAATCATCAACAAAGAGAGCTAAATTGTCTTTCCACGCACCGGCGACGTGGAGAGAGAGAGAGAGAGAGAGGGGGGGAGAGAGCAGTTCCCCCGGACAACCGAAAACCAACCCTTTTTTTTTACCCCCCTCTACAAGGCCGCCGGCATTAAGATGCAGGAGCTTAAGGCGCGGACTCCGAGTACTTGCAGGAGAGAAAACCCCTTTTTGTTCTGACGGAATTAAAGATAGCCTCCGTGGCGTCGTGCAAGGACTGCGAATTCCAGAGGCCGGGCCATGGCCAAGACCACCCCCTAACTTTCAACCAGAGCTGGGAGGAAGAGAGAGAGCGAGAGAGAGTGAGAGAGGAGTGCAGGGAAGACGACGTCTCTCTCGGTGTGAACCTCATTATGCCCAAAACGATTACTTTTCAGGATTCAAATTCCAAAACAGCAAAAGCATCAGATCCGCGAGCTCGAAACGACTCTGCTGCTTTTGAAGCTTTTGTGTGACGCTGTGATATGGTCAAGTGTGGCGTTAATTTCTGAGAAAATACCAAAAAGTTAGAATGTGAAGATAAACGTTTTCTGCTCGACAGCAACGAAGAGAAAAGAGGAGAGAGAGAGAGAGACAGAAGGGAAACGGACGCAGCTTAGCGGCCGTGTCTTCAGGTCGCTGGAGTGGCCAGCTTTAGTGGGAGAGATAACAGGATTACTGCAATCGTGGCCACAGTTTTCCATGACCCATCCTCCATCGCAGGGGTGTCGCACCAAATTCTGGGCCCTGGGTACAAGGATTCACTGCGGGCCCCCCGCACAATTATTTTGTGCTTCATAACAAAAATCGTGAACATTAATTGTGCAAGTCTTTGAATATTTCAAACGTTTTTTTTTTTTTTTTTTTTTTTTTCGAAAAACCCATGTTTCTATGTCAGTGGTGCTCAAACATTTTCATGTGAAGGACCCCCAAAATGATATGTATTTGGCCATGGACCCCCATCTCAAAATATATAGTTCCAGAGACCCCCACAGAAGCAAAATTTGAGTTTCAAATGTTTGCTTAAAAAATACACATATTCAAAGATTTGCACACATTTTCACAAGCCGCGCTGCGAGCTTGTATATCTGCTATTTTTCAATAGCTAAAGTATAAAATAATTAAGGCCCCTCCACCTTGGGCCCTAGTAACTCAGTCCCACTTTTCCCCCCTTGTGACGCCCCTGCCCACTGCCCACCGCCCCCCTCCTGAGCCCCACAAAGACGCAGCTCAGTGCGGGGCTGTGATGGACCGCGGCCGGGGATCCGCGGGGAGAACCAGACTCTCATACTGCTAATCTCTCTGGGCTGTCGCTGACAGAAGGAGGTTAGATAGGCCAGGCCGCTGCACCAAAAACCCTCTCAGCAAACAGTCAGTGGATGTAGGAAGCACACATGCAGGGGTGTCACACCAAATTCTGGGCCCTGGGTACAAGGAGGATTCACTGCGGGCCCCCCATGAATGTTCTTCATAGGGGGGAGGGTTTAACCCATTTAGACTGGGAACTTTGAGCTTTAACTATTGAAAAACATCTGATATACAAGCTCAAGTCTGATTTTTTTTTTTAAACCTGTTTCTATACCAGTGGTGCTCAAACTTTTTCATGTGAAGGACCCCCAAAATAACATGTATTTGGCCACGGACCCCCCCATCTCAAAATATTTAGTTCCAGGGACCACCCAGAAGCAAAATGTGAGTTAAAAATGTTTGCTTAAAAAATGCATATATTCAAAGATTTGCACACATTTTCACTGCGTTTCAACAAGCGTTTCAACGGCGTTTCAATAGCAGATATACAAGCTCACAGAGCGGCACTCGGTGCTGACGCGCTGTGAGCTTGTATATCTGCTATTTTTCAATAGCTAAAGTATAAGGCCCCCCCCTCCACCTTGGGCCCTAGTAACTCAGCCCCCCCCCCCCCTTGTGACGCCCCTGCACACACACACGCACACACACACACACACACACACCACAACACGCGCCCTAAACAAATCATTAGTCAAGGACTATATAAAAAGGAAGCATGAGAGGGCTTATGGAAGTTACCGAACCAAAATAGACGAAAATCCCCCATGTTTGTTTGCCCCCGCCGTGACATGTTTCTTTCTGTTGTTGTCGCAGCAAGGTCAAGAAGAAGCAGCGACGGCGTGGGCTTGTTGTCGACCATCTATGGGTTTGTGTTGGTTTCTGATAAACTGACTGTTGACATTCTAAAGCCCCTTGCAATCCTTATACCGGGCCTGACACGGCGTATTACTCAGGGATTTAATCACTTAACGAATTTAGACCTGGAATATTATTGAATGCTTTAACTATTGAAAAATAGCAGATATACAAGCTCACAGCGCGGCACCGAGTGCCGCGCTGCGAGCTTGTAGATCTGCTATTTTTGAAAAATCAAGATTTTTCAAAAAGTCTTTGAATATATCTATTTAAAAGCGAACATTTGTAACGATTTACTTCTGGGTGGTCCCTGGAACAACATATTTTGAGATGGGAGTCCGTGGCCAAATACCTGTTCATTTTGGGGGTCCTTGACGTGAAAAGGTTTGAGAACCACCGTTTTAGAGGAAGGATTTAAAAGTCGGGTCAATGATCGGGTCAAAGATATTCAAAGACTTGCGCATATTTTCACAATTTTTCAAAAATAGCAGATCTACAAGCTCGCAGTGCGCTTCTATATCTGCTATTTTTCAATAGCTAAGGCATAAAATAGTGGTTGACGTGGTTAAAATCTAGCGCGACTCTGTCGCGTTCCCGGTCTTTGAGGTTTAATTAGTCAAGGCCATAACTCATGTGAATGAAACACAGAGGGGGTACAACACCAGGGAAGTCATCATCTCGCTTTTTAATAAGCATAAACTCACTCTCTCTCTCTCGCCCCTGCCCCGCCCGCCCCACGCCGACACTGTTTTCCCCCACCCCCCGTTTATAGGAAAACCAACAGCGCATTCAAACAGCAACTATCCATTTTCAAAGCTGCTCTTTTCAGGCAAATGCCTCTGTCTCTGCTGCTACTGTATATAGAGAGTAAAGCCCGGCTCCACGGCTCCATAAATCTGTGTATTTGTCTGCAAGATGTGACAGGCTTTTCCCCCTCGACTGACGGAGAGTCTATCAGCCCGAGCTCCAGTGGCCGTGCCGTGCTATAGTCAACTCTGATTAATAACGGCAAATAGAAGGCACGTGTCTAAGCGGTTATAAATGGGGACCGCTGTTTGCTAGGGAGAGGAGATGCACGTTCGGGGCCCGATAAATCACGGCATGGGAAGGCCGGGAGAAAACACAGAAATATCATATGGAAACAATTTGTCAGACGTTTTTTTTTCTTTTTGATAATAAAGCTTACTGTCTTGTTTAACTTAATGTCAGCAATTGCGACGCTGTGCCTTTTTGCCAAAGCTAAATAAAAGCTTCCTCTTCTGTGACTAAAGGTTAGTAACAAGGCTCCCTTTTTCCAGGAAACTACACTGACGTTGGTTTCCAGGGCTTGTTTGTGCTCGGTACACTGTGTTCATTACTGCGTTCAATCCCTGATAGATGAAAGATGAAGTCTTTAGCGCGGCGTCGTGGCTCGGATGCTGCGGATGCAACAAAGTTAATTGTAAAAACCCTCTACGGTATAGGAGCTGGTCACATAAAAGATGAATCATAGTTTAAGGTCGGTTCAAACAAAAAGAACTCGGCAGCCACTATTAAACTGATTTAAGAGATCCTTTCGGAGCGTCCTAGACGTCATTATAGGAAACACACTTTTCTGCCATTAGCGGCATACAAAAAGAAAGCGCTTCGACAATTACCGCATGAATATTGATGGAAGCATGACTTTTGTGGTGGAAGACAGAATGTTAGCAGAACAAAGGCGGGGAAGTAAATGAAACCCCTCTGAGCCCGAATGAGGTCTCGTGAATTTTATGGCTATTTAAAAACGTCAGTTTTATACGCGCCCCGAATCACCAAATAATATAACGAAAAAATACAATTCAATTACCGGGACTGTAATTATTCATTACAGACTCGTCGTCTCACAGTAATTCCAACAGTCCTTCGAACGGTCTCGCGTTCGATACAGAGCTACAGAGCCGGGGTTCAGAGCGGTGCGTAGATGTGACAGTGAGTGGGCGGCTTATGGAGTATTATTGCATATGTCTCTAACTGTAAAGCACTCTAGCAGTCAACATTATGAAACGTACCAACAAAAGCTGTTATTGTTTCAGCAATGCAGTTAAGACTAAATCGCCCTTTAGTTTATCTAACAAATGGTAGCTGGGGTGAGATGGGGTGAGAGATAGAGATTTATTGTCGCTGTCGGGTAGAAACATTGCATCTCCAAGTTTAAACGCTTTATGTTATGTTATGTATGTGTTTTATTGATTGAATACTTTATGAACAGTTTACAAAGTTAACTAATTTACTACCAAGATTGCTTTTCGACTTTGCTCATTCCCTACCACGCTTTTTTCGTTTTTCTTACCTTTTAAAAGTAGTCATAGCATGCACATTGCACAAATATAAAAAGCTAGATACCGCTGCAGTTCATTGTCGCGACTGGTAAAACAGGACTGTCGGAAATGTGGAACTGTGGAAGGCACTCTGCTGCCCCCTGCAGTGGGAAAGAGGGAGTCCCGCATCTGATTGGCCTACCGAGCATCCCACTCTATGAAGCTGCGTCCAAACCTGGATGGTTAGAGCGGCGCGATTACATACAAAGTGAACGCAAAGACGAGACGACTCGCGACCAAGCGTGGCGCGAAGGATCCGAACGGACACGGCACGAACGATCCGAATCTTCGCCCCACTTGGAAAAATCCAACTGAAGCGACCTTCGCTTCACCCCCACTCCACCCATCGCGTCCTGACAGCCAATCAGCGTTGAAGTTGTCCGGAGACACGGACATGATTTTGGTGTTTGGAGTTGGGACTCCCTTTTTTCCCTGTGTTTCGCCTTGATTTCCAACGGGACATGATTTTTTTTACCAACGCGGACCTGCGCGACCAAAGTGAAGCGATAGAAGCGACTAGAATAGAAGAAATAGCTTCAGGTTTGAACCCAGCTTGACGCACAAGGAAGCGTCCTTCAGAATTCCGGAAGCTTGCCAGTCCTCTTTTACCAACACCCCAGAGCCGGAGGAGAAGTCTACCTTTATATGTCTATGATAGCATGTGAAGATCTGTTTTTTTCCCCCACCATATCCAGTTTGAACTGTTTCCAGGGTCAAAACAAGATGCGCTGCTTTTTGAGCCGAAAAACACCAGCGTAATGTTGGATTAAATAAAATAAAAAAGAAATCTGTCATAACTCGTCAGTGGTGAGTGAGCGAGTTAACATGTTTCATGTTGGGTTTAGGGCAGGGGTCTTCAACAGGGCGTCCGGGACCCCTAAGGGGTCCTTAGAGTTACTACAGGGGGGCCACCAAAACTTTAACAACATTAAAATTAACAACTTGAACCCTCGCATCCCTATTCTGACGAGAACTTTTGCCAAAAATAGCAGATCTACAAGCTCTCAACACCTCACGTTACGAGGCGTTGAGAGCTTGTAGATCAGCTATTTTCGGCAAATAGATTTGGTGCAGTGGTAAAAAAGAGTGAAAGGTCAAGTTCACTAAAAACATGAATCCTACATAGACTGATGACAGTGCTGTCAAACAAGTACAGTATATGAATCTATCTGTGAAATCAATGAAAATCTCCATCACACATGTATACAATATGTAGAGGGGGTCCCTGCTTCATGTCTCTCTCAGCTAAGGGGTCCTTGGCCTGAAAAAAATGAAGACCCCTGGCTTAGGGAGAGGACATCACACATCAGCACATAGCTGATCTGCTAAAAAAGAATTGTGCTATTCTTCAGCTTTTATCAGCCGTTTTCATTAATGCCGTCCTCACAAGTCTATCAATACACTCATCTGCGCGCGCGCGTGTGTGTGTGTGTGTGTGTGTGTGTGTGTGTGTGTGTGTGTGTGTGTGTGTGTGTGTGTGTGTGTGTGTGTGTCAGTTCAGGCTGACAGAAGCGGGTAAGACTGACAGCCATTGATGGCGTTGGCGTTTCTCCTCGTGCCGCTGAGCTGAGCTGAGCAGAGCAGAGCAGAGTAGAGTAGAGTAGCCACCGGGCATCGGGCATCAGCACCCCCGCCCCCCCCAACGCTGCAACACCTTCCAACATCCATCCAGCGAGACCCCCGCTTTCATCAGCAACATCAAAAGTACAGCGCTGGTGTGTTTTATATGGGCAGGGGTGTCACAAGGGGGGGGAAAAGTGGGACTGAGTTACCAGGGCCCAAGGTGGAGGGGCCTTCATTAATTTTATACTTTAGCTATTGAAAAATAGCAGATCTACAAGCTCACAGCACGGCACTGAGTGCCGCGCTGCAAGCTGTCGTGAAAATGTGTGCAAATCTTTTTAAGCGAACATTTGTAACTTAAATTCTTCTTCTGGGGGGGTCCCTGGAACTAAATATTTTGAGATGGGGGTCCGTGGCCAAATACATATCATTTTGGGGGTCCTTCACATGAAAAGGTTTGAGCACCACTGACATAGAAACATAGGTTTTTCAAAAAACCTTAGAATAGAATTTTCACAATTTTTCAAAAATAGCAGATCTACAAGCTCGCAGCGCGTATATCTGCTACTTTTCAATAGTTAAAGCACAAAATGTGAGTGAATCCTCGTACACAGGGCCCAGAATTTGGTGCGACGCCCCTGTTTTATGGGCAGTGCGGGCTGACACGTCTCCTGGAAATGTGCTGCAGTCAGTGGTCGCCCCTGGAGCTTGTCTACAAAAGCCATGACATGAAATTTACATGGACCGCAGGAGTCGACGTCAACCTGGAGGCGAAATAAAACAATCACATGTCGTAGATGTCGGGGTCCGCGAGGGTACACGGTGGCTCCAATGTGGATCTTTGACTTCTGTGATGTCAGCCATCTATGATGGCAGTTGTCTTGGACAGTGTTTCTCAAATGGGGGTACGTGTCCCCCTAGGGGTGCGCATAGGTACAACAGTGGGTACTTGAGAGAAAATGGAAACATTTATTTTACTGTTATGTTTAATGATAAAACATGGGCACATTAATGTGAACGTGCTGCTCTGTAAAGCTTTAAACAAAATTAAAGGGGAAGACCACCCATTTTCAATATTGAACTGTGTCATTAATATACCTTAGAGGAGTTGTGTGGAAATGGAAAAAAAGTTTCCCCCCTTCTGTGTTGCCTAGAACTGGAGGATTGATTTTGGGGTTTGTATTGTAAAGTACAACTTGACATCACACCGTTGTACTTTACAATACAACCCCCAAAATCAATCTTCCAGTTCTAGGCAACACAGAAGAGGGGGGGGGAACTTTTTTTCTATTTCCACACAACTCCTCTAAGGTATATTAATGACACAGTTCAATATTGAAAATGGGTGGTCTTCCCCTTTTTCGAATTTGGACTAGCACGACTGTTACTGAATAGAAAACAATAGGCTACTTTTATTTTCACATATTGACATAAAACTGGTCTTTTGTAGTCGGTATTTTCTAATCAAAATGTTGTCGATTAAAGGGGGGACTTGGATTCAGCAATCAGGAAGAGGGGGTACTGAAGCCCAAAAGGTTTGAGCACCACTGGTTTAGGACGTACAGTACGACTCCAAATGTGGGCAAGGTTTCAGCCCGAACCCCTTTGACATCCATTGATATCCATAATAACATTTAAGTTAAAAATGTATCAAAACTAGAACTGCGCTCTGTCGAGGTGCCAACCTGCCCCTTGTGCACAAGTATATGTATGTGAGTGGTGCTTCTTTATGTTCATTAGTTCATTTCATTAAGCGTCCCACGAAGCTTGGCCAGTGTGACCCTGGACACCAATTGACCAATGACACATCCGGACAGACACAGGACAAATAGACAAAGCCCAGATGTAGGAGCGGTTAGCACCGCTCATAAAGTACATTGTTCTCACTGTTTTTATTGTGTTACGCTGAGTCTGCACTGGCAGCTATAAAGATACAGTCTACCATTATTTGTCAATGGAAGCCTGCGACATGGAGATACCAAAGATACATCTGACGTTTGTAGCTGCTACACAAGCAAGATACAAAAAAACTACAAAAAAGTTGAGCTACAAATATGCTGTGCTTTGTAACTCTGTATCTTTTGTATCTGCCTGCCAGTGTAAACGCAGCATTACGTGGATATGGGTTTCTCTCTTCTAGAATCTGTTGTAAGCTGTTGTTTTGAGGTTTTTATTGTAACAGCTTCCTGGATTAAGATTTTCACATGCACGCACCTGAACAGTGCATCTAAGTGACAAAGAAAAGCTGAATCTGAAATCTGGAATATCTCAAAAGGTATAAAACATTTATGTAAAACCATGGACATACTAAGTTAGCCTACTGGCAGTGTGCACAAGACATTTGGCACCAAGCGGTAAAGCAGTGGTTGTTTTGCGACATAATCTCCAGACTAGGGATGGAGCTCGAAACAAACAAACTCAATAAGAAATGTATTGAGTACCCGGGGTATTCAGAATGTGTCATTCTTTCCACAAAATATTAGAAAACGCTCAATAGTGGGCTCGATAAAAGCCCGGTTCAATAAGCAGGATCGATAAGGTGCTCATTATCAATAAAACATTAACGGGCTCCATCCCTACTCCAGACTCACATCCACACAGACCGACCGACCGACCAACCAACCCCCTTCTAGATGGCTAGCCTCCTGCAGAGCTCCATCACTGGACCCCCTGCCTGCCTGCTATAGCCCACCACTGGTCCGTATCACAATTAACGCTAATGGCAGCTATCGCTATAGTCTAATCATAAACGGCACATTTTAAAGTATAGTGATTAGTGATTAGGGTGCACCTCTCCAGGGAAGTTTAATCTGCACTCAAAGTGGTTAATGGACTTTGCTAAATGAACTGCTCCCTCCGTAATGGCACCCAGAGCAGGGTGAAGTCGAGATTACTAAACAGCGTTGGCCACTGTTCTAAATCACAGCCTTAAAAAAAGAAAAACTACAAGTCCCAGGAGACACCGTGGCTTACCACAAAACCAGGTTGCACGAGAGAGATGGTCGAGAGAGAGAGAGAGAGAGAGAGAGAGAGAGAGAGAGAGAGAGAGAGAGAGAGAGAGAGAGAGAGAGAGAGAGAGAGAGAGAGAGAGAGAGAGAGAGAGAGAGAGAGAGGGAGCGAGCGAACGCAACACAACACAATGCACTTCAGTGCGTCGAGGGAGCCGCAGAGCATAGCAGCACAAGTGCTGGAGTCAACAAGCTCAGGTATCCTTTTCCCTGGCTGAGAGAGAGAGAGTGGTGGGAGAGAGGGTAGAGAGAGAGAGGGAGAGAGAGAGAGAGAACTTAACTTAACTTAACACAATAAACGCCCATGTGGTGCCCACGCGCCAATCTCTTTGATGTTTACGAGTGCCCAACGACGCGTTGACGTGTTGTACAGTATACTGTACTGTAGCTACTGTACTTGGCTGATGAAACAAACTCCATTTCCCAACATGCAGCGCGAAATTACGTCACCCGGACGTGCTGTCTGTCTCGTAGACTTCCTGTTTAGTGGCTGCACAAAAATGCTGTTTTCTCCGGATTCTTTTCCTTTTTTCTCAAAACGGCAGCCTCTTCTACTGGCCGTAACACAAACGCTGTGGCTTAGAATTGATAAAAAACGGTCCTGACTGAAAGAAAAGATTTTCGCGAAATAAACAGGACATGCTTGGATTACATTTACTCGGATTACTGCCAGTACTTCAAAGGTAGGTAAAATGGCGGGTTGCCATGGGCACCAGCAAATTAAAAGTTGAATAATTCTGGGCACCCGCTGTGTTAAGTACAATTTTTAGGTATTGGTACTTTACTTGAGTACAGTATTTCCAATTTCCAATACTTCACATCTGGGATCCAAATATTGTACTTTTACACCACTAGATTTATTTGAAAACTTTAGTCACTAGTTACTTTGCAGATATACATTATATTATAAAACATACATAAACCACTTTAGCCTTATTTTATACCTAGGCTATTAGTAGCCGATTTACAAGCATCGCGGCAAGCATCGCGGCAAGCATCGCGACAAGCATCGCAACGTGCTGTTGTGAGCTTGTAGATCTGCTATTTTCAAACATTTCATACTTTTAGTTTGGTACATTTTTGTAACGATACGTTTGTACTTTTACTCAAGTAAATGTTGTATTCCAGACTATTTCTATATTGTGTGTGCGCGACATGCATGTGTGTCTGTCTGTGTGTGTGTGTGTGTGTGTGTGTGTGTGTGTGTGTGTGTGTGTGTGTGTGTGTGTGTGTGTGTGTGTGTGTGTGTGTGTGTGTGAGTGTGCGTGCGTGCGTGCGTGCGTGCGAGAGAGAGACAGAGCTTTTTGTGCAGCAACAGCATCCTTCCTGCATCCAACTAGAGGACACACAAGGTCATCCCGGCAAACATTCACACACTGCAGCAAAACGCCACTAGGTCAACTGATGATCTGAATACACACAGACAGGCCCATTATTACCGCTGTGCAGATAGCGAGCGCTCTGCACAAACACACGGTGTGATTTATAGCAACAAACACACTGCTCTCTCTCTCTCTCTCTCTCTCTCTCTCTCTCTCTCTCTCTCCCTCTCTCTCTCTCTCTCTCTCTCTCTCTCTCTCTCTCTCTCTCTCTCTCTCTCTCTCTCTCTCCACAGCTGCTGCAGAAATGTGCAGCAGTTTGCCATCTATTTGGCTGCTGTAGCCTTGGTCTTCTTCCTCGCAGCAACGCTCTCTCTCTCTCCCCTTGTATCTCATTTCCTCCTACGGCAGCAACTGCATGTCAGCCAAGCCTCCTCCCCATGAGCACATGTGTACAGTATAGCTCTGACGCACACACGCACACACACACACACACACACACAGACAGACAGAGAGAGAGAGAGAGAGAGAGAGAGAGAGAGAGAGAGAGAGAGACAGACAGAAGGAGAGACAGCAACACAGAGCAGGCCAGGCACGTGCACACATAGACCCCAAAGGAGGCTTGAGCCCCTGCCCTTTTATCCGTCTGTAAAAAATGCCCTCGTCCAGACCATGAATGCAGTTTTCATTATATGGTGTAGGAAATACAAATGCCCTCTTTCCATGCCATACCTGAAGGCAGCATTCAAGAGAATGGCCTTGTCCAAACTCTCCTGAACTTGAATGCAGCATCTTATGTTGACAGAATTTCCCTCCATGTCATATTGCGCCACATCTTCAGTACTCACTTGATTATTCAGTGTGGTATCACACACCGAAAATAGCGGACCTCCAAGCTCACAAGCTCCAAGCTCCTGTGAGCTTGGAGGTCTGCTATTTTCGATATTTCCACCAAAAGGCCCTTTTAGAAATGTTAGCCCCTGCCTCTCTAACATTCTCTGCATGTGCCTGACACAGAGACAGACACTCAGACAGACAGACAGACAGACAGACAGACAGACAGACAGACAGACAGACAGACAGACAGACAGATAGCAAAGGGGAGATACAGTACATCTGTATCTCCCCATCTCCTCCTCAACTCACTGTATGTGTGAGTGCTCATTTCAGAGACTAGTGTGCTGTACTGTACTTCCCCCCCCCTCCCACACACGCACACACGCACGTACGCACGCACGCACGCACGCACGCACGCTCGCACGCACGCACGCACGCACGCACGCACGTCTGGTGGACCACCTCTCTACGAGGGGCTTGACCGTTAGAGAGGTCTGAAGTGGATCTGGAGTGGGAGGTGGAGTGGGAGGTGGAGTGGGAGGTGGAGTGGGTGGGGGCCAGTGGCCGACAGGAACCAAGTGCATTTATGTACTTGAGTACTTGTACTTTACTTGAGTATTTGTGTTTTTTTTGTGGATACTCAACTATACATTACAAAGACAGATGTACTTTTGACTGCTTTTCTAGAAAGTGAAAAAAGGTACATACATTGAGGAATTAACTATTTCAAACAATAAAATAGCCGATTCACCATTTTTCCCACTTCTTTTAAAAAATAATGTATTAAAATTGTAACACAACAATGCTTTGATATTTATTTCTGTAATTTCTGCTCTTGAATACTCATTATTTTAACTTGTACTTTTGGATACATACGTATTTTTTAAAAGCAAGTACTCTAACTGAAGTACAGATTTTGTCAGAGCAACTTTCACTTATAGAGGATTAACATTTGACCAGGAGTATCATGGGGTTGAGTACTCTGTCCATCACTGGAGACGGCAGAGGAAAGGTGGGGGTGAGAGAGAGAGAGAGAGAGAGAGAGAGAGAGAGAGAGAGAGAGAGTGAGAGAGAGAGTGAGAGAGGCAGAGAGTGCATTGGGGTTGTGGGGAGAGGCTCTCCTTTTAATTTACTAATTAACCATGCAAATGAAATCTTAACAGGCTACTCAGAGGCAGGCCCTGGGGGGGGGGGAGGGAGGGGAGGGGGGGCATTAGCGCTTGATTATACACCGTCCACGTGGAGAGGAAAAAAAAACACATCAGGAAATATCATCGCCGTCGGGCAGAAACCACTTATCTCCATATTTTTATGCCTTTAACAGGGAGAGAGTTGGGGAGTGACACGCAGCAAAGGCAGCCGGGATCGGGAATCGAACCAGCGACACGCTGTCAGTCTACACTTAGCCTATGTGCTATGCTCCTGGACCGGCCCCCATATTTTAACTTTTTGTGTTTTACTACAGCGTAACACAAAAGTATCAAAAGTAGCAGAGATCTGCAAGCTCTGCTTGTAGATGTGCTACTTTTGATATTTTTGAATCCTGAAAAGTAACAGTTTTTTGGAGATACAAGGTTACTTTCCAGCAGACAGAGATGATATGCTGTTGAGCAATGAGAGGGGAAACGTCCCGGCCCGCCTCATCACAGGAAAGGCATCAAATATATTCCCATATGTCTGTGGAGGCGTGCATGTGCACGCACGCACGTATGCACGCACGCACACGCACACACCAAACACACACACACACACACACACACACACACACACACACACACACACACACACACACACACACACACACACACACACACACACACACACACACACACACACACAGTATATTACCAGAAACACATAAAGAGATGACCTCTGAATGACCATAACAGGTCTGTAACTCTGAGATTCCAGGTGTTCTGAGGTCCCATTTGTGGTCTGAGCTGAGTGCAATCATTGTGGAGCAGCGCAAACAAGACAGATTGTGTGTGTGTGTGTGTGTGTGTGTGTGTGTGTGGGAGGGGGGGGGGGGTCGCAGCTGAGTGCAATCATTGTGGAGAAGCGTAAACGAGACAGATTATGTGTGTGTGTGTGTGTGCGGGCGCACCGTTACAGGCAAGCGTTACAGGCAAGAATAACAGGCAAGAGTTACAGCGTGACACAACTGCTTCAGGTTTTCACACTAACTGCTCCCTGCGGTCGCAATAATAATGGTGTGTAAAACAGAAAATGAAAAATATGCCACGAACAAGACCAAGCCTTTGCCACAGACATATTTGTCCATGTACAGACATAATGATGATCCCTGAACAGGTTTTTAATCAGCACTGACCTTGAAGACGTCCTGCGTGTCGTCCATGCAGTAGACCCTGATGTTGTACTCCAGCGTGGAACAGTAGGCGTCAGAGAAGAGCACCAGGCGGAGGCGCTTGGCGGCGCCCATGTGCAGCGACTCTCCGATCAGGCCGAAGCGCCCCAGCTGCTCCGTGAACACCCGGCACGTCTCCGCCTCCAGCTGGCAGTAGTACGACTCCGACGCCTGCAGCTCCTCGCCCATGAGCAGGACGTCCTGAGAGAGGAGAGGGGGGGACAACAGGGGATTAGGGATGAGACGATATGAACATTTCATGTCAAGATTATTGTGACACCAAGAAATTGCGATTTATGATATCGCGATAATCAAAATATCCCTAACATCCTGGGGCGGAGCATTTGTCAAAAAAAATGCAGACCTACAATTGCGACGCGTTGTGAGCTTGTAGATCGGCAAATTTTATCTTTAATCTTTAAAGAGATTTGGTAGAGAGTGAAAAAAAATAAATAAATGAAATGTAGATTCATTAATTGAGCTGGTTTGGGAGTGGTTACCATTGTGCTGTGTAAGAATGCAGAAGCTTGTTCTTCTCTTTAAGTTTGTTTATTCCAAAGAAAGATTTACAAAAAAGGGTGCTTGAACACAGTCCCAAAAAAAATAAACTCTCTTCTGTGACATAATTCAAAACACAGGAAACCTGGGAATAATGTCCAAATAGTGAAGAAAAAAAGAAAAAAAAAGAAAAAGAAAATCAGTTTCTCACTCTGAATGCTGCAGACTGACAGAACTGACTGACTAGAAGAACCCCACCCAAAATGATCACACCTGGCCCTGCAATCAGCTGCCTGTCCCTCTCTTTAGGCTGAACACATTATCAATCAAGTTATCAACCAAGTGCACAAGTCATTAAAATAGAATGTCCTTCATAACAATGCCATTGTCTGACGATAGTACAGTAGGCTACATCCCTAATTGCCATGGAAGTTTGTGGCAGGTTTGCCACGGATCGGAGCAACGGTTGTGCCTCGCAAGTCCAGACGTTACGTTTGTGACGTCCACTCATTAGTCATTACATTAGTCAATATTATCATAGGATTGAACCAATGAAAAGTTATCAACAAGAGCTTGTGACAAAATAATAGCGACCTTAAGCAACGCTACGGCAACGGCAGATGACAACGGTAACCGGAAATGATCCGCGCTCGATAGATAAACCTGCCGTCGCCGCGGCCGTCTCTACTACGGCAGAAGGTCCCTTCCCACGTAGCGCCTACTCCGTCTGCTGCTTGTACGCGTCGCCATGGGAACCAAAGCGTTCAGTGAAAGGGGTGGGAACCCGTCGCCGCAGAGACTTTGCTTAACCATTTTGATTGCTACGGCGATTACGTCATAGCAGCCGTAGTCCGCCTGGCGTTGCCGTCCTGAAAAGCATCTAGCTTAAAGTCGCTAATATCATACAAGGATGGCAACGACGGTACAGCAAGGTGATACTGTACGGTATGCATCAATGGCTAATTTATATCCCACCTATGGTGCATTAAAGTAGCAAATAATGAAAAGGTTTACAGTTATTTTGTGTGCATGTGAATGCTTCTGGATTAGGAATCCGGGTGTGGATTAGGCAATGCTTTGTACATGACTTAAATTCCCATATCGCTGTAGTACGCTTTGTACATACCGACGTATACACACACACACACACACACACACACACACACACACACACACACACACACACACACACACACACACACACACACACACACACACACACACACACACACCTTATATTGAACCCCTCCCCATCAATTGGCTAAATAATGCATGAACGAGGTGCTCCATTGACATGAAAGCAGACTCCGATAGATTCCTGGCAGGACAGGATGGTCCTACAGAGAAATAAAGAGGAATGGTAATCCAGTAAATATTGAAGGTGAGGGATTTCCGTCAGCCTCCTGAATTTGTTCACAAAGGAGAGTGAGAGAGAGAGAGAGAGAGAGAGAGAGAGAGAGAGAGAGAGAGGAACTTCAAGCTTCGCCTACCAAATCACTGGGCTCTTCTTAAAGCTGCAATCCATCAGGTTTTATGTCCCATAGCCACGTCAGAGACCAGGCACTGTATCAACCTGCTCTCTCCCAACAGAGAATCACCGCTTGACCAAGGGGAGAAGCCGAATGATGGCGAGCCAGAAAGACTTACACAGTCCTGTTTGATCCCTGGTTGTGGGTAGGAAACAGCAGCAGCAGCAACAATAATTCCATACACAAACATTCCCCCCAGCTCCCAGTACTCCCAATCCATACCACTCACTTTGCCCCTTGAACATTGAACACTTGACTTGAACACCAAGAACTTTGACTCGACTCTTTTGGGAATTAACTCATCTACTGCCTATGACTAGTATTTAGTTATATAAATGGGTCCCCTCTGCCTACGAGTATGATGAGTTATAAAAGTACCGTAATAACTATAAAACAATTAATGTATGATCGCCGATTCTCTGTCATTCATTCTCTATTTGCGGTTCCTATTCACAAAAAACGGATCCGGATGTTCCCGACCGGAAATGGGGGGGCGGGGCATCGACGCCTGTATCCTGTCTGCCGAAATGCCATCCGCTTCAATGTTATGCAACATCCACGTGGCGCTCAGTCGCTTTCGCTTTGGGCAATGGAAGGCTGTACTGTTTTGTTGCTTACCGTGACTGGATCGTATTGTGAACGCAATCGGCGAACCATCGCGCAATGGATACGCGCACTCGCCCACATTAAAGGTAGGCAAAATCCTGGCGGTGTGAACCATTAGAAGGGTCTTAAAATAGCAGTAAATGAGGTTAAATATGTGAATATCAATTGTATGCATTTATGTTTTATTTTCCTTTTTCAATACATTCTCAATGCAATGCAGTTTGGTCTCTTGAGTTTTATTTAATGTCATCAATTTAATTCCTCCAACCAACACCTTCTTCTGCAACAACTGATCCATTAGCAATTTATATACTTTATTTACAAAGCATATGCTACAATTGTACTTCTTGAGCTTAGGGCAGGGCTACTTGTCAGCCAGTAGGTGTCCTTCCTGACACCAGGGTCTAAATGTCTCAATGGAAGTGTAAATGGAGACCACCTCCAACCACTGCACATGTAAACATCCGCTATTAAAAATGTACTTGTACTTAAAAATACGAAAGCATTGGCATCGAAGTGTACTTAAAGTAGCAAAAGTAAAAGTATATTTAAGGCTGAAGTGGTTCATGGATATTTTGTAGTAATAATCCAAATCTATTAGGAAGTAGTAACTAAATCTTCAAATAATTGTAGTGGAGTAAAAGTACAACGTTTGCCTCTGAGATGTAGTGGAGTAGAAGCATGAAGTATTGAAACTTGGAAACACTGGGAATGAGCCAACACAAACAATCTCAGTGAAAGTTTAAGAGGCAGAGAGAGAGAAAAAGAGAGAGAGAGAGAGAGAATGGAGAAGTAGATTTTAAGAAACACAATAATAAGAGGTACGAGGGGATGTCGGAAACGAGAGAGCGGTTCCGATTAGGAAAGAAAGATGTAAAGATAGAGAAAGAGGGCTGGAGAGGAGAGGAGAGGAGAGGAGAGGAGAGGAGAGGAGAGGAGAGGATGAATTGTGTGTGTGGATATTGAGCGGCAGAGTAATTGAGCCACATCGCGCGCTGCTGCTGCAGCTAGCAGTCACCGAAATATTAAGAAGATGAAAAAGTGACACTGGGCTTGCGGTTGCATAGGAAATGAACGGTGTCGATACTAATTCCTCGGAAGTGAATTGTGTCTGGTTTGAATCGATGGCGGAGGGAGGGAAGGGAGGGAGGGAGGGGAGGGAGGGAGGGAGGGGGTGGAGGGGGAGAGGGAGGACGCTGACGGAAGCTCGCCGGGGATGCTTGGCAGGAGGGAACGCTCTCTTCAGCTTGATTGGCTAATCGGAAGAGTCAGTTAACCTGCTAAGGCCGGGAAACGCGTCTTTGTCGCGTTAGATTTTAACCACTTTAACCACTATTTCATATGCTTTAACTATTGAAAAATAGCAGATATACAATAGATCTGCTATTTTTGAAAAACGGTGAACATTTTGTGCAAGTCTTTGAATATGTTTGACACGAATCTATACATGTCTTCTAAATCCTTCTTCTAAATCAGTGCTTCTCAAACTTTTTCATGTCAAAGGACCCCCAAAATTACATGTATTTGGCTGCGGACCTCCATCTCAAAATATGTTGTTCCAGGGACCCCCTAGAAGCAAACATTTGAGTTACAAACGTTCGCTTTTAAAAAGATATATTCACGATCTTTAAAAAAAATAGCAGATCTACAAGCTCGCAGCGCGGCACTCGGTGCCGCGCTGTGAGCTTGTATATCTGCTATTTTTCAAAAAGTTAAAGCATAAAACAATTCCGGGTCGTAGCGGCTTAACTGGCATGATGGGATTTTAGAGGAAATGTTGTCACCCAGGGTCCCCAATTTATCCCCATCAAATTAGACTGGCGGCGCGTCGTCAAAAATGATCTGATAAAATGGTCCCTGGCTGTGAGTCGCTGTGGTTTTTCCAAGCTGATGCATGGGGCTGACACGGCTGCTGCGCTCGCTGTTTTCTGCTTGTTGTCGAGACAACAATGCGAGAACGCATGATCTAATCCATCTTTCATCTCGCGTCGGCCAATTAAAGAGCTCGCTAGTTTGCACTGTGTGCAATAAAAACTCTCTCGCTATTCCCCAAACCGGGTGAGGATATGCTTGCAAGTGGGCCTCCAAAAACAACTGTCAAAACACTAAGATTATTATCCTATATATATTTTTGTATTGTTGTTTTGGGTGAAAATTGCAATCCTTGTACCACTGTTGTATATTTGATGTTTGTACAAAAGAAGCTGCTACTCTTATTATTGTACCACTTCATTGCCTTAAATGCTTCATTTGAAAATCAAATAAACAAAGTTTATAAAAAAAAAAAAAAGAAAACACTAAGATTCTGTTTTTTATCATGGTACAGTATTTTTTATCTTTAAAACCTTGAAGAATGAGTTGTCATTTTGATACCAATGAATAGGAACTTAAGTGATACTGTTTAGGTTCCACTGATGCAAGCCAGGACACTGGACACAATCGATTGATTGATCATTAAAATAGAGGGTATGCGCATGCATAAAGTGAGTGGCAAATCGATTGGCAAAGTGAGTTTAACGTTGTTTAATGCAATCAGATAGGACTTAAGGCCAGAAAGTGTTTTTTTGCCACTCAGTAGGCGTTCCCGTATAACTTTCAGGTATGATGATGATGTCACGCGCATACCCTCTATAAACTCTGGAAAACCAGCACTTAACACGGCAGACTTACTTGTGGACTTATGTTAATACAATATATTATAACTAGTACATCTGTCGGCCTATGGTAGAGTATGTTATTACATACAGTAACTACTACAACTAGTACAAATTGCGGCACTGATACTTTTACTTAGGTAAAGCATTGTGAGTACTGCTCTCCACCAACGCTCATCTGTCCAGCCGGTGGTGTCCTGGTCTTGTGGTGGCCACTGGGCTATATGTGGGCCAGCCGATGATTAAACCCATTTAGGGCCTAGAATTATTGAATGCTTTAACCAGTGAAAAATAGCAGATATACAAGCTCACAGCGCGGCACCGAGTGCCGCGCTGCGAGCTTGTAGATCTGCTATTTTTGAAAAAGTCGTGAAAATGTGTGCAAGTCTTTGAATACATGTATTTTCAAAGCGAACGTTTGTAACTAAAATGTTGCTTCTGGGTGGTCCCTGGAACTAGATATTTTGAAATGGGGGTCCGTGGCCAGATAAATATCATTTTGGGGGTCCTTCAAATGAAAAGGTTTGAGCACCACTGACATAGTAGTCTCTCAAGAACAGACTAACTGAGCTCCAGTTAAGTGAAAAGGACCTTTTCTTTGACGATGGCCGGCCGGATTGCTGACATAGAAACATAGGGTTTTTCAAAAAATCTTAGAAGGATTCAAAAGACACAATCGGGTCGAAATTCAAACTTTCACGATTTTTCAAAAATAGCAGATCTACAAGCTCGCAGCGCGGCACTCGGTGCCCTGCTATGAGCTTGTATATCTGCTATTTTTCAATAGTTAAAGCATAAAATAATGGTACACAAAATGTGTACCCGTTCTAAATGGGTTAAAAGTGCTGGTCTAACCTCTGCCTCAGACAGGGCCGATCCATCCCACAGACACCCTACCACCACCACACGCAGCCAGGCTGAATAATTTATGCACAATATCGAACATGAAAGAGGACCTACTCCTCACACTCTAAAGCCCTTTCCAATCTTATCCGGATTGCGAGGACGGGTGTTTTGTTGGTGTGTGTGTGTGTTGTGTGTGTGTGTGTGTGTGTGTGTGTGAGTCGTGTGTGTCGTGTGTGTCGTGTGTGTGTGTGTGTGTGTTCGTGTGTGCGTGCATGCGTGCGCAGATGTGCCCACATGTGCACAGTAGTGGTGGAAGACGAAACTTGAGTAAAAGTACAAAAGTATTGGCAAATGTATCCACAACTTTCCAACATCCCATCGTGCATTGCGCAGAAGTTGCACGGAGCTTCCGGCGCTGCAGCCGAGTGTGATCTACAAGCTCACAACGGTTGCATCTGCGACGCGACGTGAGCTTGTATGTCTGCTGTTAACCGGAAGTGTGGTGCAAAAAATTCTCCAGTAAATTCCCGCGGAAAGAGGTGGATGTATAGTGACAAAGTAAAACTGCTAAGTATAAATGGCCAAACAAAGGGAAAATAATAGCCTATTAGGCTATTTAGGTTTAGGCTATTAATAGCCTCGCACATGGGCGTGTGCACATGGGCGCGTGCACGCATCCGCCTGGATGATGACGGCAGACTGCTGGGCGAGCGCTGGTGCTTTGGCATGTGATCAACTTTGATCAAAAAAAATGTGGCTGGTTGTTTAAGTTGGACCAACTGTGGCCAAAATGTGGCCATATTTTCCCAAATATGGAGATGTCTGATGTCATAGACAACATGAGACTGACACAATATGTCCATATATGGGCATTCCCAGATATGGGCCTCTGATGCAATATTGATGACATCAGAGATCTCCATATATGGGCATAAAAGGGACAAGACCATGTATTGACATCAGATCACGCCTCAGCATGACATGAGTCGTCACGCCTCATGTGACTGACGTACGCACGCACGCACGCACGCACATGAGCTGCAGGTTTTTATAGTAAATGCGACCTACTATATATGGTTGCAATTATATCAAAACGGGGGAGTAAAGTAAAGGTACCTGAAAAGTACAGTACTTGAGTAAACACAGTTTGTTAATTGCCACCACTGGTTTAAGAGCAGACTACTGTACGTAAACAAACCAAACAAAATAATCATGGTTCTATAAGCAACATCCAAGAGCTAACCGTCATGCACTTCTCCTGGAAACCGTTTTATGTGTATTTTCGTAGAGACGGCGAACATGGGAGAAGTCGGTTAAGCCATTTAGGCAGATAATTATTTTATGCTTTAACTGAGAGACAGCCGCTGGCCGCCGCGTCCACGTCCATGGACGCGACCGTGGACGCGTCCATGGACGCGGCCGCGAAAAAAACGTCCGTGGACGCGAGGCCGCGTCCACGGACGCAAACGGCCGGCCGTCCCGGCCGTGGACGCGACCGTGGACGCGGCCGTGGACGCAGACGGCCGGGGACGCGGCCGTGGACGCGGCCGTGGACGAGGCCGCGGCCGTGGACGCAAACGGCCGGCCGTGGACGCAAACGGCCGGCCGTGGACGGGTCCATGGACGAGGTCGCGAAAAAAAGGCAGCGAAAAAGAAAAAAAAAGGTGTCTATTGTATGTATTTTTTGATGGAGAATTCAAATATGACCTTCTTTTTTGCATAGGACAACTCTAACCTGCATCAATTGGTATTTTATAATTGCCAATTGTACCCTATCCATCTAAAAAACAAATTGGATGTCTATTGTATGTATTTTTTGATGGAGAATTCAAATATTACCTTCTTTTTGGGATAGGACAACTCTAACCTGCATCAATTGGTATTTTATAATTGCCAATTGTACCCTATCCATCTCAAAAACAAATTGGATGTCTATTGTATGTATTTTTTGATGGGGAATTCAAATGTTACCTTCTTTTTTAGATATGACAACTCTGACCTGCATCAATTGGTGCATCAACCTACTTACTATCTATCTATCTATCTATCTATCTATCTATCTATCTATCTATCTATCTATCTATCTATCTATCTATCCATCCATCTATTTATTTATACTTCACCTTTAGTCCAGAAGAGAGTTCAGCCTCAGGAACTTGCACACATGGAACTGTGTCATGACTGTGTCATGGAGCTAAAACAGAGCCATGTTAAATACTCACAATGACTCTGATGGACCAATCAGGGTGGTGGTGGGGGGAGGGATCAACAATAGACAGAAACTGGATAATGCTTTGTTAACTGTCCCACCTAAGTCCCTGCTAGTCTGAACAAACATCACCTTCCTTCTCATAACACTACTACTACTACATTTATATAAAGCTGCTCTTGCATTTGAATTCAAGTCTGACACAAGTTAAGGTTAACTTAGGTAGTATTTCATTTTGCTGGCTTTTAGGGTCTGTGTGAGTGTGTAGGCTCACAAATTATTATAATTGTCATTAAGTGACTCTGAGATCTATCCATCCATCCATCCATCCATCCATCCATCCATCCATTTATTTATACTTACTGTTTACATTTTCTATAAATATTTATTTCTATATAAAACTCAGTTGTGTGGAGTTATTGTGTGCCTTTTCTTGTTGCTAAAGAGTCCATTTGTTCACTAGACATTAAGTCAAGGTTACTATTTTGAGTTGAAGCTAAGTGTTTTATTGCTTTGTGGTTTAACATGATTTAAAAGGCAAATTCATTGTTATGGTTACTTTAGAAGACTGCTTTTGCATTCATGAGTTAAGAGAGCCAAGCTAATTCAAAGAGTTAGGTTAAAGGAACACAAAACATGACCTAACTCACAGCTGCCATTGGACAGACAGTTACAACATACTCTTATCTTTCACAGAACAGACAATTATCATTTATTTGATCTATTTGAGACTATGTAGCTGCTCTAGGGGAAATAGAGCATTATATCAGCCTATTCAATTGATAATGACCAATGGGTGCCAGTTTCTAAGTAGTTAAAGCATATTAACATAACAATATATGTGGCCTAGACATGGACATTGCCCAATCAACTCGTAATCTACAGAAATGTCCACCACATCACACAGTATAAAACCTAGTAGGCTTAGTGGATTACCTATGTTAAATCATGTCAGGTTAGTTTGGTTCAAGATTCAAGTATAATAATTTATGAGACAAAAATGTAAACAGCACAAATGTACAATCACATCTAGGCTAGAATGATAACATAAAGTCCTGACTACTCCTTGTTATTGTGGTCCTAAATACTACAATGATTAGTTTGGATGCATTGCTTCTATCATGTCCAATTAAAAATAAATACATTACATACATACAGAAATCTGCCTTCTCCTGTATTGTATTAGTGACATTCATTATAAATAGTAAAATAACAGGACAGAGCAAAAAAGGCCTCTGTTGTGTCTTTATCTGATCACATGCAATCAGACACTCACACTGCACAGCAATACTTTATTACAGGCTCAAGGCCCACAGGGTAAGAAGACCATACATTACAAAGATAATAATTAAAAAAACAACAACAGAGTACATTCACCAAGCCCCAACAGAGCTAAAAAGGCACTCATGCCAGTGGCCTCTAACGGTAGACATGTACCTGACAGAGTTTTCCCCACATTGGTTACAGATATAAGGTTTCTCTCCGGTGTGAATTTGTTGGTGTATTTTGATATGTTCCAGTCTAGGAAAGCTCTTTCCACACTGGTCACAGCAATAAGGTTTCTTTCCAGTGTGATTTTTCTGGTGTGCTTTGAGATGATGAATATCACTGAACCTTTTCTCACACTGGACACAGCAGTATATGGCTTCTCACCAGTGTGGATTTTCAGGTGTCTTTTCAGAGCCGTCTTCAGAGTGAACCTTTTCCCACATTGGTGACAGCAGTAAGGTCTCTCTCAAGTGTGAATCTTCTTGTGTTGTACGAGGCTAGATTTTACAGTGAAACGTTTGCCACAGTGTTCACAGCAGTAAGGCTTTTCTTCGGTGTGAAATCTCTGGTGTACTTTCAGAGCAGCCGTTAAACTGAACTTTTCCCCACATTGGACACAGCTGTACGGTTTCTCTCCTGTGTGAATTCGTTCATGTATTTTGAGATAAGACAATCGAGTAAAGCTTTTCCCACACTGGTCACAGCAATAGGGCTTCTCTCTAGTGTGAATTCTCTGGTGTTCTTTTAAAATCCCCTTTTGAACAAATCTTTTCCCACACTGGTCACAACAATAAGGTTTCTCTCCAGTATGTGAACGCTTATGATCTTTTAATTGTCCAGACGAGCAAAATACTTCCCACATTGTTCACAGCTGAATGGCTTCACTCCGGTATGAATTCTCTGGTCTACTTTGAGATAATAAATTGAGCTGAAGGCTTTTTCCACATTGGTCACAACAGTACTGTCTTGGTTTAACTGAGGACAGCACAGGACAGGGAGAGAAAACACACACCTGATAAGAGCCAGATTCACACATTGATCAGCATTTAAGTAACATCATCATTATTATTGTTGAGTCTGAAAAGAACAATACAATGTGATAGATCTTTACACATCTGACCCATAACATTATTAGCAATTCACATGGTTACTATAATAGGTGAGTCTTCTAGCTTTTAAAAAATATATATGTCATTAATTCTTTCTCTTACTAAGTGGAACATCCCACTTCTTAATTGTATATTATTTGGAAAGGGTTGAGTAGCAAAATGTTTGCCATAAATTCAATGCTGAGTTGCATTTGTTTTCCTACATTTCCCCTTCAATGTATTATTACAATGTATTTACTATTTCTTACTTAGGTCTACTTAACTTTGTATTTTTACATTATTATATTGATCAACATTAACACATAGTGTGTGTTAGGTTAGGTTAGTTGCAGAGGCCTTTTTTGCAGAGGCCTTTTTTGCTCTGTCCTGTTATTTTACTATTTATAATGAATGTCACTAATACAATACAGGAGAAGGCAGATTTCTGTATATGTAATGTATTTATTTTTAATTGGACATGATAGAAGCAATGCATCCAAACTAATCATTGTAGTATTTAGGACCACAATAACAAGGAGTAGTCAGGACTTTATGTTATCATTCTAGCCTAGATGTGATTGTACATTTGTGCACATTTTTGGCTCATAAATTATTATACTTGAACCTTGAACCAAACTAACCTGACATGATTTAACATAGGTAATCCACTAAGCCTACTAGGTTTTATACTGTGTGATGTGGTGGACATTTCTGTAGATTACGAGTTGATTGGGCAATATCCATGTCTAGGCCACATATATTGTTATGTTAATATGCTTTAACTACTTAGAAACTGGCACCCATTGGTCATTATCAATTGAATAGGCTGATATAATGCTCTATTTCCCCTAGAGCAGCTACATAGTCTCAAATAGATAAAATAAATGATAATTGTCTGTTCTGTGAAAGATAAGAGTATGTTGTAACTGTCTGTCCAATGGCAGCTGTGAGTTAGGTCATGTTTTGTGTTCCTTTAACCTAACTCTTTGAATTAGCTTGGCTCTCTTAACTCATGAATGCAAAAGCAGTCTTCTAAAGTAACCATAACAATGAATTTGCCTTTTAAATCATGTTAAACCACAAAGCAATAAAACACTTAGCTTCAACTCAAAATAGTAACCTTGACTTAATGTCTAGTGAACAAATGGACTCTTTAGCAACAAGAAAGGGCACACAATAACTCCACACAACTGAGTTTTATATAGAAATAAATATTTATAGAAAATGTAAACAGTAAGTATAAATAAATAGATGGATGGATGGATGGATGGATGGATAGATCTCAGAGTCACTTAATGACAATTATAATAATTTGTGAGCCTACACACTCACACAGACCCTAAAAGCCAGCGAAATGAAATACTACCTAAGTTAACCTTAACTTGTGTCAGACTTGAATTCAAATGCAAGAGCAGCTTTATATAAATGTAGTAGTAGTAGTGTTATGAGAGGGAAGGTGATGTTTGTTCAGACTAGCAGGGACTTAGGTGGGACAGTTAACAAAGCATTATCCAGTTTCTGTCTATTGTTGATCCCTCCCCCCACCACCACCCTGATTGGTCCATCAGAGTCATTGTGAGTATTTAACATAGCTCTGTTTTAGCTCCATGACACAGTCATGACACAGTTCCATGTGTGCAAGTTCCTGAGGCTGAACTCTCTTCTGGACTAAAGGTGAAGTATAGATAGATAGATAGATAGATAGATAGATAGATAGATAGATAGATAGATAGATAGATAGATAGATAGATAGATAGATAGATAGATAGATAGATAGACAGATAGATAGATAGATAGTAAGTAGGTTGATGCACCAATTGATTTAGGTTAGAGTTGTCATATCTAAAAAAGAAGGTAACATTTGAATTCCCCATCAAAAAATACATACAATAGACATCCAATTTGTTTTTGAGATGGATAGGGTACAATTGGCAATTATAAAATACCAATTGATGCAGGTTAGAGTTGTCCTATCCCAAAAAGAAATTAATATTTGAATTCTCCATCAAAAAATACATACAATAGACATCCAATTTGTTTTTTTAGATGGATGGGGTACAATTGGCAATTATAAAATACCAATTGATGCAGGTTAGAGTTGTCCTATGCAAAAAAGAAGGTCATATTTGAAATCTCCATCAAAAAATACATACAATAGCCACCTTTTTTTTTCTTTTTCGCTGCCTTTTTTTCGCGGCCTCGTCCATGGACCCGTCCACGGCCGGCCGTTTGCGTCCACGGCCGGCCGTTTGCGTCCACGGCCGCGGCCTCGTCCACGGCCGCGTCCACGGCCGCGTCCCCGGCCGTCTGCGTCCACGGCCGCGTCCACGGCCGGGACGGCCGGCCGTTTGCGTCCATGGACGCGGCCTCGCGTCCACGGACGTTTTTTTCGCGGCCGCGTCCATGGACGCGTCCACGGCCGCGTCCATGGACGTGGACGCGGCGGCCAACGGCTCTTGCTGCTTTAACTATTGAAAAATAGCAGATATACAAGCTCACAGCGCGGCACTTGAGTGCTGCGCTGCGAGCTTGTAGATCTGCTATTTTGGAAAAGGTGTGAAAATGTGTGCAAATCTTTGAATATATGTATTTTTTTACACAAACATTTGTAACTGAGATGAGATATTTTCTTCTGGGGGGTCCCTGGAACAACATATTTTGAGATGGGGGTCCGCAGCCAAATACATTTAATTTTGGGGGTCCTTGACATGAAAAGGTTTGAGCACTACTGACATAAAAACATAGGTTTTTCAAAAAACCTTATAAGGATTTAGAAGACACTTATAGAATCGGGTCAAAACTATTCAAAGACAAATGTTCAAGATTTTTCAAAAAATAGCAGATCTACAAGCTTGCAGCGCGCGCTGTGAGCTTGTATATCGGCTATTTTTCAATAGTTAAAGCATAAAATAATGCGTAATAATGCGTTCCCGGTCTAAGTCGGTTAATTGGAAGCGGCGTTCAAAGATGGGTCAAGGGGCACTCAGTCAGAGCAGAGTGGCGGGGAGGGAGGAGGAGGAGGATCAGTAAATTACCCGGAAAACCAAGAAAATACGACCGCTTTCGGAGAAAAAAGAAAATACTGCGTTGCTTAGCAACTCAGCCGGAGACCAGGCGGGGTACTGCGTAGCGAGCCTTTTGTTCCATCCCAACAGGAACAAACCCGTACTGCCGGTTTAATAAAAGCCCTTCAGAGTTTTGACGTGCGCTGGGCTTTTAGAATCACCGCTTCCAGGGCACGTCCGCTGGCTGGCTGGCGTTCTGTGCAACCGCTATTCTTTCTTTCATGCTGCAGCTCCAAGCACGAGGCCTGAGAGTTCAGTTACGTCCCTTTGGAAGGAAAAATAAAAGCAGTGGGGTGAGTCAAGTGCTGGGCTGGTGTACCTATAAGTACACTCATCCAAGCACTGTTCTGTTTTTTTTTTGTCTCCGCCAGACCGAAAGGCAAGGGGAGACTACAGTATATTTTGCACCCTGTCCATCCGACCGTGTGTGTGTCGGACTGTCCGTCCGTCCGTCTGTGAACAGCTAATCTCTGGCACCGATGGCATGATGGCAGCACGCACACTCATGAACGCAGCCTTCGCTTTCTGTGAAACTTTGCACGAACATTCCCACTAGGTCATGGCAGGTCAAGAGCAGGGGCGGCAGTGGCTCAGGGGTAGAGAAACCGTCATTAGAACACGGAGGGTTCCCGAAGGGTTCCCAGTTCAATCCAGGGCTCCCCCAGAGTTAGTGTCGAAGAGTCCTTGAGCAAGACTCTGAACCCCTAGTTGATGAGCAGGTTGGTGCCTTGCATGGTTTCCTCCGCCATCCATGTGTGAATGGGTGAACGTAATGTAATGCTCTGTAAAGCGCCTTGGATAAAGGCGCTATATAAACGCACCATTTACCATTTAGCACGAGGCGCCTCCTCACTCACCTCCCACGTGCCCTCGTAGTTCTGCTTCTTGAGCCGCAGGGCCCAGCTCTCCGGGCAGGCGTCGCAGCAGTGGTCCATGCTGATGATGACGGGCCGGGTGAGGACCACCCCCGGGGGGCCGCAGCTCACGATGGGGCTCAGCAGGGTCTGGCAGCCCGCCAGGGGTAACCTGTGACAGGACAGGGGGACAGAGGTAGAGAGGACACACGGGGACGAGAGGGACACCTAGGTGAATGAATGGTTATAAGACCTGAAAAATACCTAAAAAAAAGTCTTCTAAATCCTAACGGTTTTCCTGAAAAACGTATGTTTCTTTATCTGTGATGCTCAAGCTTTTTAATGTCAAGGAAATGTAGTATATAATATATCGCCGTTGTCGAGTGGAAACCTTGTATGTCTAAAACCGTCCGTTTTGCATTTATCATTTTAAAAATGATTTAAACTAGCGAAAACAGCCGATCTACAAGCACACAACGCCTCGCACCGCGAGGCGTTGTGTGCTTGTAGATCTGCTGTTTTCACTACCTTTGTGCGACAGCCTTCTACGATGAAGCAGGGCTTTACTTTGCGAAAGAGCGTACAAATTTGAAACTTGGGAGATACGAGGTTTCCACCCGACAACGACGATATAATAAAATACTGAAAATAGCCGATCTACAAGCTAACGTGGCGCCAGATCGCGGCTCATTGCGACCTTACAGATCTGCCATTTTCGATTATTCGATTAATGGGAAAAGTAATCGGCGATCGACTAATCGACAGTTGCAGCCTTACGTTCATCCGCAACCGATCTGTAGGAGATGCGATCGAAGATCGACAAAATAGATTGCCTACTGGTATATTTCCAATTAATCGCCCCCGGGCGCTTAATTCGCAATGTCGATTTGAATGCCCGGTGGGTATTTGGTGCCCGACGGCTGTTTGCGATACTTATTTAGGTCTATTTGAATGGCAGTCGATCGCAAAACAGTGTCAAACCCCTGGTGGGTGTTTGGTGCCCGCCGGCTGTTTGCCCCTGGGAGATTATTTGGGGGAAACATACGGTGCATAAACACATAAATGAGGAAAAATAAAAACCAAGGCCTGCTGATCTCATTCACTGTGATATATCTTATTGTTATTATCATCAGCGTGCTGCAAAGTGAAATGTGTCTTCTGAGGCTGCGCAGACAAACACAGTGGCTTTTTTCCCCAAACAATTCATTTAACTTAAATAGTGCACATCCTGGTAAAAAAAAAAACGCAAAGTTATTTATTTACATTCCCCCCTGGCCGCCACACACACACTCAAAAACACACACCCTTAAGCCTTTCCTTAATGGACTAGCGCGATCGAGCTCCCGAACAAACAAGCCTGCCAGGCTTCCAAGGGAAGACTCCAACCAGTTAGGCGGTGTTAAAGAGACCCACCTTAAATCTTCCTTCCGCTGAGCGGTGAGATAAATCTCATAGATCTTCCCTCTGGGGATGGCCTCGGGAGGGATGAGCATGCTGATGCCTAATGCAAATAACAACAGAGGGAGGAGTGTGGCGTGTGGTGTGTGTGTGTGTGTGTGTGTGTGTGTGTGGTGTAGTGTGTGTGTGTGAGAGAGAGAGAGAGGGAGAGAGAGAGAGAGAGAGAGAGAGAGAGAGAGGGAGGGAGAGAGAGACAGGCTCATTTATTTCAAGCGAACGACGTCTTTTTGTCTTTGCACAAAAGGCAGACGGTCGCAAAATAAAACCAAACAGGTCCCTCCTGAAGGTCGGATAGGTAAAACCGTCGCCAATTTGAGCTATATGTTTACTTGAGTACTTCCATATTTTGTGAAACTTTACCCTTCTACTCCGCTACATCTCAGAGGCAAATAATGTACTTTTTACTCCACTACAAGTATTTGTTTCTAGTCACTTAAAAGATTCAGATGACCACTTAAGCCCTTATCAGAGTCTGGGGTGAAGAGCAAATTTTAGGTGATGCCATCAGTCACGGTGAAGTCCTATCACTGTGACTGACTGGTCTAGATCGACCAATCAGTGAACGGGGTGATGGGCCGATCTGTCTGAAAGTGAAAGCAGAGAGATGTGTCGGGGTTCGCGGTGGATAGCTCTTCACCGCGAGTAATGACGCAATGTTGTAGTTTTATGACTTAAAAAGACTACACCACGGTGGATAGCTTATCGCCTACTATGATAGGGGCTTTAAAGGAGCAACTTTGCCCATTTTCAACCTATCTTCCAAATAATCCTCACTGATGCTCATTTTAATAATGTTCAATTTCTGTCTGTGTCTCAGAGCAGGGCTGTGGACAGTTCAGAAACCCGCCTACTGCCTACCAGTGGAAAGTTAGCATGCTACAACAGAAACCACTGTTCTCACAGTAATAAAAAAGCATAGTAAATAGTAGTTAAGTATAGTAGGTATATTTATGGCAATAGAATAAAGAAACCCTGATGTCACTCGTTCATCACCTGGGTCACGGAGGTTAAAATCATCTCATTCAGTATAAGCATTGTGGTCCAAAAAAACCCCCCATACTGTCTCTGTGATATTGTCACAGAGGTGGCTCTGTATAGTTTACTATAGTCAGTCACTTGTATTTGATACAGTCTGTTTCTGGCAAATAAAAGGTAATATTACAGTTTTCTCACCGTCAGTTCATTCTTCATATCCATACGAGTCAAACTGCCGGGATCATTCGTTTATTTATTTTTTAACACAGTTCTTATATGGCGCGATATAACAAAGTCTATGGGAATTCAGAAGATGGGAAAATAATGCGACCCAGGTAGGATGAGTAAATGACATCAGACTTCGGTGCTCTATACTCTTATACTTAGAAAAATGCCTTTTACTTGTATGAGGAGTATATTATTGTTGTTGCGACCGTAGGTCGCAGATAGTATGTGAATTAGAGCCCTGCAAGCCCGACCTGACCTGACCAGGGCCCGGCCCGGACCGCCAAAACGGGCCGGGCTTGTGCTCGTTTAGAAACTCACCAACGGGCCTAGGGCCGGGCCCGGGCTCAGAACCATACTCGGAACATTTTGCGCTGTGAATTTCACACATGACGTCTCTGTGTGTGCGCTTAGCTAGAATGGAGTGTGGTGTGTGTGAGTGAGTGCTTCCTGTCTGCCTCCCATAGCCTTCTAGGCTAATAGCCTTCTAGGCTATGGGTTCTATCTGTATCTATAGCAACATGGCTCTGATTGGTCGTGACATGAGTACATTAGCCAATGGAGAGCCGCAACGAGCCGAGGGCTTGACGGCTTTTCTTCTCACACACTCACACAAGTCTACTCTGCGACTCTGCGTACACAGCGAGACTAGAAAATTAGGAGCACTACTGTAGTTTCACCCATTTCACCGTCATTTCTCAAATAAATCGCCCTGTAATGATTCCCCGACCTCCCGAGTCCCGTATCAGTTACGGGATGCGTGCGTGTGTCTTTACTCTTTAGTACTGGACGATACTCTGTATTTTACGAGATGGCTTGTAACCACGGGCGGCAAGATTGTTTAATAATATCAATATCTAATTGCTGTGAAGATATACAGTAACATAACAAACGGTGGGTGGAAGAAGATTTCTTGCGTTGTGATGTGTGTGTAATTACTTGCTGTGCTGTTGTGTTGACTTCTTTCTTTTAATCAGAGCGCAAGACGAGTACAGCTATAGTATAGAGGGCTGTACATACGTCTCTCAGTCTCCGTCCTCTCCGACCATAGTTTTCGTCGAAAAGTTTCGACTTTCTGACGTGCGTGCAGCTTTCCGAACTCAAATTAGGAGTAATCCTTTTCAGAAGTTGCAAGAGATGTCATTTTGTAGTTGAACTGGACCTTTCCGACGCAAATTTCGGTGGTCTGTGACAGTATGGACTCCCCTTGAGAGTGTAGCTGCAGCAGCGCGCAGCAGTGAAAGCCACGCACACAAATAATAATTAATTAATAATAAGGTGACGGGCTTCGGGCCGGGCTCGGGCTTTAAATAGCGGCACCAAACGGGCCACGGGCCGGGCCTGGACTGAAGTCCACGGGCCAGGCCCGGGCCCGGGCCCACATTTTAGGCCCGTGCAGGGCTCTAATGCAGGGGTCTTCAACGTTTTCAGGCCGGGGACCCCCAAACTGATGGGGAGATGGAGCAGGGACCCCCTACCACCTCATAGGGAGGGGGGGGGGGTCGGGGCTACGACATATTTTTTATTTTAAACATGTACAAGTTACAGCGAGCAGGGTGGGCCGTGGGACCATTTCTAAACATACTACTTATTAACTGAGAACCAATGTCAATAATATCAACAATCTGTCAATTGCATAGTAATCATGTATTCAAGCTGTTCAAAATGGATAGAATCATGATTTATTTTTTAACATAAATGTGAAAAATGAAAAAAATTAAAAAGATTTTTTTTTTTTTTTTAAATCTTTTTTTTTTTTTTTTGTTAAGCAATAATTTCGCGGACCCCCTGCAGTACCTCCGCGGACCCCCTAGGGGTCGCGGACCCCCTGTTGAAGACCCTGTAATGTGAATGGTAACAGCTTGTCTGTATGTATGTATCTCTGTCACGCCTGACACTGTGGTTCTATGGGTTTGTCGCTCTGACATCAAGCTCAGCGACATCATGCTCTGACGTCACTGTGATGTCAGGGGAACCACTCTGAACAGAATGGGTTTGCAGCTCTGATGTCACGCTCTGGCTTCACTGTGATGTCACACTAACAGAATCCCTTTTATGCCCATATATGGAGTTCCCTGATGTCATCAATATTAAGCCCATATCTAACATGACTTCATATGGGATGGGAATGTCCATATATGGAAGCCACATCGGTGACATACCACACTAACAGAATCCATATATGGTCAAGACAGATGGCCAAGACAGCCCATATCTGTGTGGCTGGTTCTACAGACAGGGATCTCCATGTATGGGCATAAAAGGGTATGATGTCTGATAGTTTATATTGCTACTTTCACTCAAGTAAAACATCTGAGTACTTCCTCCTCCAAGTTCAGAAGATGCAGATCTGTGTGAAGCGCCCGCCAAGGCGAGCAAGTGTCCCCGCGGTCGCCCAGACAAAAAGCTTTAAAAGTCCTCCGTCTGGCACCGACTCGAGAACTGAGATTTGACAAACCACGGAACGAGATTATACGGCAAGAAATCTGGCACTTCCCCTGGAGAGCGCTGTAATGCACCTCGGGAAGAGAGAGCCGAGAAGCTATCTTTAGGCCGGGTTCGCGAGCGTTGTGCCAATTTGTGCTGTGTGATTTCTCCCGGCGAAACTATCCACTTAGAGTCTCATTTAAGATGCGCAACAAACACGCAAATATAAATGTGAAGCACCATCTTAACCTGTTTAGGCCTAGAATTATTGAATAATTTAACCAGTGAAAAATAGCAGATATACAAGCTCACAGCGCGGCACCGAGTGCAACGCTGCGAGCTTGTAGATCTGATATTTTTTTAAAAGTCGTGAAAATGTGTGCAAATCTTTGACTACATGTATTTTCAAAGCGAACGTTGGTAACTCAAATTTTGCTTCTGGGGGGTCCCTGGAACTAAATGTTTTGAGATGGGGGTCCGTGGCCAAATAAATATCATTTTGGGGGTCCTTCACATGAAAAGGTTTGAGAACCACTGACATAGTAGTCTCTCAACCTCAGACCAACTGAGCTCCATTTAAGTGAAAAGGACCTTTTCGTTGACGATGGCTATAGCCAGATTGCTGACATAGAAACATAGGTTTTTCAAAAAACCTTTGAAGGATTCAAAAGACACTTATAGAATCGGGTCAAAATTCAAATTTTCACGATTTTTCAAAAATAGCAGATCTACAAGCTCGCAGCGCGGCACTCGGTGCCGCGCTGTGAGCTTGTAGATCTGCTATTTTTCAATAGTTAAAGCATAAAATAATGATACACAAAATGTGTACCCGTTCTGACTGGGTTAAGGCGTCCCCGGATTGTTAGCTCTTGGTCTCCGTCCCCCCGTATAAAGCATCTGTTTGAATAAGCCAGAGGAGTGCATTGAGCGCTGGCATAGCGGGGCGTCAGGCAGTCATAAAGCATGTCTTCCGTGTTGTTACTCATCTAAATGTTTTAACCCTCATAGCCCTGGAACGCGCCCGAGTCGCGTTAGATCTTGACCACTTTAACCGTTATTTTAATGCTTTAACTATTTTTGAAAAATCTTGAAAATGTGTGTAAGTCTTTGAATATCTTTGACCCGATCTTTGAACCCGACTTCTAAAATCCTTCCTCTAAATCAGCGGTTCTCAAAGTTTTTCATGTCAAGGACCCCCAAAATTATTTATTTGGCAGCAGACGCCCATCTCAAAATATGTTGTTCCAGGGACCCCCCCAGAAGCAGAGATTTGAGCTACAAAAGTTTGCTTTGAAAAATATATATTGAAAAATGTACACACATTTTCACGATTTTTCAAAAATAGCAGATCTACAAGCTCGTATATCTGCTATTTTTCAATAGTTAAAGCATTCAATAATTCTAGGCCTAAGTGTTTTAACTGGCCTTTGAGGAGAGTAAATCTCCTCGCCGGCAGAAAACATGCTAAGAGTCCAGAGTGAGAGGATTGCTGCCAGTATGTTTTGCGCCCAACATTGGCTTCCGAGTTAATCCATGCATGCGATGACTATAAGAGGCCGAAAACGATCGTCGGAGAATAGAGGGGTGGGGGTTGGGCAGGGGGCTGATGTGTTGCCGGGAGACCAGCGTAAAGATAATTTTTTTCATTCTGGACTTACAGTACGAGCATCAGGGGTGTCGCACCAAATTCTGGGCCCTGGGTACAAGGATTCACTGCGGGCCCCCCCCATGAATGTTCTTCATAGGGGAAGGGGTTTAACCCATTTAGACTGGGAACGCATTATTACTATTTTGTGCTTTAACTATTGATAAAATAGCAGATACAAGCGTATGCGATCGTGTAGATCTGCTATTTTTTTTTAATAGTGAAGATTTGTGCTTAAGTCTTATATATTTAATATTTTTGACCTGATTCTATACATGTCTTTTAAATCCTTCTAAGGTTTTTCGAAAAACCTATGTTTCTAAGTCAGTGGTGCTCAAACATCTTCATGTGAAGGACCCACAAAATGACATGTATTTGGCCACGGACCCCCATCTCAAAATATTTAGTTGCAGGGACCCACTGCCCCAGAAGCAAAATTTGAGTTACAAATGTCCACTTAAAAAACACATTATATTCAAAGATTTGCACATATTTTCACAACTTAAAAAAAAATAGCAGATCTACAAGCTCGCAGCGCGGCACTCGGTGCCACGCTGTGAGCTTGTATATCTGCTATTTTTCAATAGCTAAAGTATAAAATAATTAAGGCCCCTCCACCTTGGGCCCTAATAACTCAGTCCCACTTTTCCCCCCCTTGTGACGCCCCTGTATAAACCAGTATAAAGACCATTTTCTCACTCTGGACTTAAAGTATGGGCATACTGGTACTGCCATGTGCTGCCATTTGACCGTGTTAATCAGCGCGGCCCACAAACAAGGAACCTTGCCAGAAAACACTCTCTTCCAAGCACAATTATATAAGCACTGTGCTCGGCTAATGTGGAGTGGCAACGCGAAAAGACGGGGATGAATAAAGGCTGACTCTCTTGTCTCCCTTATCAAAACTCTCTCTGCTAATGGTTTATCTCTGTACAGAATCTCTGGCTGTGCTGTTAGCACACACAGCTACAGAGGTGCAGCGTACACGCCGTACAGCATTATGCGTCAACTCAGCACATACAGTACAGTACTCACAGCATATATTAAACCTGCATGGCATTAATATTGAGCGGCCCATTTGCCATAATTTATTTCTGTTTGAGGGAACTTTTACAGGGTCCTGTCTTTGTTACCCACAAGTCATTATCTCCGCCAGGCCGAAACAGCTGAGGGCGGGGATTATGTTTTCGCCACCTGTCGACTGTGTGTGTGAACAGCTAATCTGCAGCACCGCTAAACCGAACGGTGTCAAACTTTGCACATACACTTCCCAAATGGCTAAGCTAAACTTCTACACAATATTTTTATGTTGTTTTCCTTTCTTCTTCATTTTGCAGTTTCTTCAAACATTTCAACATTTTTGTTACTACTCCTACAAATGTTGTCCACAGTCCACTCACACAAATTGAAACACGCACATCCCACAGCTGGCACAGCTCTGGGTGGGCAACCCGGCCTGGCGGAGATCTGCGCTCAGGGGAACGCCCTCTTCCCACTGCAGTACTGTACAGTATATAGTTAGCGATGTCTACACTTGTTTATTTAACATATGCATTAACATAGACGTGGACTACTGAGGAGGCGTCTAAAAATGATCACACTGCTTAATTACACTGAATGGAAACAGAACGGAGAGGAGCTTTTAAAATAGCTGAGCAGACATCCCTGTGTGTCTGGGACCGTCCCCGTTTCAGGCTCTGTGTCCTCCTCAGTAGAGTCGACAAATAACTGAAAATGGCCCGGTTTTGAACAGTGGTGGAAAAGGTACTCAAATGTTTTACGCAAGTAAAAGTATCCATACTGCAGTATATATCGTCGTTGCCGGGTGAAAAACGTGTATATGTCCAAAACCGTTCGTTTTGCATTTATCATTTTAAAAATGATTTAAACTAGTGAAAACAGCCGATCTACAAGCACACAACGCCTCGCACCGCGAGGCGTTGTGTGCTTGTAGATCTGCTGTTTTCACTACTTTTGTGCGACGTCAGCCTTGTACGATGAAGCAGGGATTTACTTTGCGAAAGAACGTACACATTTGAAACTTGGAGATACGAGGTTTCATGCCCGACAACGACGATATGTAGAAATACTCTGTAAGGGTGCACACACACCAAAATATGGTCGCAAGCGGATAAACTCTTTTGGTGCGCGGCTGAGTAAAAACGCAGAGAGCGCATTCTGTCCCAAAGCATGCAGCGACGCACCTGTCAGTCACTTCCAGAACCCTCCCCATTCCGCCTTCGACTCACCCGATTGGACAGAGGGGGAAAAACCGGAGCTCCGGCATAAACGCAAGGTCGGCGCAGCGCGCAGATATCCTCCACTGACATGAAAACAACCCCCTTCCCATTGAAATGCATTGGCGGAACGCGGATTCCACTCTCATAGGTACACTTAGGTGTGTGTGCACCCTTACAAGTAAAAGTCCAGAATTCAAAATGTACTGGAGTAAAAGTAAGAAAGTATTGGCATCAAAACATACTTAAAGCGCCAAAAGTGAAAGTACAAAATGTTTGAAATTAGCAGATCTACAAGCTCACAGCGATGTGACCTTGTAAATCGTCTATTTTCAAATAGCCTAGGTATAAAAATAGGGCCCAAAGTGGATTAATGTATGTTTTATAATATAATCATTTATACCTGCAAAGAACCGAGATGTAGTGGAGTAGAAATAAAAGGATTGGAAATTGAAAATACTCAAGTTAAGTACACATAACTCAAAATTTTACTTAAGTAAATTACTTAGTTACTTTACACCACTGGTTCACAAGGTTCACCATCAAACTGTCCTGTTTTCACCACAGTTACAATTCAAATTTATGTTGGACTTATGACTCGATAAAACTCCATACTCTCCCCAAGTCTAATTCATTAAAAAGAGGGAAAAAAGCATACAGTGAATCAACTCTTAATTCTCCTCCTGCTCGTTGCATAAATCATTCCCTGGGTAATTAGCTCCTGGCACAGTTTGCGTGTAGACAGAGCCATTTACAGTAGGCATGTTGTTCTGTTCCGTTTTCCAAGTGTAGCACATTGAAATTGTATGAATGCATCATGTATTATTGAAGATATTTTTCTGTATGTCTCTGCAGCCCCACTCCCCCCAAACACTCAGTTTACACTATACTGTACATTCACTAAAATGATGACAAAAAATTGTCGAATACCTTTCACTGTCGAAAACGACATAAAAACTAAATAAAAACGAAGCTATGATGACTAAAACTAAGACTAAATGTATTGACAATTTTGTTGACAAACAAAAACTAGATTAAATGTTAGGGAAGGACTAGTTGAGAGGAGATCCAGTAGAACTAAACGACACGCCATTTTATGATTGGTTGCGCACGGGTGTTGCGCTCTGAAAATAAAAGATCTACAAGCTCACAACATGTTGCACTGCAACGTGTTGTGAGCTTGTAGATCTACCATTTCCAGCATGCAACCAAGTGTAAAATCAGCCATTATGACGACTCAAACTAGACTAAAACTTGTCAGATGACTAAAATATGAGATTTTATTCAAAAGACTAAGACCAAACAAAATTTAAAAAATGCTGTCAAAATTAACACTGCTTTGAGCAAGGCAACATGGCAGGGTGTTATAGAGAAGGGTTCAGTGACTTGTAGATCTGTTATTTTCAGTCCTGGGGGACCCCTGTCAAAACAATATATAGGATTTCCATCCCATGGTTAAACTGGTTTATTTTGTAGTATGCTTTTAAACTTGGATATAACTACAAATGCCAGGATTCTCAACGTATCTGTCCTCGGTCGTTGCCCAAGTATATGGAGATGGCCTGACATCATAGAACTGACGTCATAGTACTGATGTCATAGACTTAGCCTCCAAGAACTGAATGAATTAATGTCAAGTTATGGTAATGTTGACATCCACAATGCATTATATTTAGCAGTTTTGCTGTGCAAAAAGACCATATCATGAATGCATACATATTTGATATGGTGCGATGGATCTACTTTGACTGAAAACAACCTATACCGATTTCTACTTCCATAAATATTTAAGCAGTTCACACTTGTAGCATTGCAGGATATTAAGGTCACTTCATGTTATTTGGTTTCTACGAAGTTACATCACACACAAGCTGTCTTGGATGTCGTTGAATGGCATTGGAAGTGTGACCCCTACAGGCATGTTCAACACACACCGAAGCAACACAGGATCGTAACACGAGGAGTAACTTGCTTCAGCGACCGCGATGCCATTATTTCACTTAACAAGGGTTGCCTTTGGCACAAGATCCATCTTCAACCTGAGGTCCACAGTTCAGAAAGCAAGAGCGTTTACAAGATTCACACCACTCCGTAGTCCAAGAACACATCTGTTCCAACATGGCTACGTTCTAACCCAGCTCCCTAAAGTGACATTGTTTTGCTGGGGTGCAGCAGTGATTGTGTCTCCAGGCACGGCCAGGTGCCAAGAAGCTCTCATCACGCATCAGACCACGGAGAAAAAACGTGTAGCTCGAGTCCAAGCCGACAAACTCGTCTTCTTCCTGCACCTCAGCCTCCGGGCACTGGTACTGCTTCTCAGATTTACCCCCCTTCTCCTCCTCTACCCCCTGACATTGGTCTCCCCTCGCTGGGCGTCTCTCTGGCTGGATGCCCTGCTGTGGTCGACGGAGACCTCCGGCATGACCTTCATCAAGCTGGGCCAATGGGCCAGCAGCCGACGGGATGTCTTCTCCCGGGAGTTCTGCGATCGCTTCTCCAGGCTCCACGTCAACGTGCGCCCGCACTCCTGGGAACACACCGAGCGGCGTCTATGCCGGGAGTTCGGTGAAGGCTGGAGGGAGCTGCTTGTGTTAGAGAGCCAGGAGCCGGTGGGCTGTGGCTGTGTGGCGCAGGTGTACCGAGGCTCGGCCTCTGCATTTCAGACACTCCTAGAGGAGATGGAGAGAAAAGAGAATCTACTGGTTGCCTGGGAGACCCCTGGTCTCTGGGGAATGACCAGATGCTTGTGGGGACTCTGGAAGAACTTCAGCGCTCCGCAGGGGGCAGACCCCGCAGGGAGTCAACACAGTCGCAGCCACCCAGGCATGAAGCATTCGATACCAGTGGCTATCAAGGTCCTCCACCCAGGCGTTAAGAGGCAGGTGGAGATGGACTTGCTGCTGATGAGAGCAGGCAGCCAGTTGCTCCACTGTCTGCCTGGACTTAAATGGCTCAGTCTGCCAGAGATTGTAGAGGAGTTTGGAAAACTCATCACCAAACAGATTGACCTCCGCTTTGAAGCCAGGAATATCGAGCGATTCAGCGAAAACTTCCGGGATGTCGCTTCCGTAAAGTTCCCCACTCCGTTGCGTCCATTCATCACCAGGACCATCTTAGTGGAAACCTTTGAAGATAGCGAGCCCATAAGCAACTACCTGAGCTCTGGGGTTCCACCGGAGGTGAAGCAGAGATTAGCCAGCATAGGGGTGCAGACCCTGCTAAAGATGGTGTTTGTGGACAACTTTGTCCACGGGGACCTTCACCCTGGAAACATCCTGGTCCAGCATCGGGGGGATGTTCCCGGGGCAGGGGACATCCCAGGTGAGGCCCGGGGCAATAAGACCATCCTGACCCGCCTGTGGGAGAGGGTGGCGGCGAGGTTCAGGCCGCGGGCAGAACCTCTGCGATTGGTTCTGCTGGACGCGGGGATCGTGGCCCAGCTCAGTGAGCAGGACCTGGCCAACCTCAAGGCTGTCGTAACCGCAGTGGTGCTACGTCAGGGGGAGCAGGTCGCCGAGCTCATCTTGCGTCACGCCAGGGCCAACGAGTGTGAGGACGTACCCAGGTTCAAGAGGGAGATGGCGGAGCTGGTGGACCTCGCCCTCAGCAACACCCTCTCCCTGGGACAGATCCAAGTGGCTGGCTTACTCTCCAGGGTCTTTGGCCTTCTTGTGGACCACCGGGTGAAGCTGGAGAGTAACTTTGCGTCCGTTGTGTTTGCCGTCATGGTGCTGGAGGGCCTGGGCAGGTCCCTGGACCCAGACCTGGACATCCTGGAGATGGCTAAGCCCCTACTTCTCAAGAACTTTACCTCACTACTCTGATTGACGGCTGTCTCTGAGTCCCCTTACATGGAGATCCCTGTATCAGTCCGTTCATCTATCTGTTTGTGATTGTCAGATTCTGTGCATCTTATGCCCAGAGATCCCTGATGTTATCAACATAACGTCATAGACCGGCCGCCAAGTACTGGGTAATAGTGGGTACTGAACTAAGTACTGAGGCACAACGGGTAAACTGTGTTACACAACAGGCATTGATTGGATAACCGCATGCATTTCAAACAGGTCATTCCCCACAGGCATCAATTCGAACCATGATGCCTGCTGATGCGAAACCTCTAACTTAGATTATGGAGTTATAAGCAATTAAACCTCTTTAAAACAAGTTGGGAATTCCAACCAAGTAAACAACAACTTTCTAAATGAGAATCGGAGACTTTTTGAAAGAAGATTGTTATCTTTCAAAAGGTTTCCGAGCTAACCATAGCGGAGAAACTGCTCTCACTATAAGACGGTTGGTGATGTGAGACTTGGCATTGATGTTAATAAGGCATCTGTTGATTCTTCTTGACTTAAGCTCCCTGACCACCTGTCTGTCTGTCTGCAATCAATACATGGACGCGTAATAATGTAATTAAATTAAATGAGGATAAGACAGAGATTGTATTAGTTGGCCCCAAAGCAAAGAGAGATGAGCTCTATAAAACAACCTGACCTGCTTGATGAAAACAGAAGTAACAAGCCTGGTTGTTATTTTAGTCTCTGATTTGAATTCTCAGTCCCATAATGTAAGTTGCAAAACTAAGTTTTGCAACTTTATCGATCAATTGAATAACCGGGAAGCGATATATAAACGAAGCAAAGCAAATATAATTGACTGAATCAATTAGTCTTGTTAACTGCTTAAGCCCGGTGTCATGCAAAAATAGATCTATATTTTATTAATAATCGATTACATCAATTAGCTCAATTACAGTAACTGTCTAACTAACGCCGCGAGTTATTTTGGAATCGTATTACTTGCGCCAGCAGAGCAGGCAAGTACTGTGTTCGATGCGGTTTGTTTACGGCTCTCTGTTACCGTCCGAAAGTCAATGAGAGAGCACCGTTCTTTGTGACGAAGTTGGCACCTCGACAGAGTGCCAACTTGCCCACCCACATACATACAGACAGCACTGAACAGCATCAATCGCAGTACTTGCACGCTCTGCTGGCGCACAAGTAGGCCATATATGGCCACGAGTGCACAAGACGCAAGCTGGCACCTCGACAGAGTGAAGTCTAGCTTTAATAATTCTTAAATCCCACATAAAACAAAGTGAGATTCTTTCTTCTCAGTAACATTGCCAGAGAGCACAGCCATTCCTAACTCACGAGGAAGCTTTCTTTTTCATCTCAAGTAGGCTGAACTACTGCAATGCTCTTTTTTTTTACAGGCCTTGCTAAAAAGTGGAATGTTGAAAGGCTGCAGCTTAGACAGAAAGAAGTCTGCTGCTAGACTGCTAAAATGGTCCAAACAAAAACAGAGGGAACACATTGCTCCAGTCTACCCTGGCTCCCTGTGTTTACCACAATTGATTTTAGTCCTCCTACTTGTTTTGTAAATCTCTCAGCGGGCTTCGGGCCCGGCCCACATCACAGCTTCCCTGTTGTCGGTGGGGTAAAGTAACCAAGAACATTTACTCAAGTACTGTACTGTAGCTCAGTGGTTCTCAACATGTGGGTCGGGAACCCCAGGGGGGTCCCCAAATTATTTTGGGGGGTCCCCAGATCAACAGTAAACAAACCAACATAAAGTTTAATGTATAGAGGGTATCTGCACATTTCTAAAGTGACAATTTAAGGACTTTTTAATACCTCTAAAATGACAAATAGAACTTTGGCCAAATTGTCATAGAGGCAGAAATTGTGAAAATAGACGATCTACATGCTCACAACGCCTCGCAACGCGAGGCATTGTGAGCATGTAGATCTGCTATTTTCACAATAGAACCGTGTTATGTTTGTGCTCGTCAGGGTGGGGGTCCCCAGTTAAAATATGATTATTTTGGGGGTCACGGCCTGAAAAGGTTGAGAACCACTGCTGTAGCTAGTACAGTACCTAAGTACAGTTTTGAGGTACTTTTACTTTACTGGAGTATTTCCAATTTCCAATACTTTTACTTCTACTCCAATAACATCTCATAGGCAAATATTGTACTTTTGACTACACTACAATGTAGTTGCTTTGTGGATTTTGATTTTGATTATTATTACAAAACATACATTAACCACTTGAGCCCTATATACATTTCGGCCATTTGAAAATAGACAATCTACTATTTTCTAAAGATTTTCATACATTTTGTACATTTGAAAATGTGTGAAATGTACCTATGTACCTAGGTATTGATACTTATAGGCTACAGTACTTAAAGGAGTAGTTCACCCCCAAAATGACTTTTTTTCTATTGATTACTCAGGCCATGGAGAGTAGAGTTCAATTATATATTTTTTGTTTTTTGTCACATTCCTAAGACAAAAATGTGATAACAATAAATTTACCCCCATTGATTCCGGATGGTGACCCATTTCGAAACGGGTCACCATCCGGAATCAATGGGGGTAAATTTACTCGAATCAAAATTTTGTCTTAGGAATGTGACAAAAAACAAAAAATATTATTGAACTCTACTCTCCATGGCCTGAGTAATCAATAGAAAAAAAATCATTTTGGGGGTGAACTACTCCTTTAAGTAAAAGAAAATTTGCAGTCCTTTTTCCACCACTGCCCATCACAGATTCCCTGTTGTTTCGTGTTAGATCAGACTTGCTGCATAATGCATGACCATATAGCCAATAAAAACTGGTAGCTTTCTTCAATTATGCTACGCTATTTCTTTTATGTGCATTTAGTAAAAGCACATAAAAGTACATTTTACTGAGACCATCACGGAGGCCTGTTGTTTTCAATCTTCATGTTAAGTGTTGATCAGGTGAGCTTGGTATGTTGCTATTCACTTAAATAACTGTCCCCCCATCCTGATGAATACACCTATGGCAGGGGTCTTCAGCTTGTAGATCTGCTATTTTTGAAAAAGTTGTGAAAATGTGTGCAAATCTTTGAATATATGTATTTTCAAAGCGAAGGTTTGTAACTCAAATTTTGCTTCTGGGTCACTGGGTGGTCCGTGGAACTAAATATTTTGAGATGGGGGTCCGTGGCCAAATAAATATCATTTTGGGGGTCCCACATGAAAAGGTTTGAGAACCACTGACATAGTAGTCTCTCAAGAACAGACTAACTGAGCTCCATTTAAGTGAAAAGGACCTTTTCTTTGACGATGGCTAGCCAGATTGCTGACATAGAAACATAGGTTTTTCATAAAATCTTAGAAGGATTCAAAAGACACTTATAGAATCGAGTCAAAATTCAGTTTAAAAAAAAAAAAAAAAAAAAAAAATCAAAAATAGCAGATCTACAAGCTCGCAGCGTGACACTCGGTGCCGCGTTGTGAGCTTGTATATCTGCTGTTTTTCAAAAGTTAAAGCATAAAATAATGATATAAAATAATGTGTACCCGTTCTAAATGGGTTAATGATATAGCAGCAACATAGGTTTTTCAGAAAAATACATTTTGTAGAATCAGCCTCAGGTATCATGGGTAAACAAGAAGGGGGAAAAGTTCCGGTGAGAACTTGCAGCTCACGTTTTTTAAGGTAAACAAGTAAAGTATACATGATGTGAGAATCCCTTATGTTCATAGTGCTTAATTGTATTTAGATTTTATTCAGCGTCAATCCAGCTTCGTTATAGCAGCTGCTGAGAACAAGCTCTAACCCCCTTGTGAAAACATAGCATCTTGAAGTACAGTAATTAGTAGTGGATAACCAAATCCAACCCTGGCCCTGAACTATTGTGTTGTGTTGTAATGTAACAATGTACTGTACAATAGGTGTCTTATCCTAAGCTCCTGTTAATTGGTCCACAGTACACACACACACACACACACACGCACGCACGCACACACACACACACACACACACACACACACACACACACACACACACACACACACACACACACACACACACACACACACACACACACACACACACACACACACACACACACACACACACACACACACACACACACACACACACACACACACACACACACTGTTTGAAGGCTTATATCGTTGCTGTCGGGTGGAAACCTTGTATGTCCAAAACTGTTACTTAACAAGAAATGCGAAAAAAGAACCAATGTGTTCCACTGTATCTAACGTAGTTGTTATTTAGTCACAAACTCTTGTTAATACTTAGCCTACACTTAACAATGTTCACTTTCTGAAATGTTTAAAAATAAGTTAAATAGAAGATCTACAAGCGCAGGACATGGTGTGACAAGAAACAAGGTTTCCACCTGACAGTGACGACGGGGCCTAACTGAATCCATTCTATTGACAACAGACAAGGTGCTACGGAGCAGAAGTTTTTTCAAGTCAAAGACCCCCAAATTGATACAGTATTTGGCTGCGAACCCCATCTGTTAGTTTTGTTTTTCTCCCCCCCCCCCCATAAGAGAAGAATTATTTAAAGAAATACATAATTCAAAATGTTCCAAACATATATTTTCAATAGACTATTCTAAAGCAGTGGTAGACAACGCGATGCGATGCCCTCGAGCACCTGGTGGCCCTGCAGGTGCGAACGAGGCACTCGCAGGGCATGTTCTAAAAATAGCACATCATGTCACCGGTAGAGCGTGGTCTAAATATACCCAAAGTTTCCTTTCCAAAGCATTCATTAGTGCTCTGTTTAGCTGTAAAGGGACATTGTGTGTTTGTTTAGATGGGTGCCATGTTGGATAGATCACAAACCCAAGCACCGTGGGGCTTGATATAATCCAGGTGCTCAGTCTGGGTCAAAATGACAAAAAAAGCGAAAGAAACAAACATGCAACTTGAACGAGCAGTGGGAAGAAGAGGCCTTCTCCACAAGAGTGAAACAAAAGGGTGTTTGTCTAATATGCGGTGCGGCTGTGGCGACGAGAGGCATTTTCATGGAGAAAAAGGCAGCCTACCAGAAAAGCAGTGATGTAAAGTAACTAAATACAATAAATGTACTAAAGTACTAAGTACAATAAGTACAATTTTGAGCTATTTTTTACTTTGCTGGAGTATTTCCAATTTTCCAATACTTTAACTTCTACCCTAAAGGCAAACATAGTACTTTTATTCCACTATAATTATTTGAAAACTTTAGTTACTAAAGTACTTTGAAGATGTTGATTAACACTTTGACTGCCACAATGTTAAGGGTTTTAAGGGTAAAACCCTTGCCACCATAGACGGCCATTCATTTTTGACGGAATAAATTGAAAATGGTAGGATGTACGAAAATTGACCAAAATTTCAGAGAATATAGAGTCGGAACCTTAGCTTTCACCATAAAAATTTCGTCCTGCTGTGGTGTTCTGCTGTGGAGAAACCTGAGGGAGAGCGAAAGCTGTACAGATGAAAAAGGAGCATCAGAAATTTACTTTCTGAGATAATTGAGGTCAAAGGAAAAAAACTTTCAGAAGCCCTAGAAACAAATTGGTAAATGGTACAAGAACACACAGTACCTCTAAATGAAGAACAGGGTGCAGGCCATAATGCTGTAAAAAAAAAAGTTAAAAAAAGTTGTACCGTGGTCTAGTTATAAGGCAGGAAAGTGGAAGAAGCCAGGAGACTGACAGAGGCTCTTTTTTCATCTTCCCAGGATGAAGGAGAGACAGAGTAGAATCCACTGTGTTTTGACCTGGGATTTTTTATTCAAGCCTTCAGTTAGACATCAGACATCTCAAAAATAAAGATAAAAACTCTGATAAAGATAACAAAAAAAAACTTTACATTGCTGTTTCACTTCAGTATAGTTGTAGATGTGTTCCATTGCAATCATCATTTTAGTCACTTCAAACTAAAACGGTCAAACTACCCTGAGCAATTCAAAGTCATAATACATAAAATTAAATAAAAATTGATGTACATTCATATGGAAATGTTTGTATTGACAAAGTCAAGCCAACTGCGACAAACTTCACCATGTTAGAATCCAGACCAGGCAACTGCAAGTAAGAGTAATTATGAAAAAAAAAAAACATAATTACCATAAGGTATATATAATTATTTGCTATACATTTTATATACACAGGTACATATATTTCCAAAATAGCAGATCTACAAGCTCATAGCCCGGCACCGCGCTATGAGCTTGTAGATCTGCCATTTACATATGATGCCTAATAGCCGATCTACAAGCTCATAGCCCAGCAAGGCACTATGAGCTTAGTATTTTCATGGCTCTCCTTTTAGTAGACCTTGTACCAGTGAACTGTACCGTCATGAAACTGTACCTTTTCCTATGCAAACTTCTAATAAAGTCTTCAATCAATCAATCAATCAATCAATCCCTTCTTTGTATTTACCTACTGTATGTTTTTATACTGTTTTTTATTTCCCCCTTTTTTCCTGACTATATCTACTGCATAGTACTGTGTTCTATCCGTCTGTCATTCAATGTTATATGAGATACTGCAATGGTTTACTATGGAAATAAGCCTAGTCTTTTCATGGATCTCATGATCTCCTTTTAGTAGACCTTGTACCAGTGAACTGGTACAAGGTCTGACCAATCCATCTCGCTGGATTGGTCAGACTGCGACGTTTGCGAGTGACTTATAGTGGTTGTTTTGCTGGGATGTGTTTGTTTTGCACTAAATGGAGCATCTGTCCTCCTTTCTCACCAAGCTAAGCTAAAGAGGCGTCAATTGGGTATGGCAAGCTATGGCAGCTGCCATACCTTGGCTACAGGGGGAATATAATAAAATGTACTGTAATCGTGCCTGTTGTAAAGGTATGTAACATGACTGGTGTCTTGCACGCGAGCCTCGCGCGCGTGAAAGACACCAGTCAAGTTGCCATAACTTAGCTTTTTCTGAACTGACGCCGCTGAGCTAAACGCCCTGCTCGATCGGTGGTCCGCGCGCGGACCACCTGTTGTGATCCGAGATGAGCATAATCATCTCTCATCTCATGCTTGCTCTCGGAGCGACGTCGCGACCCCCCAAACACGCCAATACACCACTGTATGTATCAATCAATCAATCTAGCAACAACCACTTACTTTATATAGCAGTTCTTTTCGCTGCGACGCCGCGGCTCGGTGGTCCCTGGTGGCCTGGTCGATGAACCATGACGATCCAGTAAAACTTTTCAGATCACATGTAACGGCTGTAGAAGTAGTCCTCAGTAGTATAGTAAAGCACTAAACTAAACCCCCCCCCCAAACACATGGCTGCTGCTTCTTTTCGCTGCGACGCCGCGGCTCGGTGGTCCCTGGTGGCCTGGTCGATGAACCATGACGATCCAGTAAAACTTTTCAGATCACATGTAACGGCTGTAGAAGTAGTCCTCAGTAGTATAGTAAAGCACTAAACTAAACCCCCCCCCAAACACATGGCTGCTGCTTCTTGCCAAAGTTGCCGTCCATCCAGCAATCCCAGGCCTGGGGAGGACGGTCATGTACCAAATCACCATGGTAACACAAGGTAACACAAGCTGATTGGCCACACAATGGTAACCATGGTGATTTTAGTCATTCCAGGGCCCAGGACGGCTGAATCCAAGCGTCAGTGATACATATGCTCCTAATCTTGTGTTAATTAAAAAAAAGACATTCCTCCGTGGCGGTCAAAGTGTTAATATTACGAAACCACTTCAGACCTGCATACTGCATATACTTTTGCAATTTGAAAATAGCCAATCTACAAGCTCACACCGCGTGGTAGAATGGCTATTTTCAAAGGATTTGTATTCATTTTAAAGCTTGTGAAATAGGACTTTCTGCTAGAATGGGTACTTTTACTGTTGAATGTTTTGAATACCAGTGGTGCTTGTAGATCTGCTATTTTCAAACATTTTAGTACTTTTACTTTTGGTACTTTAAGTATAATTTGATACCAATACTTTTGTACATTATATTCAGGTACATTTTGAATAACAGAGTATTTCTACATGACAGTATTGATACTTTTACTTAAGTAAGAAATTTGAGTACTTTTTCTACCACTGTTGAATGCTGAATTTATACCGGCAAAAGACTATTTCTACCATAGGTTAATGATACTTTAAAGGTAAAAAAAAAGAAAAAAAAAAAATTGTGCTTCCTCCGTCACCGTGGAAAAGCTGTGACAACAGAAGGTGGCCCCGCGACGACCCACCCGTCACACAGGCTTTCGTCGCACAACGCAAAAAGGTGACCCAGATGTCCCCCAAATGTCCTACATTACCGACGCCGCCGTTCGCCATATGTTGCAGAAAGTGGCGCGCTTTGATCGCAGTAATGACTGCTGACACGTCAACCGCAAACAACATCCGCTCCAAAACTGAACAAACGCGGGTCGTTCAAGGTTCTGCAGGAGGAGCTGTCACCTGAATAATGAAGACGGGTTTCTCTACGCGCTGACGTCCCAATGCAACGGAACGGGGGAAGAGTTTTTACAGCGTTTTCTTTCAGTGGCGTCAGTTCAGAAAAAGCTAAGGTATGGCAACATGACTGGTGTCTTGAACGCTCGCAAAGGCGCGCGTTCAAGACACCAGTCATGTTGCCATACCTTATCAACAGGCATAATTCATTTTTTTTAGAAGTACATTTTCTTTTTTTCGTTTCTTGGGCTGGATATGGCAGCCTGGAACAGTTGCTCAAGTGCAGCTAAACTTGGCATGTTAGTAAACGTTCCACAATTAACAATAATGCATTGCACCTGTGCAGCTGACCTGCGGAACCTGGGAATACCATCTTGTCAAGATGAATAAAAATGTGGAGAATATAATTATAATACCTTGTTGAAGTGACCATTTTGTAAAATTTTGCATTTGTAGTTATTTTACTGTATTTTAACAACATAATAACCAGCACAGAGAGACATTCATGTATTTATATTTAAAAGTAACTTTTATTTTCCTTCCTGTACCCAGGGTATGGCAGCTGCATACCCCTGCCATACCCAATTGACGCCCCTGTTTTCTTTGTCACTATTGGGTGAAATCAAAGAGTTCGTGAAAACCAGAGGGGAGTGAGTAGTCCTCCCCTCCCAATTCAGTTGTTATGACAATTAATTTCTCCCCACACATTTCTGTGTTGTTGTACTAGTGCTGGGCAATTCACCGGAAATATATCGAAACTGATATTTATAACCAGCTTAGAGGGTTGGGGCATCTAGTATGGATGCCTCCCGAGCGTCTCCCTATGGAGGTCCCTCGCTGCATGTCCCACTGGGAAAGACGGGGCCAGATGAAGGGATTCCATCTCCAAACTGGCCTGGGAACGCCTCGGGATCCCCCAGGAGGAAGTTGTTAATGTTGCTCTGGAGAGGGAAGTTTGGAGCTCTCAGTTGTAGCTGCTGCCCCCATGACCCGACTCCAGATAAGCGGTTGAAGATGGATGGATGATATTTAGAACCAATAACCCACTTCTTACGGAATAATCAGAAAGCACTTTTTTCCCCTCTTTTATATCTACGAAACAACATTAAAAGATTAAAATACATTCATTATAATGGATTAAATTGATTAGTCTTTTTTAGTATTATACTTCATTGTACAATGCTGCGAGTGTAAAACTTTTGTCGATGAAAATCAACTGTAGATTGATATTTAGTCAACTAAAACTAGACTAAAACTAAAACCTTTCAGGTGGCTAAAACGCAACCTTTCGTTTGCCAATGGGTCTGAGCTTTGTGTATCTATTCTGCATCTAGCCAAAGGCAAGAACCAAATTCAGAATGAAAACGCAAATATTTGCTTCTGGGGGTCTCTGGAACTAAATATTTTGAGATGGGGGTCCGCGGCCAAATACAAATCATTTTGGGGGTCCTTAACCACTGATATAGGCCGATTCTACAAACGTCTTCTAAATCCTAACAGTTTTCTGAAAAAACTTAAGTTGCTATATCAGTGGTTTTCAAACTTTGTGATGTCAAGGACAAAGTTTGTCCGCAGACCAGTTGGGAAACCCGCACACACGGCTAAAACATGACTAAAACTAAATGACATTCTAGTCAAAAGACCACGACTAAACCAAATACAAATTTGCAAGCATGAACACTTCTCTGTGCGTTTAGAGAAAAGAAACACCTTGCTGCACTTTCCTTCTGTACAGGCAGTGCCGAGCGACAATGAGTGTGCATCTGGGGGGCCGTGGACAGGACTGCAGAAAAGTACACTCCACTCATAAATACACTTGGATAAGAGTTTTGAAGACAGCTTCTGTGACTTTGATAAGCAGGGGGCCGTGTGTGTGTGTGTGTGTGTGTGTGTGTGTGTGTGTGTGTGTGTGTGTGTGTGTGTGTGTGTGTGTGTGTGTGTGTGTCATTCATTTTCAACTCCTTTCATGCTAGTGGACATAGCATGCACTGCTGAGCACCTAAGTACAGCATTGAACTTGGATGCCGGTGGTGAAGTGCTCGCGTTGCAAAGTTAAATTCACCATAACCACTTAAACCCCTATATACTTAGTTGACGGGCGTCCCCCAGGGCTCTATACTTGGTTGCTCCTTTTTTCCCCTCTCCCTCTACACAAAATCTATTCGGCCAGTGATTTTTCTCATATGGTTTTATCCTAATGGCTAATCCTTATACAATTTCTGTCCACTAACTCTGCATCTCATTGGTGGGCTGTAGACAGAAACCTGCCATACCATCGACGGGGGATTAATAAAAACGACAGCCTTTCTCCTCCAGGAAAGCTAGCATGGTATAATAGAAGCCATCAATCAAACAACATTTAAATAAAGTTTGACATCTTGTTTGAAATGTCCAAACCCCCTGAAACCTCCTCAAAGACCCCCTCTGGATCAGGGACTGGATTGAACATCTCAAAAGCATTTTTGATTTTGTCATAAATGTTTTATTTGGCACTTGGCAGGCCTTGCTGGCTTCGAAAAGATTTCACCCACAAAACATAAAATGACTTCTTTTAATTCAACTGGATCTCTTCTCCACTGGTCCCTCCCTAACATTTTAGTCTAGTTTTTTATTTTGTTGACAAAAATGTAAATACATTTATTCTTAGTTTCAGTCATCATAAGCTTAGTTTTTATTTCGTTTTCGTCAGTGAAAATAAGGTAGTCATCACGGTTTTAGTAGACGGAATTGGGAGCGTGTCGATATTTCGACATAACATACGTTCCATTTGTTCGACGCGGGGGAATGTTAACACTTATGTTGCAATGATTTTTTCTCTTCAATGTCTCGCGTTGCCATGGTTACCATAGACTTCCATGTAATTGTGCAATTGTGTAAAAAGTGCACGCCCATGCCTAGATGATGCACCACGTGTGTAGATGCTGTTCACAGCTTTCAAACAAAAAAATCCGCTTGGAAATCCGTTCAGGCATTCATGATTTATCAGCCATTATGTTTTCTTCAGATGTAAACAAACATGGCTGCCATGTTTGAAAGAATGAGTTGGTATGGGGGTTAAACATGCAATTTCGCGATCACGATCATGCCTAATACATTTCTGGAGGTCCAAAAAAATTGAAAAAAAAAAATTGAAACATTTTTTTTTTTTTTTTTTTCAAAAACTGCCCAAACTCGGGAAACTCGGGGTTGGCACAGCGGTAGTACCAATACAAACTCGGGAAACTCGGGGTTGGCACCATATGTGTTAACCACTATGTCTAACTCTAACTTCAGTAAAACTATGCCTAAACCTAAGCCTAAAACCTAACCCTTGCCCTTAGTCGACACGTAGAAGCGAGAATTGCCCGACGGAATAAACACTGATATTCCGCGGGAGCCCACCTGTGTTGGGGATGGTGAGGCGGCCTCCCAGGAAGTTGAAGGTGCCGTAGGAGGTGTTGGCCACGTCGCGCGGCAGCGTCTTGAAGTAGCCCTGGTTGGACGCCAGCCGGCTGACGAAGTCGGCGGGGTCGCCGGGGGCGCTCAGCTTGCCGTTGTGCAGCGTGTGAGAGCCGTTGGCGGGCAGCGGGTCCAGCAGAGGACCTGTCAGTACATGGAGAACATAATGACCATGCTGTTAATGTTTCATTCTAGTCTAGAAGCTTTATTCCTGGCTGTAATATGGAGCACCCTTCATTGACATTCTCATTGTCTAATACATACTGTACACCAAGGTTCCCCAATTAGTTTTCCCCAAGGGCCGAATCATGTCTAGGGTACCAAGCCAAGGGCCAAAGCATTGCAGGGGACGACGGTGGCGACAGTTCAGATATCGTTGTTGTCGGGTGAAAACCTTGTGTCCAAAACCGTTCGTTTTGCATTTATCATTTTAAAAATGATTTAAACTAGTGAAAACAGCCGATCTACAAGCACACAACGCCTCGCGGTGCGAGGCGTTGTGTGCTTGTAGATCGGCTGTTTTCACTACTTTTGTGAGACGGCCTTGAATGATGAAGCAGGGCTTTACTTTGCGAAAGAACGTAGACATTTGGAGATATGAGGTTTCCAACTGACAACGACGATATACTAGTGTTGTTGCTGCTCTTATACCACCATTATTACAGGGGTTGGTGTGGGCCAGACAGTAGCCCCCCGCGGGCTGCAAATGGCCCGCAGGCCGCCTATTAGGGAACCCTCCTGTACACCCTTCATTTAGGCTTTTTTAAAGCAGAACAACGTGTTCACTCTTCATGCTCAGCACTGGTCACACAGCTCTGTTCCTGCAGCCGTCTGTGATCAAATGCCTCCCCAGCCTCCTCCTTAACCTCCTTGTGCCATCTGAGTTAAATGTATGATTCTGTGGATTGTGTGATGTTTAGTGTTGGGGATAACAGCGTTACAAGTAATGTCGCTACTGTAACGGAATACGTTTGCGTAACCTACCACGTTTTTTCAATTAGATTACTCTAGGTAACCTTTTCCAAAATAACGTTGTTACTTCGTTACATCTAAGACCTATATTTCCCTGTTCTTTCTGTTGCCACAAAGGGAAAAGAAAGTGATTGAGAGAAGACAGAGAGGTTAAGGAAGTCCTTAAGGAAGTATTCACATTATTTTTGGATTTATTGCGGAAAGGAGGAGAACGTCAAGCAAATTAGCCTTGGTGAAGCCCAGAACAGCTCCACAACACTGTCATTCCGGTAGGCTTGCTTTTGATTTGATTTGATTTTGGTAAAATATATACCAGTACAATCATGATATAACTTAAACCGAGGATAACACATTATTCCCAATGTGGATCTGCATTTACACTCTTAATTTTATGATTAACAAACGCCCTAACGTTTTAACCGTGGGCAACGCAAAAATCATCAAACACTTTATTTTTCTCAGAAGGTAAACCTGTAACGTACCCACTTATTATTACACTACCAGGCATTACTTATGCCTTGAAGGGCTCAACATTTAAATGTATGTTTCTGTGGATTGTATGTTGTGTGTGTTATTCCCTTCAATGTTGCATGCAATACATATAACTAGCATCACAGGAGAAGAGTCACAACGCCAAACTAAATGCAACATCATTGCAACAAATGGTTAATCCTGATGAAAGCATCGAAGTGAAATGTTAGATATTTAAAGTCAGTTGTTTTTGTTCCCAACCACCTGCTGGGATCCTGACTTGTGTTAAGAGTGACTATATTAAGTATAGCACACCACATGTACAGGAATAGCTATGATAAGGACCAATGGAGCTTCTCATTTATATTGACTCCTGCTGACTTGTATAAATATGCTCTGTGAAATATATTCTGGAGACTTCGCCTCACATGCTGCAGTCTGAAAAAGCTCCTACTGTTATTAAAAAGATTGACTTGTTCCACTACTCTTTGTGGAAATAACTTTTTGTGATTCATAATACTAACTAGCCTTGCTGTCAGGTGGAAACCTTCCACCCAAAAAGACTACTTTGAAGGATAAAAAAAGAAAAAAAAAGAAAAAGAATTTAAAGTAAAATAAAGATATATAATAAAATCTGCTATTTTTTCAACTTTTATGTGTACTACACTTTTATGGCAAAGTAGTGCATTAAAAGGAATACTTCAGCCCAAAGATCACATGCATGCGCTCACGTTAAAAGGTAAGAAAAGTCTGGCAGTCAGCTACATAAGTCGATTTAGATTTCTGTCAAAGAATGTGATTAATAGGTTAATTTAGGGAGGAAAAAACATAAGAAGTTACAACAGGGAGACAAGAGGTTTCTGCCCCAACAACACCAGCAGCAGCAGCAATAATAAGAATCTCTACGGCAGGGTTTTTCAAAGTGGATGCCGTGGCACCCTAGGGTGCCCACAGCATCCACTTTGAAGTGCAGGGGTGCCTCGGAACACTTTGATAATATTTGACTTTGTAAAACCTGAGGTTCGACCTTTTTCAGTCTACACTAAATCTCTTTGCCAGATAGCAGATCTACAAGCTCACAACGCGTAAATTTTTTGCCCAGAGGTTAAATGTCAAGTAGAAAGTTATTTTCAATCTGTCCTAATGGAAACAGACATTCTTCCTTGTGACATACTGTATCTTAGGTGGAAAGATTTACATATTTACATACCGTAATATGACATAAATGTGACGTTTCTATAAAGTATCAATGTAATTCAGGGGTGCCTTGGATGAAAAAGTTAGGGTGACCTGAGACAAAACAGTTTGAAAACCACTGCTCTACGGTAAGGTATTCCCAGAACAGACCGTTGCTCATGGAGAACTTCCCCACGGTGTTGTCGTGGCGGGAGCGCAGCGTGCCCTGGTAGCTGGTGGTGGTGGTGGTCAGGTCAGGCTGGATGGTCAGCAGGTGGGAGTTCTCTGTGGGGAAGGAGGGACACACTGGTCAGACACACTGGACAGACACACTGGTCAAACACACTGGACAGACATACTGGACAGACACACTGGTCAAACATACTGGACAGACACACTGGTCAGACACAGTGGACAGACACAGTGGACAGACACAGTGGACAGACACACTGGACAGACACACTGGACAGACACACTGGACAGACACACTGGACAGACACACTGGTCAAACACACTGGTCAGACACACTGGTCAGACACACTGGACAGACACACTGGTCAGACACAGTGGACAGACACAGTGGTCAGACACAGTGGACAGACACAATGGACAGACACACTGGTCAGACACAGTGGACAGACACAGTGGACAGACACACTGGACAGACACACTGGTCAGACACACTGGTCAGACACACTGGATGGTCAGCAGGTGGGAGTTCTCTGTGAGGAGAGGGACACACACACCGTCGCTGTGGGGTGGAAACCTTGTACCGTATGTCCAAAAAGTAGTTCCTTTCTTATTAGTTTTGATTTCTTTTTCAAGTAGGCTAGTGAAAATAGCCGATCTACAAGCTCACAACGCCTCGTGATGCGAGATCGGCTGGCTTGTAGATCGGCTAGTGTTTTGAGCGAAGTAGGGCATTCATTTACAAAAGTAAATAATTAAAAGTTGAAACAACAGGATAATATGTTTTCTGCCCGAAATCCGGGTGCAACAGTTAATCTGACTAATCCATTCAATTGATTAATAGTGGACTAGTAAAATCCACAATTAATCTCTCCACTATCCACCTGTTTCCGCAGGAATTTACTGTAGAATTACGCGTGGGACACATCCGGAGAAGAGCTGACATACAAGCTCAAGTCGCGTCGCAGATGCAACCGTTGTGAGCTTGTAAATCACACCTTCTGCACAATGCACGATGGGACGTCGGAAACGTGTGGATACGAAAGAATTTTGGGCAAGCCATTATAGGCGAAGAATAGGCGAGAATCTGACCTACAAACGTTGCATCGCAACACGTTATGAGCTTGTAGATCAGCTATTTTAGCATCCCATCCTTGTGAGGCAAAGTTTAAAATAGGGTTCAAGTGAACCGATAAGAAATGCGGATCGATAGAATAGTGCCTATATGAAAATAACTGGTACTTGTAGACCTACACACAAACAAATACACACACACAAAAAGAAAATAAAGAAACTGTATGAATGTGGAACAGCAGAGTATTGGGGGCTCAATACATCTCACACACACACACACACACACACACACACACACACACACACACACACACACACACACACACACACACACACACACACACACACACACACACACACACACACACACGCACACACACACACAGACAAACACACAAACGCATGCACACGCACACGCACAGGCAGTCGCTCATATCCTGTAAAGCTGTCACAACACACGCACAACGCTGAGAGAAAGATCCAATCTGGCACACACAACCACACATATTTGCTCTCACACAAATACAAATGCTCACTGCTTGTTGACAACACACAAAACACCCTGAGCCAGTTCCGCCCTCATCTCTCTCTCTCTCTCTGTGTATCTGTCACAGAGTTGCCGGATTTTGAGAGAGAAATAAGCAACCTGGTTTATGAAAAGGTATATAAACCTACTGTATATAGGGAGGGTACGCAGACACATACACATACATTTATTTGGGGTCCTTGACAAAAACATTTGAGAACCACTGGTTTAAACAACAATCAAAAACATTGGAAGCAAGCCCAATAAGCAACAACTACACTTTAAAAAACTAGAAAGCTGGAATTGGAAATTGCAAGTGTGGTTGGTCATCAATATTAAGACCATATCTTGGAATGCCTATAAGGACAGTGTCAGTCTCATGTGGTCTATGATGTCAGACATCTATGATGTCTATGATGTCTCCATATTTGGAGAATTTGGAGAATAATGATGTCTCCATATTTTGAGAATTTGGAGAATAATCTGCGACCTATGGTCGCAGATTAGTATATGAACGGTCACAGCTCCGTGTGTATCTCTGTCTGTCTGTCTGTCTGTCACGCCTGACACTGTGGTTCTATGGGTTTGTCGATCTGACATCATGCTCTGATGTCACTGTGATGTCAGGGAAACCACTCTTAACAGAATGGGTTTGCCGCTCCAACATCGCTCTCTGGCTTCACTGTGATGTCACTCTAACGGAATCCCTTTTATGCCCATATATGGAGTTCCCTGATGTCATCAATATTAAGCCCATATCTAACAGGACTTCATATGGGAATGCTCATATATGGAGGCCACATCGGCCACATACCACACTAACAGACAGGGATCTCCATGTATGGGCATAAAAGGGTATGATGTCAGATGTCATAGACGTCACAGGACTTTCACACAACGAATAACAGAGTAAGCATGTTTGGGCTCTCACGGCATATCTCCATATACAGTACATGGATCTCCATATATGGGTACCAGGGGTCTCCATATATGGGTAACTGGTCCGATATACATCACTGGCCAGATGGCCAAGACTTGGCGAGGCCTCGCCCTTTAGGGCAAGGTCACATGTCGCCCTGATGCGTCTTACTAGTATAAATTAAACTATATATATATAATGTATCTCTTAAAATGCATGGAATCAATTCCCGATGAAGCCGGTCAATATGACATATGGCCCAAGTGCCTGCCACCAAAACTGTGGGAGGCAAAATAAAGTTTATCTATAGGAGGGGAAAGAAAGATGGAAAAAAATGGATGGAAGGAATAAAGTCGGACAAGTACTTTAGTGCCGGGGCAACCACACTAACAAGCCCAAAAAAACGCAACCCACAACTATCTACTTTTATTTGTTTGCAATGATGCATTTTTAACCTGTGAAGCACTTTGGTACAATGAGAGTTGTTTTTAAAAGTGCTATATAAATATTTTTGATTTGATTTGATTCGATTTATCGATATTTAAAGCAAAGTTACAGAAGAACAAGCCCAACGTCGCTTATAATAAGCAGACATGGCAAACGCCGTCTGCTTCTCTCTCTGTCTCTATCTGTTTATCTGTCTGTCTGTCTCTCTCTGCCTCTCCAACATCAACACAATCAATTCCAAACACAGCTCAGAGGGAGAGAGCTGAACGGAGCACAAAGGCTTGTGTTTCTGCGTTCTCTTTCCCGTACTGGTGGTGAATCACACAGACGTGTGCAACCTGGCTTGGATCTCATTCTCCACCCAGCACAGCACAACACAGTCAGACTAGACTAGTAGTTGATCTGTTGCATCAAAGTGAGCAACAACTCTCAGGCAGGGGACAGAATGGCTTCATCTACTGACAAGCAGGAGTTGAACAAACATAATGAAACCCATGTATCCTTGCCATCAGTTATTATTTTCCTCTTCTGTATCCTGTAAATTAATGCATCACTTGATCATACCACAGCATCACACAAAAGCATCAAAAGTAGCATTTTGTTGCAAGGACAAATAAAGCATCTATCTATCCATCTATCTACAATGTACTGTATAGTCAGCATAATGTCGATTTTTTTTCCTAAGCAATGTAAAAAAAAGTATTTCCTTTTCTTGCAAGTAAAGTCTTATTAACATAGGCACTGTCGTTCTGAAACAAGCTGTTTTTACTAATAGAAGTGTTTAAAAATGATTGCTATTTCTGTTATTGCAAGGAAGACAGATGGCTAGGTATGTAGAAGTTATTTGGGGATATTACAAGTGGGTGGTGAAAAAGTTAAACCCCAGCATCCATATTCTGGATGAAAACCATAGCACAAAATAGACCATATTCATGGTCTATAGCAGATTTACGGCTATGTTCAGATGTATAAGATATTTAATTTAGAGTGAGAACAGAAAAGCCACTAGCACAGGGCCCTATGGTTCAACCAAGTCTAGGTTTTAAGCGGTTAAGAGCGCACTGTTGCTTAGTGTAACAGCATATTTGGCATCTTCAGAGTCCTGAAAGAAAAGCCTTGGTGGGAAACATGTCTTTGTGCAGGACGTACACACAGCCATCAGCAACACATCTGCACCTCAGACAGTCCGTCAAGAGCAGGTGTAACACCCAGGATTCGAACCCAGGTCTCCCACTTGAAAGTCCAACATCTTAACCATCAAGACTTTTGACTCCATCAGGCTGAGGCAGACAGGTGATGTCAAATTATCTTGGGTGGAAATAACAAATACAGTTAATGATAATAATAATGATACGTCTGGTCCTGGCCCTATGAGAAGCCTTGTTTCACTTAAACCCAGTTCATTCGTCGACCCCAATTCATAATCGCCAAATAAACCCGGTGAACCATGAGCAGCGTGCAATCCGTGCATGCATACGTTTGTGTAACCTGTCTGTGAGAAATGCATGCTGATTGAGTGTACCCACACACACACACACACACACACACACACACACACACACACACACACACACACACACACACACACACACACACACACACACACACACACACACACACACACACACACACACACACACACACACACACACACACACACACACACACACACACACATACACGCTCCATCATCAATCTCTCTCAGACCAGCACCCTCTATAAACAGATTCACCACACCACCGCGACCGTACACTAATGAGGGATCAATGTGTTCCGTGGTGATGAATGGTCCAACGTGGACACACAGACAGACAGACAGACACACAGCCAGACCGTTCAATTCAATTCACCAAAAGACATAACAGTGAACAGACACACAGAAGTAGAGAAGAGTTGTACAGATGTGTGCCGCTTCAAGTCTTCACTGTTTACTGTTTACGACGGTAGCCTTTTTCTTTACTGGAACTATATCTGCACTGACTCTGACCTCTAAGGACCTTCCAGGGAGGGTGCTCTTGTGCATCTTGCTGCATCACCCTTTCTTGTTGTTTTTTCTTTTTCTAGTTGTTTTTATCGCTCTGACCTTTGGACACTGCACTATTAGGTTGTGTTAGTAGTTTTTTTGAGTATTTCTGCTTGTGTTTGACATGATGTTGAGATACTTGTTGCACTAACTAGCATTGACTGTTATGGTCACTTTGATTTGGGCACTGTATTATATTGATAGTTGTGCTTTAGGACACTTTATGTATATTACATATATATTATTCGTTCCCTTTCTTGTTGTACCTTGCTCTTACTGTACTTACTGTACTCTGTACTCTGTTCTTGTTTTTTCTTTTTATCTTTTTCATACTTCTCTGTAACTTTGTAAATAACCTTATACTGTTGTGCTGCCTCTGGGCAACTGATTTTCCCCCTTGGGATAATAAAGATATCTACGGTATCTACTGCCCTTTTCCTGAAAATATCCTGCAAATGCATTTTTTCCACAGGTTTCTTTCCCCGTTTTGCCTTTCAAAATGTCATGGTGAATGGAGCGTATTTGCATAAACCCGCAAACGGCAAGAAACCACTCCATTCCCACTGAAAAGCAGAATCACCTTCATAGGTAGATTTAAGCTACGAAATCAGAGGTCATAAAAATAGTTGATCTACAAGCTCAATGTTCTGCCAATCCACTGAAAATCTACTGTCTTGCCAATGGTAGGACATATGAAGTGTTGAAATGGCATATCTGTACATCACAAGAGTCGTGCTGCTGTTGGGAGGGGGCCTGACATACAGACAGAGAGAAGCACATCATATCGTCGTTGTCGGGTGAAAACCTTGTATGTCCAAAACCGTTCGTTTTGCATTTATCATTTTATAAAGGATTGAAACGAGTGAAAACAGCCGATCTACAAGCACACAACGCCTCGCGCTGCGAGGCGTTGTGTGCTTGTAGATCGGCTGTTTTCGGCTTTACTTCGCGAAAAAACATACACATTTGAAACTTGGAGATACAAGGTTTCTACCCGACAGTGACGATATATAACAGGTGCTTAGTTCGTAATTCTGCTGTTGGGAGTGTGCCATACAGAGACAGACAGACAGACAGACGGAGAGAAGCACTTCATATAGTATTATTCGTACTGCTGTTGGGAGGGAGCCTGACAGACAGACAGACATAGAGAATATAACAGGTGTTTTGTTCATACTGCTGTTAGGAAGGGGCCTGACTAACCTCGCCTCACCAGGCTTTCTGGGGGAAAGCCTGGTATTCGTTTACTAAACAGGTTGGTTGATCCGGTCTAGACCGGATGATATCTTTCGTCATTTTGTATTCAAAACGGACTACACTTTGGCCGGAACTACCGACCGGAATCAGTTTTATCCCAGTTAGCGCATGCGCAAAACCAGGTTAAAACCGATTCCGGTCGGTAGTTCCGGCCAAATTGTAGTCCGTTTTGAATACAAAATGACGTAGGACGTCATCTGCTCCCGACCGGATCAAAAGCCCGAAATTGGAAGGGATCCCAGGCTAGGGCCTGACAGACAGACAGACATAGAGAAGATAACAGGTGTTTTGTCCATACTGCTGTTAGGAGGGGGCCTGCTGCTGGTGCTGCTGCGCTGCGGCCTGTGCGGTGCCCACACACCTGGCTTGCTGGGCTTGATGCCCATGGGCTGGAAGCCGGTGGTGAGGATGGAGGAGTCGGCCACGTCGGCGTCCAGGCCCTCCTTGCGGCGGCGGTACACCAGCACCACCACGATGAGCAGCAGGGTGAGGCACAGCGCCACCGCCACCATGCCCACGTAGAGCGCCACCTCCTCCGCACCGCCCGCCGCTGAGGAGCGCGGTACCGCCGCACCGCCAGCAGGAGGAGTAAGGAGGAGGAGACAGGGGGGAGACAGAGGAGAGGGGAGAGGAGAGAAAAACAGTGGATTTAGTTAGTATATTTTGTTTTACAGGGGTTTTAAAGGTTTAACCACATAACCACTTAAAGGAGCTATAGTCAACTTTTTCATTACACTTTGTTTACATCCTAGTCTAATGTAAACAAAGTGTCGGTCTGACAATGGCCAAAATGATTATTTTATCATTATTTTACGCTTTTTGTGGTAATTTTTTGAATAGAAACACATATATGAAGCTTATGTTTTTATAAAATATTTTCGAAACATTCTTTTTATTTTAGCATCCGTTTTTCAAGAAAAAGTTGACTATAGCTCCTTTAAACCCCCAGCATCCGAATTGTGGGGAAAGCTTTCACTGGAAAATGACCGATCAACAAGCTTGTCGATCGGCTATTTGCAGTGGAAGCTGTCCCCACAATAACATTATATTTTTTCGTTTCCTACATAAAAATAAATAAATATATTGTTTCAAAAGATTTCTTTAAAAGTCACAACTTTTAACACATCTACTGCCTCTTAATCTGAAGGTTGCTTGGTGCCTCGGTGCCACGTGGTTTCCTCCATAGGCCGCCGCTATTATTTTGAAGGGCTGGAAGGGGGTTGTTTTTGTTTTTTTGGATTATCACTTGACGGCAACGATTACGTCATCTAGTCACATGACAGTGTGGGACAAGAAGAGGGAAGATGGCTGCGCCCTGCCTTGGCCCTTGTTTACATTTAGATCTGCTGCAAAATGTCTCAAAATGGCTATTTTGTTTAAATGAAGTTTCTTTATGGGCCTCTCCATTGACTTAACATTGAGGAGCTTCACTTCGCGTGCACGCCCAACGTGCGTTGTAAACAAATCGCCGACATTACCGATGCGAGCGGGACCGGAGCGACATTAAGTAAGTAATAATATCTTTACTGTATATACAGTAAGATTCACAGTCCTCACCGTCAACGGCGCCATGGTATTAACCCTTTCAATGACGGTGAGGACTGTCAACGGCGGCGAAAAAGTTAATAAAAACAACATAAATGCTATATGGTGCATTTATATAGCACTTTTATCCAAGGCGCTTAACAGAGATTGTGCATTACATTCACCCATTCACACACACATTCATACACCGATGGCAGAGGAAACCATGCAAGGCACCAACCTGCTCACCGGGAGCAAGCAACTAAGGGTTCAGAGTCTTGCTCAACACTAACTCTGTGGGAGCCCAGGATCAAACTGGGGACCCTTCAGGAACCCTTTGTGTGCTAATGCCAACGTTCAAGAAGTAGTGAAAATAGCATATATTCCAAGCTCTGCTTGTAGATCTGATATTTTCACTGGTTTGGGTCCCGGGCAAACAACTATTTTCTCTTTCTCGGGTCTTGAGCTAAAAAGTTTGGAAACCACTGTGACATAAAACATTTAGACTTTAGACCAATCTGTACCTTGCACTGCTTGTTTTCCCGTCATTACAATAAGTCACGGATTGCAGCGATTTTGCAGCAAACACAGCCTGGCAAAGAAAATGAGGCGCTCTCCCTCAATGCCATCCCACATAGGTTTGAATATAAGTTGAATGACTAAGAAAAAAATAAATTCATAAATAGCGATGCCCACTGCTGTATTTGCACTCGCATTTTCATTACACCGTCTTTGCCACGGTTCTGCCTGGAAAAAATATGTGTAGGAGGTCTGTTTAATGGCCCTGCGTCAACTCAACATTCCTCGCTCTGCATCGAAACACTGCTTCTCTCCTGAAAATGTTTAAATATCGTTGCCGTCGGACAGAAACCTTGTATCTCCATATATTGTTTTTTACAAGAGTGTGGCGTACTAGTAGTGAAAATAGCCAATCTCTAAAGTCACAACGGTTGCGACAGCTTATAGAAGTGTGTCCGTCCGTGGATTTGAGACACAACCAATGAAAAGTATTAACAAGAGCTTGGGACATTTTTTGTATATCTATCTATTCATTTAGTGAATGTCCACCGTCTGACTGTCTGTCTGCATGCTGACATCACTGATACTAAACAGTGTCGCCACCACCACCAACAAATGCCCAACTGACATCAACAAAGCCCAACTGACATCACTGACTGACATCACTACAGTGTAGGGATTGCTGAGATTAATCGATACGTAAACGTGCGCAATACGAGTGAATCGTTTCATTCAATGTGTATCGGTACAATTGACGTCTGAAATGGTGATGTATCGCATCGTGATGTATGGTATCGTGATGTATCGTTCGCTGCATGTCTGAATCGGTTTTTCATGTAGTATTTCATTCTGCCCTGTGTTTCCGAGGCGTCTTGAACCGTTTACAGCAGCTGTGACTGCCAGTAATTGTTTACATTTAGTTTTACTCTTGTTATAGGTTCATTTGATTCCATTTGTACTCTCTGAGTTATGATGGTCCTTAAACTTTTAAAGTTAGAGAATCACTGGTATTGTTATTGTATAGCAGATTTGAAGTCCAAATCGCAATAAAATCAGGAAAAGGGGTGTATCGCATCGTATCGGGAACAGGGGTAAATCGTATCGCATCGGGCTCAGGTATGAATCGTAATGCATCGCATCGGTAGGATTTCAATGTATCGCAAATATATTGTATCGCTGGCAGTGTATCGAGATGCGTATCAAATCGCCTCAGTGATGGAGATCAGCACCCCTACTGCCCAAATTTGGAGATGACATCACAGACTGGCCTGGACACAGTACACCATATATGGGCATAAAAGAGTGCCAGCCAGACAGACAACTGGACATCGATGTTGACTATTCTGCCCAGCGGGCACCGGTCTGGGTTCTCCAATATTATTCATCGTACATCCCCGGGCACAGGACAAGTATATATCATTTCCTAAAAAGTAACCGTTTTGGACATACAAGGTTTCCACCCGACAAAGACGGTATAGTGTTTTGGAAGGAGACGAGGCTAGTACAGCTCTAAAACCCTTACGTAAGCAACTGAAATAGCTGCTTCTGCCTCAAACATCGAGCTGAGGACAAACCACAAGACATCAAAAAGCACCATTTCCTTAAGCATCCTCTCAGGATTAGCATACAGCCAAGTCCAAGCATGAGCGACTGGATCAAATAAACACTGTAGCTATTACATAAATAAACACTTAACTCTGGCACCCATGGACACACACACACACAACATATCTACACACACACACACACACACACACACACACACACACACACACACACACACACACACACACACACACACACACACACACACACACACACACACACACACACACACACACACACACACACACACACACACACACACACACACATACAGCTTCCTTCTCTTGCACACACAGATGCACGTATGGACGCATGTATGGGCGAACACACACTCGCTCACATGCCAGTGCGCACGCCACACAAGCACACACTCGGGGATTTCAATCCCAGAGGATGACCATAAACAAATGAGGGGATTTGCTTATGAAATTCTGGCAACTCTTATGCAGTCTCTCTCGCAAAGCGCGGAGAGATGCCTGCTTAAGTCTTGACAAACATCGCAAGCGTGCGTATGTGCAAGCAAGCGTTTGTGCTTGCATGCGTGTCCAGGGACATGCAGAGAATGTTAGAGAGGCAGGGGCTGATATTTCTAAAAGGGCCTTTTGGTGATAATAGGCTACTTCCAAGCTCACAACGCGTATTTTCAGTACTTGATACCACACTAAACTAAGCATAATCAAGTAAATACTGGAGATGTGGCATACGTACAGCATGGATTTCTACACAGAGAGGGACGTTCTTTCAACATAAGATGCTGCATTAAAGTTCAGGAGAGTTTGGACAAGGCAATTCTCTTAAATGCTGCCTTCAGGTATGGCATGGAAAGAGGGGCATTTGCATTTCTTTCACCATAGTGAAAACTGCATTGATGGTCTGGAGAGGACACTTTTTACAGACGGATAAAAGGGCAGGGGCTCAAGCCCCCTTTGATGTCTATGTGTGCACGTGCCTGTGTGTGTGTGTGTGTGTGTGTGTGTGTGCTGGCATGCGTGTCCATATTGAGGGAGAAATGGGATTTTCCTCGGCTGTCTCTCCAGCCCTGCGCGGGTGAATGAATGTTGTGGCGGAGGTGTGGTTGGGTTGGGGTTACTTCTTTCTGGGAGATTTTTTTTTACAGCAGGCCTTTGTGCTCATGAGCAATGGGGGCGTTGTACCGTGGCAGCAGCAGCAGCAGAAGGGAACAGTCTCACTCAGTGGGGCTTTGAGGAACGGAGGTGCGTGGCACAGAGGTTAAGCTGCTGGAGGCTGCCGTGTGTGGCGAGCCAGCAGCACGGATAGAGAGAGACAAAGAGCAGCGACGGGAAGTAACTGAGTACATTTTTTTTGTCGTTGTTCAGTGTTGCCACGTCCACTTATTCTAAACGGGGCGGCATAGCTGAATGGTTAGGGAGCCCGTCTAGGGAACCAGAGCCCCTGGTTGTCCCAGGTTCGATTCCAGGCCAGGGTAGCAATGTCAATGTGTGTCCCTGAGCAAGACTCTTAACCCCTAATTGCTCACAACGCTCCTTGTGGGCAGCGAATCAGCTGGGTTGGGCTGAAAATACTGAATTTCCCTCACGAGAGGAAATAATTATTTATTATAAGCGTCTTTTGGGCTTGTTTTTCTGTAATGTCGCTTGTAAATATTCGTAGTTGCAGCTTTATTTGGGCTTGTCTTTAAAGTGTAGTTTCTTATTTGGGTTTGTTTCCTAATGTTTTTTTAAACAGTGGTTCTTATACATTTTCATATCAAGGACCCTCAGATTAATATGCATTTGTCAGTGGGGCCCCCCATCTAAAAATGTTTTTAAAAGTATTCCAAAATCACCTTTTTTCCCCCCAAGATGATGTTTTTGGAGCTGTGTGGAACAGAGCTCCCCATAGGCAGCAATGTGTGTCCTCACCGTCAAGTGAGAACTGTCCTCACCGTCAAGTGAGAACTGTCCTCACCGTCAAGTGAGAACTGTCGTTGAGTTTGAACAGGACCGTTTGTGACCACACAAGGGCGCTGTTGTTCAGGCCAGGCCAGACACCCACACACACACACACACACACACACACACACACACACACACACACACACACACACACACACACACACACACACACACACACACACACACACACACACACACACACACACACAGCTCCACTTCGAACAGAGGTTCGATTTTCTTTTAGTTTGTTGTTGAAAATAGCATATCTACAAGCCCACAAGGCATCGAATCATGGCGCGTTGTGAGCTTGTAGATCTGCTATTTTCAAATAGTCGTTGCTTCTTTTGGGCTTGTTTTCATAGTCTACAGCCACCATCTCGGCAGAGGCAGCAGAAGTCCACATATTAGGCCTATGTGGATATAGGCTATTTCTGATGCACAATTCGTATGCTTATAGTAACGTCAGATTTCCCTCAGTTGCAATGTAACAGCTCTGTGCGTACACGTCATTTCTAAAGAGAGCACTAGAGCTGAAGGTAAGAGGTTGGTCCCGTGAGACTGTCCGGCAGCCTACATACACACCGTTAAGGTTTTCATGATGTCAATAAGACAACACATGATCTGTTCAGTTTGCCCGTGTCTGGACCACGCCGCTCATTCACAATTGATTACATGTCAGCGGAGCTCTGGCATTATATGATGGCCGCTCCACAAAGCCTCGGCCAACGCTGCAGCACCATAATCCCACTACTTAAGGTATCAGATTTTTCCCTGAGATAATCACCCATGAAATAGATTCTGGCATTTCTCTTAAAGACCGCTAGTATGTCAGGAGGCTTTTGTTTGGGAAGAAATGGAATGGATTTTTTTCATTGGTAGGGGTGGTGGGGGTGGGACTACTACAAGGACAAACGGATGAAATGAGATGAAATGGAGAGAGAAAAAGAGGAAGAGAGAGAGACAGAGGGAAGGTGAGATAAAAACAGAACATAGATTCCAGTTGTGTTTGACCGTTTCCCACCTATAGTCTTAGCATTTCCACTAATTAAAATGGTGCTGTTCCCGTGCAGTCACGGGTTTATTAACACCAATTAAAAGTTGTCAAATCGGTGTTTCCGAAGCTGAGTGAGGCGCGAGCACACGCTTCCTGCAGAGCGACTGGAAGCGTGCGCGTGCGTGCGTGCGTGCGTGCGTGCGTGCGTGCGTGCGTGCGTGCGTGCGTGCGTGCGTGCGTGCGTGCGTGCGTGCGTGCGTGTACACAGTGGCAGAAGGATGCCATAACGCCGGGATGTTCATTAAAATATGTCACATCCCCAACCAACATCCGCTGGGTTTAGAGACGAACCGTGCAGCACTGTTATAACGGAGCTGATTACTGCAATGCAAATCCCCCATACTGACTGCTGCTCACATACAGAACAATACAGTACACTCACCGATGCAGTACTGGAAAGAGTACTCAATAATCTAGCAATCTAGAAGTACTTGTGTTGCAAGTCAAAGTCCGGAATTCAAACTGAGTAAAAGTACAAAGGTATTGGCATGAAAATGCACTTAGTAACAAAAGTAGAAAGTACTCATTATGCAGAAAGTCCCATTTCAAGTTCTCAAATGTATAGGCTACAAATCTTTTTTGAAAATAGCAGATGGCGACGCATTGCAAGCTTCTATAGTTTCGTGAGCTTGAATAGTTTAATTCTACCGGTGGCAAGGAAGACGCTCCAGTGGGCTCAGGTAAACAACAAACACTCGCTTGTTGTTTGCCGTTCGAGGGGCTCAATCCCCCCCCCCCCCCCCCCCAAAAAAAAAGAGCTGACCTCTGATGCAAAAGATCCAATACCTTTCTATTCCCCCATCCAATAGCATCTGTGACCCCGGTACACAAGACAAGCATCTCTGTCTTCCGCTATCGCTTCCCTTCTCTGTCACTCTGCCTTTTGTCCACCCTGTAATCTGTGCTGGGCTTTTATCAGTGGCATCGCTGACTGGAGTTTTTATCTGGGCCACCAGGTGTGACAGCGCAACGATCGGACCCCACTTCTAAACCGCAGAGGCCGGGCCGGCCGCCTCGGCGAGCTCGCGGCCATTCGCTGCCCCCGACCTCCCCCCCCCCCCTCCCCGCCCGGCCTCATCGATTTCCATGAGGCCGGGCGAATAATTGAAAGGACGTCCATCACGGTTTAATTGACACGGCTAATCAGGTTTTATAATTGGATGAGCTCGACTTTATTTCGCCTCCGGTGCTCCCTTTCTCTCTGTGTACTCTCTCTTTCTCTCTCACAAACACATTTTTTTCCCCCCTCTACCCTTCTCTCCTCTCTCTCTCCTCCTCTGAGGTACTCATGGCTGAGTCACTCTCTAACACTTGACATAATTGGCAGAGTGAAGCCCCTTTCCATTCTGAGTCCATGACCTCACTCTCCCCCTCCGTCTGATTGACACAGGCTTCCTGATAAACTATGGATGTGATTAGCTGACCCTGGGCAGGAATCTCACTTCTCCCCCTCCTCCTCTCTCTCTCTCTCTCTATCCCTCTCCCTCTCTCCCTCCCTCCCCCCCCCTCTCCCTCTCTCTCTCCCTCTCTCCCTCTCCCCCCCCCCCCCCCCCCCCTCTCTCTCTCTCTCTCTCGCTCTCTCCATCAGTGGTGGAAAGTAACTAAGTACATTTTCTCAAGTACCGCACTAAGTACAATTTCAAGATATTTCTTTTTACTTTACTGGTGTATTTCCAATTTTCAACACTTTTACTAGACTAGTGGCCCATTCCCACTGGGCGCAATAAAGATAACGATAAAGATAAAACAAATATATTATCGTTCTCAATTGAAGTGGATGGCAACGCCGTGAACGCTGACATAATGATCGTTATCTCTATCTTTATCGCGCCCAGTGGGAATGGGCCTTAAATCTCAGAGGCAAATATTGTACTATTTACTCCACTACAATTATTTGAAAACGTACTGTATAGATTTTTTCAGCCCCATGACTTTGGCTATTTGAGAATAGCTGAGCAACAACAAGCTTCTAGATCTGCTATTTTAGAAAGATTTTAATAAATGTTATCCTGCGATTCCTTGCCATTCCAACTTACTTTTGGTGTTTTAAGTACATTTTGATGCCATTATACTTTTGCACTTTTACGCTAGTAAATTTCGATTACCGGACTTTTACTTGTGACTGACAAGAGTGTTTCTACATTGCAGTATTGATACTTCTACTTAAGTGTTACAATTGAGTACTTTTTCTACCTCTGCTCTCCATCTCTGATTTCTGTGTGCGTGCGTGCGTGTGTGCGTTGCGTGCGAACTTGAGTTTAGAGTGCTGGGATTGGCTCAGGGCCAGGCTGCTGGTCAGGTTTAGAGAGCTGGGATTGGCTGAGGGCTATGCTCGTCAGGTTTAGAGTGCTGGGATTGGCTCAGGGCCAGACTGGTACCAGGTTTATGGTGCTGGGATTGGCTCAGGGCCAGTGTGGGCCGGCTGGTTCATCTCCATGGCGACGGGCGGTAAGGTGATGGTCGTAGCAACGCTTCAGACCAGAGAGCAGTCATTCTCCAGCCATTTCTCATTTTAAGAACCCTCCCTGACAAAGCCCTCGACACTGACTCTGTGACTCATCGTCATATTGGGACGGACCGGCGGTGCGACGTAGGTGTGAAGGCCACGTATACAGTATAGCTGCCCCAACCTCTAGTTCAAGGGTCTTCAAGGTTTTTTGTAATGAGTTACACTAGGCCACGGACCCCTATTTCATACCGTTGTTGTATCTCTGCGGGACCCCAATCTACAATGCAATGTACCGTAGATCATCTCGGTCAGGTGGAAACCTCCTATGTCCAAAACCTGTGACATACAGTATGATCATACTTCAGCTCACACTACAGATCACTATACAGCTCAAAACGCTTCCATTTAAACCTTCTATAATTGTGACCCAGCATAGCCGAGGGGCAGTCATTTCGGAAAAGTACAGCTTTAGACCAGCCCTGAAATTACTTTTTTCTTTTCTTTTTTTTTCTAAAATGTGATAAAGCCACAAAAGCATTTCATAAATATCAGGCTACATTTCACTTAAACACCAGAGCTTAACTCTGCATGTAAATAAGACTTTTTTAAATTAATGTGAAGAGAAACCTCACATTTTGCAGGTTACATTTCATCTAAAAGGCTGAATTTCTCAGATCTAGTATTTCTGCATGGCATAACTCTATGAGCCATATCTACAAAATTGTTATATATCATTTTGTAGCTATGATTCCCAACTTTCAAATGAAATGAAAAAATGATAATGAAAAAAAAATTCAATGTCTAGCCCTCAGCTGTGTTCGGTCACAATTGGTAAAACAGACCTGGACATAACATACTTGATACAGTCTTTTTTTTACTCTCTACCAAATCATTCACGTCGCAACACAACGTGTTGTGAGCTTGTAGATCTGCTATTTTTTGGGCAAATGTTACGCCCCAGGATAATGCATGTTGGTGGTTTTGATTATCGCGATAATATCGTAAATCGCGATGTCTTTGGTCACAATAATCGTGATATGAAATTTTCATAGCGTCCGGCCATCCCTAGTGGAGATAAGAGCTTTCTGCCCCGAATGTAACCATATACCTGCTCTTCCCTTCTGCTCTTCCACGTACGCTGATAAAATAAAATGCAACGCAGCCTTCCCCGCATCTCTCTCTCTCTCCCCCTCCCCCCACATGGGACATTTATCAAGCGGTGCCGGCATATATTTCATCCCATGGCCAGTCGCAGTCAGCCCGCCCCAAGATGAATAACACTGGAGTTCTTAAGGTCAGGGAAATATGGCTACTAAAACTCTCAAAGTGAACGTGACCATCACTATCTCCCACAATACAGTCATCCCATCTCCCCGCGAGTCACCGTGAAATATATGGGCCCCCGAAACAAACGCTCAGGCCGTTTCTCAATGGGGGGAGTGAGGGGGGGGGGTCACACCCAGCGGTGGAAAGTAACTACAGTGAGTACATATACCCGAGTACTGAATTTTTTTTTAAATCTTTTTATTCGTTATGCCAATTAATTCCTTTCTGTGTTGTCACTGCTGTTCTATCCTACTGACTCCCATGCCTCCCATGCCAGAGAGCCCCCACCGGGAGGACAAAGGGCCTTCGTCCTACTCCTCCCGCCCAACACTCCCGGCTGACAGGATAGCAGCACTTCCACATTTAAAACGTTACTGCGCACGCTCAGGGACGATTACCCAACAGGCCCAGGCGCCTCTGAGCTAGGGGGGGGGGGCCTTGAGCTTGAGCCTCCTGTGACTGTGTCACTGTTATTCTTTCATGTCAATAAAATAACCCCAAAAGACCTACACCATCATGATAGTGTACATGTTACTGTCACTGTAAGTGTTTAACCCCTCAGTTTATCCATATATGGCTTAACTCATTTGTAGCCGATCCCGAGTATACTCGTGAAAAATACTCAAGTATTTAGAATGCCGATCCCGAGTATACTCGCGTAAAATACTGTATATAGAGTAACGCCGGTTCTCCTACCCTACAGTCCGTTGGAACGTCCTGGCACGATCGGCCTCGCCGATTCATCATCATCACGGATCCATGTGCACAAAATAGTAATCCCATAACATGGAGGCCGACGGTGGATCTCATCTTTAATGTCCATTTTCTCCAAACAACACTTTTAAAGCCAAGGATGGCATTAGATTCTCGCTACAATAACATAATAACAAAGGCATCGATCGGCCATTTTAGGAACGGCATGGGGTGACGATGGCTTCGGTTGAATGACGTCATGACGTCAACCCGGAAGTGTTTACACAATGGACTTCTGGCCTTCAAAATAAGATACTGGCCGCGTATGGAGCCCTGCGAGAGGCACGCTGGACATTTAACCCGTTCATGTCTGGAGCACTAAATGGGTTAAGAGAGATCCAAAAGGCAAGTGCATTACAACAATGAGGTGGCCCTATTTAGATACATTTGGGTAGATAACATAATGTTATTATGTTATGCTTCTCATGCTTCTATAATCTGAAACGCTAGCTATTGGCCTCGATATTGAGACAGGCTCCTTATTCGGGGTACTTCCGGCAGTCTTCCAGGTGCTTCAAACGCCACTGAGCAACTTTCATTGAAATGAATATCTGCGGGTGGGGGCAGTCCGCCCTTTAGTTACTGTATATCTTAACACCGAAACACACACAACAATAGACAATCTACCCCCACTGTATGGTGGTTAACTAAAATAAAATCAGATAATCGTTTCTTCCACCACGGACTGATAGAAGCTCCCTCGCCGCCGCGGACAAACACAAGCCTCCCACGGTGCATTATCAGCTGTTTGCACGTTGAATTAGTCCCCATTTGCAGAAAATATGAAAACCACAGCGATGAGAGATTAACACTCCTGGGGGTTTTAACCCAGAAAGAACGGGAACGCACTATTACGCTTTATTACTTTAACCGTTATGTTATGTTATAACTATTGAAAAATAGCAGATATACAAGCTCACAGCGCGGCACCGAGTGCCGCGCTGCGAGCTTGTAGACCTGCTATTTTTGAAAAATCGGCTTTGACTATTTTTTACCCGATTCTATATAATGTCTTCTAAATTCTTCTAAGGTTTTGGAAAAACACATGTTTCTATGTCAGTGGTACTCAAACCTTTTCATGTCAAGGACCCCTAGACGTAATGGCGTCTGCTAAATGCCTAAACTGTAAACTGTAGAATAATATGTATTTGGTCACCGACCCCAGTCTCAAAATAATATGTATCAGGGACCCCCCGAAGCAAATATTTGAGTTACAAATGTTCACTTTAAAGATTTGTACTAAAATGACACAGATTCTTACCCGGTCTTAGCGCGTTAACGCAATAAGTAATCATATCCAATAACCCACGCCCCCACCAAAATGGGATGCTATTGCAAATGGAGTTCATTAACTTCATTATACAAATTAAGCACAATAATCGTTGTGGTGTTGTTGTCCTAATTTGGTGTGGAGAACGCATACCGCATACATGATGACATTCTCTCTGTGCCCTCTAAAGCGGGCAACCTGCCAGCCTTGTTTTTTAGTTTTCCCCTGTGAGACAGTTTTTCGGCTGGCTTTATCTCATAGGCATCAAAGCTTAAAAAACATTGATTTATTTACATTTTCAAATCGGTTCGTTCCGAGCACAACCGTTGTTTGCTTGCGGTCGGGCAGAAACCTTGTATCTGCATGTTCTAACTTTTTTGTGTTTTTTCTAAAATCAATGCCCTACTTGACCTTACTACAGCGTCACTCCAAAGTATCAAAAGTATCAGTAGTTTAAAACATCGCTTAGTGTCAATATGAAATTATGTTTCATTTTGAAAGGGAACATGATTACACATTTTTCTATTCTTGATATATATCTTATCTGGCAGCCTCATTTTGCCATTTCATGCTTATAGGCGAAAGAAAAGCTTGAACAACAAAGCTCTGGAGAAGTGAAGTTTACGTCAGATGGGTTATGATGGTGGAAATAAAACGAGAACCTTTAGCTTGAATTTTTAGGAAAAGTCATGGAAGGTTTTTTTTTGCTGAAAATGGCAGATCGATAAGCTTTTGTGTGTGAGTAACAATGTGATGGACAGACGGCAGCAGAACAGCCAAGGCTCAAACTGCAGTGATTATATTGTTAAATTCCATTGGGAGAGAGTGAGTGCTGTACGGCTGCTGCAGACATGGACCAAGCATGAAACCTTGTATCTCCATGTTTCAACTTTTTTATGTTTTTTTCCCCCCCGCAAATGAATGACCTGGCCTAATCCATCGTACAAGAGCGTCGCACATAATCAGTGAAAATAGCCGAGAAAGCATCCGTGTCATTTTAGATCTTTTAAGTTTGAGAACAATTCTTTCTGTGTGGAGTTTGCATGTTCTCCCCGTGTTCCCTAGGGTAGATACCTTCACAAAAACATGCAGTAACATCTGGTCTCTAATATACTGCCTCCCCCCGGCCGGTCGGGCGCCTGATGGAGGGGAAAGGAACTGGTTGGAATAACGTGTTCCTTCCACGCGCTACATCCAACCGGGGAAGCTCCCCCCTGTCAGGTGATAAGAAGCAGCTTGCTCACTCCCCCTGCACTGAAGGAAGCATGAGCTCGGTTCAGGGCTCTCCCCAGGTTGGCAGAGGGAGAGCAGAGCCCAGGATTACAGTTTAGGCAATTGGCACTGGGTGAAAAATGGGTTACAAAATCATGGGATAAAAATTTAAGGGGAAAAAGTTTAAGAACCATTGATTTAGAAGGCATTTTGTAGAATCGGCCCCAGGTAATAATAATAATGGGTTAAAATAATAATAATAAAACAGTTAAAGCTATACTGTGTAAGTTGCTCAACTAGTGGTCAGTAGCGGTATAGCAAACCGCGGTCGCGTCTGCTTTTTTCGGCCGTTTTTCGCCGCGGACCGGGCCTCATACCACCGCGTCCGCCTGCACCTCGCCGAGATGCATCTGTAGAGGGGTCCCTGGTTCCCGTGCGTCCAGGCATTCCAGAGATACAGACTCCTACACCAGAGTAAATGCTGTTGTTATGTTGAGGCAAGCTACTTCCTGAGAAGTCAGCAAGACACGCTGTGGTTGGCCGGCAGTGTATGATCCGTGCTGTGATTGGCCGGTAGTGTATGATGACATAATTTTGCCGCGAAATCCGGTCCCCGGCCAGAATCATAGAAAACATATTTACAGAAGGCTTTAGTGGGTCTTCTAAAACTTTAGTGATTTAATAGTTAGATCAAATTTAAGATTTGTTTAATTGAAAAGGTTGCATAGTATAACTTTAACAGCTTTGGACATACAAGGTTTCCACCCGACAGCGAACATGCTTGTTGCTGACAAGCCAGAAGCTGCTCCTCTCTGCTGGTCTTGTTATTACATGACTTCACACTGCCATTGTCTACAGAGACACATCTGCACACCACAGATTGGGACCCAGGACTCTACAGTGGCCAGCACTCACTGAGAGAGAGAGAGAGAGAGAGAGAGAGAGAGAGAGAGAGAGTGTGTGTGTGTGTGTGTGTGTGTGTGTGTGTGTGTGTGTGTGTGTGTGTGTGTGTGTGTGTGTGTGTGTGTGTGTGTGTGTGTGTGTGTGTGTGTGCGTGTGTGTGTGTTTGTGTGCGTGTGTGTGACGAGGGGTGGGAGAAGTGACTGGTTTGTTCAGTAAAAGTAGCAACTCCACAAAAACGCAGAAATACTCTGTTACAATAAAAGTCATGAGTAAACAATCTGAAGATGCTTTTACATTTTTGTAAACTCCTTGTTATGGTTATGGCTGTGTCAGAGACATGAGCATGATGACATGGTCTGCCAGCCGGTCCTCCCTTAAAGGGGAGAAAGAAAAGTCAAGAATTCAAAATGTACTTTTGTAAAAGTATGAAAAGTGTTGACACCAAAATGTACTCAAAGCACCAAAAGTACAAGTACAAAATGTTTGAAAATAGCCTAGATAGGGCTAAAGCGGTTAATGTATGTTTTATAATATTATAATTGATATATACAAAGTAACTAGTAACTAAAGTGTTAAAATAAATGTATTGGCGTAAAAGTACGATATTTGGATCCGAGATGTTGTGGAGAAGTAGTAAAAGTATTGGAAATTGGAAATACTAAAGTTAAGTACAAATATGTGCTTAACTAAATGTACTTAGTTACTTTAGTTTATACCACTGGATCCAATATGTAGTAGAAGCCTGTTTATCTCCTTGTCCTTTGTGATTTGAGGTCTCTCACCACACACACATGCACATGCACGCGCACGCACACGCACACGCACACGCACACACACAGTGTTAATCGGGTGTATGAATCATAATTTATTTGTATTAACCCAGTGGCCCGTGATGAGCGCAGCCCCATGTTTAACCCCGTGATTGCCGCGCAGATCGGTGGCGTCTGCAGCACTATTAATAACTTTAATAACAAGCTCTAGTGTGAGCCCTGGGATATTTCACACTGTCCATGTCTGGTGGAAATCTGGTATGTTCTAATCTAAACCATTCCCTTTTTATTATTATATATTATTTACATATTGGAAAGTAGTGAAAATAGCCAATCTACAAGCTCATATATTGGCTTTTTTCACTACTTTTGCGTGAAACTGTTGAATGATGAACAAAACAAACCAAAACATAAAAAGTTGAACTGTATGGAGATACAAGGTGTCCGACAGCAACAAGCAACATCCCTTCTTTGATATCGTTCCTGTTACTTCAACGTTTCATGTTTGTATTTTAAATTGCAATATTTGCAGCATATATCACGATTTCATTTTTATATTGTATATACTGTATTCTTTTTTTAATTTGCAGCATATATTAAGGTTTTGTAATATTACAATTTATTTTGTAAGGATTGTAAAGGATAGGCATAGGCTAAGCATTGTGCTTCGGTAATTGAAATTGATTTTGTGTGTTGTGAGTTAGTTGGATATGCAGATTTGTGATGATGATTTTCTTGTTGTAAGTCCACACAAGTTTGGTTTGATCTGTTGTAAATAAAGACGAGAATAATCCATCCATTCATTCACCAATTCATTCATTCATTCATTCACCCAAACACCCATTCATTAAATTAATTACGTTTTAAGTGAAAGTGGTTAAGTCGTGTGTCTGTGGGTTTCATGAAATATTGATCCAATGAAAGGCATTAACAAAGAGCTCGTGAATAAATAATATCTACATCGGAGTCATTGGAACAGCAGCTAAGTTCTTTTTTCACTCCATCTCCTGAAAAGTAACAGGTTTCTGGACATGCGGTAAAAAGGTTTCCTCCCCACAGCGACGTGATCCAAATAGAGCATAATCCCTGCTTTGATATCTGTGGGGAACAAACAGAGCTGCCCCTTTCATGTCCATCTGGGTGCTGGAGAAACCCTGCGGTTGTACTCTTTATACCACTAAAACCGGGAATGCATCTTTTGTCACGTAGCCACTTTAACCATAATTTTTTGTATACTTTGGCTATTCAAAAATAGCAGATATACAAGCTCATAGCGCGGCACTCGGTGCCGCGCTATGAGCTTGTAGATCTGCTATTTTTCTCCGGGGTCCCTGGAACAAAATATTTTGAGATGGTGGTCTGCGGTCAAATAGGGGTCCTTGACATTAAAAAACGTTGAGCACCACAGATAAAGAAACAGAAATTTGTTAGGTTTTAATGGATTATACTGGGCTGCAGGCTGGGCTCACAGGCTGGCAGGAGAGGGGACGCCATCTCTAATCCTGGCAATGTGGCTCCCACTGGGGGGAAAAGTACTCACATTCTTTTACTTGAGCAGAAGTATCAATACCACAAAGTAGAAATACTCTGTCACAAGTTAAAGTCTGGTATTCAGAATTTACTTGATTAAGTGTACAAAAGTACACTTGATCAATCAAAGGACCATTTAGATTAGAAAGAGCAAAGATGAGGAACAAAGTAGTATATATGTATGTAGATGTGTCACAGACATTTTTAAAAGATTCCATCTAGAGTCTAGACTATCTGTGGTTGCTTTGAAAAGCAACCACTTTGAAAAGTTCAAAGCCATCACCCAGCAATTTAGAAAGAGGAAATGGTAGAAAGATGACAAAAAGGTAAATCGATGGCCTTGGATATAATCAAACTAATTTCCATGGCTACAGGTGGCAGTGGCAGAGGAAGTAGAGCGGACGCTTGGGAAAGGGAAGGTTTCCAGTTCGATCCCGTGCTCCCCCAGACTCACCTTGTGCTGTCCTTTTCTTTTACTAATTTTTATCCCACGATTTTGCAACCCTTTTTCACCCAGTGCCAATTGCCTATGTAATCCTGGGCTCTGCTCTCCCTCTGCCGCACCTGGGGAGACAACGGACTGACCTCATGCTTCCTTCAGTGCATGGGTAGTCCAAGTTGTTTCTTTTCACCTGACAGGGGGGATTTCCCCGGGATGGACGTAGCGCGTGGAAGGAACACGTTATTCCAACCAGTTCCTTTCCCCTCCATCAGGCGCCCCGGCTGGCCAGGGGGAGGCATTATTGAGACCAGGATTACTGCATGTTTTTGTGAGGGTATCAACCCTAGGAGATACGGGGAGAACATGCAAACTCCACACAGAAAGGCCCTATCGCCAACCCCACCTAGGGTGTGGGTGCTGATGACGCGGAGGGAGAAACACGCCCCCAGCACCCACAGCGTCCCCCGGCGGGAATCGAACCCAGGAACTTCTAGCTGTGAGGCAAAGCGCTAACCACTGCGCCACCGTGCCCCCACCTTGTGCTGTTCTAATTGCTTAAATGGCTCTGGATTAAGATCGTCTGCTAAATGCCTAAATTGTAAATTGTAGTCAAAGTGTCCTTGAGCAAGACACTGAACCCCTGACTGCTCCCGATGAGTAGGTTGGTGCCTTGCATGGTTTCCTCTGCCCTCTGTGTGTGCATGTATTGCACACATGTACTGTCAATGGCTTATGATAAAAGACATGGCAGAAGCATTAATGACAGATTCATTAATTAGTCGATGTGTTAATACAGCATCACAGTCATGTGTAAAAGTAGTCACTCTAAGGACACTGTTCACTGGCATTTCAAGTTTTCAAAATGTATAAAAAGCTTTTGAAAAAAGCAGAAATATATAGAGAGCTTAAGTGGTTATGTATGTTGTTTAGTAATAAAAATGGAGCTACAACATCACTGCAGGTTGGAGACAATATAATATGCCTGCTCTGAGACCTGGGATAATTCTAACTAATTCTATATGTAGTCTACTATGAGACTTGGGATAATAATAACTAATCCTATATATATTATTCCACATATAGTCTACTATGAGGGGGCGAGACAGGTCTGAATAGAGGATTCTTTGATCAATACCACTCCCTTGTGCAGGCGTACACCATCCTTTATGAAATTTACTAGTCGATAAGGTCACAGGAGGACAAAAGATGAGAGCGTCTCCGCTGCGGGAGGAATCTATATATATGTGTGCTTTTGGACACAAAAGCCCTCGGTCACGTGGCGTATCGACGCCCGCCAAACGTTGAAAAGAATATATATCAGACTATTTTTGAATCTGCCCAACAGAGCTGTTACATGAATAGAGCAATAGCACACACAAAAACAACTTCTAGACAGACTGCTTGCTGTGACAAAGTACAGTACACTGAAATTACATGTGTAATATGTTGTATTGTACTTTATGGCCCTGCTGGCAGTGGTGTAAAAAGTACTTGCATTCTTTACTTAAGTAAAAGTATCAATACTGCAATGTAGATGTACTCTGTTACAAGTAGAAGTACGGTATTCAACATTTACTTGAGTAAAAGTACAAAAGTATTGGTATCAAAATGTACTAAAAGTACCAAAAGTAAAAGTACTCATCGTGCAGAATGTCCCATTTCAAGTTATCATTGTCTAAAAACATTTTGAAAATAGCAGATCTACAAGCTCACAATGCGCCGCATCGCGACGCATTGTGAGCTTGTAGATCGGCTATTTTCAAATGGCCAAAATGTATATACGGCTGAAGTGGTTAATGTATGTTTTGTATTAACAATAACAATCTACAAAGTAACTAGTAACTAAAGTTTGGAAATAAATGCAGTGGAGTAAAAGTACAATATTTGGATCCGAGATGTAGTGGAGTAGAAGTAAAAGTATTGGAAATTGGAATTACTCAAGTAAAGTACAAATAACTCAAAAGTGTACTTAAGTACAGTACTTAAGTAAATGTACTTAGTTACTTTACACCACTGCCTGCTGGTATGCATGTGTGGCAAGGTATTGTTATTATACAGTAATAGCTCCTGTCTGTTTGTCTGCCTGCCTGTGGCACTGACAGGTTTGCATGGTGGGTGAGTGCCCTGCCAGTCTGTACCAATGAAGTACAAAAGTTCAAAGCAATCAAAGGACCATTTAGAAAGAGCAGAGATGAGGAACAAAGTAGTATATATTTATATGTATATAGATGTGTCACGGACATTTTTAAAAGCATCCGTCTAGACTATCTGCGGTTGCTTTGAAAAGCAACCACTTTGAGAAGTTCAAAGCCATCACCCAGCAATTTAGAAAGAGGAAATGGTAGAAAGATGACAAAAAGATACATCGATGGCCTTGGATATAATCGAACTAATCTCCATGGCTACAGGTGGCAGTGGCAGAGGAAGTAGAGTGGACGCTTTGGAAAGGGAAGGTTCCCAGTTTGATCCCAGGCTCCATGCAGACAGCCTGCATCACAACCAGATCAATACCACTCCCTTGTGCAGGCGTACACCATCCTTTATGAAATTTACTAGTCGATAAGGTCACAGGAGGACAAAAGATGAGAGCGTCTCCGCTGCGGGAGGAATCTATATATATGTGTGCTTTTGGACACAAAAGCCCTCGGTCACGTGGCGTATCGACGCCCGCCAAACGTTGAAAAGAATATATATCAGACTATTTTTGAATCTGCCCAACAGAGCTGTTACATGAATAGAGCAATAGCACACACAAAAACAACTTCTAGACAGACTGCTTGCTGTGACAAAGTACAGTACACTGAAATTACATGTGTAATATGTTGTATTGTACTTTATGGCCCTGCTGGCAGTGGTGTAAAAAGTACTTGCATTCTTTACTTAAGTAAAAGTATCAATACTGCAATGTAGATGTACTCTGTTACAAGTAGAAGTACGGTATTCAACATTTACTTGAGTAAAAGTACAAAAGTATTGGTATCAAAATGTACTAAAAGTACCAAAAGTAAAAGTACTCATCGTGCAGAATGTCCCATTTCAAGTTATCATTGTCTAAAAACATTTTGAAAATAGCAGATCTACAAGCTCACAATGCGCCGCATCGCGACGCATTGTGAGCTTGTAGATCGGCTATTTTCAAATGGCCAAAATGTATATACGGCTGAAGTGGTTAATGTATGTTTTGTATTAACAATAACAATCTACAAAGTAACTAGTAACTAAAGTTTGGAAATAAATGCAGTGGAGTAAAAGTACAATATTTGGATCCGAGATGTAGTGGAGTAGAAGTAAAAGTATTGGAAATTGGAATTACTCAAGTAAAGTACAAATAACTCAAAAGTGTACTTAAGTACAGTACTTAAGTAAATGTACTTAGTTACTTTACACCACTGCCTGCTGGTATGCATGTGTGGCAAGGTATTGTTATTATACAGTAATAGCTCCTGTCTGTTTGTCTGCCTGCCTGTGGCACTGACAGGTTTGCATGGTGGGTGAGTGCCCTGCCAGTCTGTACCAATGAAGTACAAAAGTTCAAAGCAATCAAAGGACCATTTAGAAAGAGCAGAGATGAGGAACAAAGTAGTATATATTTATATGTATATAGATGTGTCACGGACATTTTTAAAAGCATCCGTCTAGACTATCTGCGGTTGCTTTGAAAAGCAACCACTTTGAGAAGTTCAAAGCCATCACCCAGCAATTTAGAAAGAGGAAATGGTAGAAAGATGACAAAAAGATACATCGATGGCCTTGGATATAATCGAACTAATCTCCATGGCTACAGGTGGCAGTGGCAGAGGAAGTAGAGTGGACGCTTTGGAAAGGGAAGGTTCCCAGTTTGATCCCAGGCTCCGCCAGACTCACCTTGTGCTTAAGAGCGTCTGCTAAATGCCTAAATTGTAAATTGTTGTGACAAAGTGTCCTCGAGCAAGATATTGGTGTCCTCTGCCCCTCTGTGTGAGAAGGTGTGTGCTTATGCATTGCACACTCTAAATGGCTTTGGATAGAGGCGTTACATAAATGCACCACTTACCATTTTACAAGTGCTCCTCCTATGCCATCGCTCTCAGCCTCCATTAAATGATTTGGGATATTTTCAGGCATATTTAAAGATTCATAAATATAACAAACAATGACTTGGCGGCCACCGCTGCAATGACTCTGAGGACCCCATAGGGCCGTGGTTCTCAAAGTGGGGTCCGGGGACTGCTACATTTGTTAATAAATGATCGCAATCACATGTAAAAGTACTCACTCTGAGGACACTGTTCGCTGGTACAGTTGAGTGACTGGAGGTCCAGGCCCTGGCAGTCTTTGCCCCCGGTGCCCGGCGACGGCTGGGTGCACTCCCTGCTGCGCCACATGGAGCAGTCTGCACCACACGCCGACCACTTACTCCACTCGCTCCACCCTCCGTCTACTGGAAATGCACACACATAAGCACACACACACACGAATAACAAGGGTAAGGACAGAGACAAACTCTTTCAATTAGGGCATGTCATTCCAGGCGAAATGTTTTCTCAGACTTTTTTTCTGAAATGGGGGAAAATAGCAGATCAGCAAGCTCACATTGAGGTTGCATCACCACACATTGTGAGCTTGTAGGTCGGCTAATTGTATAGTAGCCTATGACAAAGTGGTGAATTAACTTAAAAACAAAGTAAGTAGATGTGGAGATACAAGGTTTCTGCCTCGATAGTGACGAAAAGCAAAGAACTCAGTCTAAAAAGTCAGAAAACAAACAGTCAGAAGAAGTGAAAACCTGGTTACTGAATGATGCCGGATGATGAAAACACACTGGTGCATTCCCCTGACAGGAGAGAGGATAACAATGTATATCTATATCTCTCTATACCCACAATGTGCAAATCCTTCCTCTACCTCCACCAGACCCAATGCAAAACCTGGAAGAAGGAAAAAACAACATGCAAATGCATTTGTACACAGTCTCTCTCTCACACACACACACACACACACATGCGCGCGCGCCAGGCGTGAGGGAAACCAAAGTGTGTTAAAATGAAGGTTTGTTTCTAGTTCTGCCCTGTTTGTTTTCCTTGCGGCATGAAAATCAGGCGGGTTGTGTGCAGCTGAACGTGAACTCTGCTCTGTGCGTGTGTGTGTGTGTGTGTGTGTGTGTGTGTGTGTGTGTGTGTGCGCGCGCAGGCATTGGCCTGGCAGGCCCAGCTGTTGACAAACTAATTCAGCACGGGGGAGAAACAGAAAAGACCCCAGGGAAATTGGATCCCTGTTGTATTACAACACACACACACACACACACACACACACACACACACACACACACACACACACACACACACACACACACACACACACACACACACACACACACACACACACACACACACACACACACACACACACACACACACACACACACACACACCTACTTCTGCATACACAATAATCATATTTTTCCCTGAACATTGGACATTGGAGTGGGCAGAATGTCTACCATGTTATGGTGTGGTTAACAAGGCGGGCTGCGCTCCACAGCGCGTTGTGGATCTGAACAGAGCCCCGCAGGTCAGGCGTGGGCCAGACAGCCTGCATCACAACCAGCTGTGCAAAAGCACATTTACTCCTAGTACAGTACTAGTACTTAAAGGAGTAGTTCACCCCCAAAATGACTTTTTTTTAGTTTTTTGTCACATTCCTAAGACAAAAATGTGATAACAATAAATTTACCCCCATCCGGAATCAATGGGGGTAAATTTACTCAAATGAATTTTTTGTCTTAGGAATGTGACAAAAACCAAAAAATATTATTGAACTCTAGTACCCATGGCGTGACTAATCAATAGAAACAAAGTCATTTTGGGGGTGAACTACTCCTTTAATGTACAATTCTGAGGTGCTTTTCACTTTGTACAATACTTTAAACTATAATCTATAATGGAATAAAGTTATGCCATACTTTACTCTATTCCAAGGCTCAGCAACCTTTTTGAAATGAAGTGCCATGATTTTATTTTCTAGATAGTCAGCGTGCCATGTCAACATAAATGTTAATGACACGCCTTCAAACATTCTGACATATTTTGATTGGCAGGACATCGTTATAATGATCATTAGACTTAGCGGCTTATCATTAGCAATAAGCCACCTATCTCCCCAACTCCCTCCCCAGTCAGAGTTCAGAGTTTTAATGAATGTAGAAGTATGTGCAGGATGTAAATATGCTGTAAATCAGGTGACCTCATTTAATTACCACGTTTAAAAAAAAGAAAAAGATTTTAAAATAAGTATCCTCTCTCTCACACTTCTGCCAGTGTGCCAGCCCAGTGATCACCCTCCCCTGTGCCAATGTTGGCACCCGTACCTAAGGTTGCCTAACCCTGCTCTATTCCACTACATCGCAGAGAAAACATTTGCATTTTGTTTACTCCACTGAAGTAGCCTACTCGCAATTTGATTATTACAAAACATGACATTACCATTTAAGTCATAGTATACTTAGGCTAATCAAAAATAGTGGATCTATTGCCTGGCGTTGCCAGCCTCTATCACACACTTCGTTTTGGGAAGAGAGTCTGGGATTTCAGGAAGAGCTTTCATTTCTGGGGGGCGGGCTAAAGCCTAGTGATGCGAGCCCCAAACCACGTGCCCCAAGCATACAACCCTGATTGGCCAACCCTTGAAGCTGGTTGAGGAAAAAGAATCTCAATGGATTGGTTCCAGACCGTACTACAACACCACTACCGCCAGGGGGTGTTGTTGTGTTCGGTCTGGTTTATTAACCAGGCAAGTGGATCTATAAACTCACAACGCGTTGCAAACCAAACTCAAGTAACATTTTGAGTACCAGCCTTTGTACGGTAGAGTATTTCTACCTTTACTTCAGTAAAAAGAAAAAAAGAAAAAGAAAAAACAACAACAGTGCATAACACACGCCTGCAGTCTGTTCCCCCATAACGTCTGTCTCCCTGCTCACCCATAACGGTGACAACTCTCCACCATCAATGCACCGCCAAGCCAATCAAACCCACGGGAATGGGCCTGGAAATGGTGCCATTGAGGTGGTTCAGCCCTGCTGGAAGATATAGCAGCCGCTTTACCCCCCACACAGAGAGAGAGAGGGAGAGAGAGGGAGGGAGAGAGAGAGAGAGAGAGAGAGAGAGAGAGAGAGAGAGAGATGGAGAGAGAGAGCGAGAGAGAGAGAGAGGAAGAGGGAGAGGGAGCAGGGGTGTCGCACCAAATTCTGGGCCCTGGGTACAGGGATTCACGGCAGGCCCCCCATGAATGTTCTTCATAGGGGGAGGGGGTTGAACCCATTTAGACTGGGAACGCATTGTTTTGTGCTTTAACTATTGAAAAATAGCAGATAGTCTTTTGAATAATAGTTTTTTTTAAACCTATGTTTCTATGTCAGTGGTGCTCAAACCTTTTCATGTCAAGGACCCCCAAAAAATGATATGTATTATTTGGCCACAGACCACCATCACAAAATATTTAGTTCCAGGGACGCCCCATAATTAGAATTTGAGTTACAAATGTTCGCTTAAAAAATACATATATTCAAAGATTTGCACACATTTTCACGACTTTTTAAAAATAGCAGATCTACCGAGTGCCACGCTGCGAGCTTGTATCTGCTATTTTTCAATAGCTAAAGTATAAAATAATTAAGGCCCCTCCACCTTGGGCCCTAGTAACTCAGTCCCATGTCCCCCCCCCCCTTGTGACGCCCCTGAGAGGGAGGGAGAGAGAGAGAGAGAGAGAGAGAGAGAGAGAGAGAGAAGGCCATTTTTGAGGGCTGGGTGCGGGGTAATTTGGCGGTGGCAGGGGCCCCGGGGTGCCGGGTGTCCAGGAGTGATATTGAGAGTGACACTGTGCAGGGTCTGGGGAAGGTTAGCACACGGCTAATGGGAGAAGAACTAGTAATGAGCTCTCATGGGAGAGAAAACGGCCATTCCTTCTCTCTCTCTCTCTCTCTCTCTCCCAAATGGAGCCGAAAGGGAGACCAGAAGAGAATCACCACAGAGCTGCCCTATGGACACACACACACACACACACACACGTGCGTGCACGCACGCGCACGCGCACACACACACACACACACACACACACACACACACACACACACACACACACACACACACACATGTACAGACACACGTGCACCTACACACACAGGCGTGCACACACACTCACACACCTACACACGGACAAGCACGCTAACTAGTACAGTTTTGAGGTATTTGTACTTTACTTGACTATTTCCAATTTCCAATACGTTTACTTCTACTTCTATCTCACATCCAAATATTGTAATTTTACTCCACTACAATTATTTGAAAACTTTAGTTACTAGTTACTTTGCAGATATAAATTATAATATTATAAGACAGACATAAAACACTTTAGCCCTATTTTGTACCGTGGCTATTTAAAAATAGACGATCTACAAGCTCACTGCAAGCTTGTAGATCTGCTATTTTCAAACATGTACTTTTACTTTTGTTACTTTAAGTACATTTTGACGCCAATACTTTCGTACTTTTATTCTAGTACATTTTGAACTCCAGACTTTTACTTGTAATAAGAGTATTTCTGTATTGCAATATTGACACTTTTACTTTAGTAAAATATGTGAGTACTTTTTCCACCACTGCACAAACGTTCACAGACATACGGGCACGCATGCACACGCGCACACGCACACGCACACACGCACACACACACACACACACACACACACACACACACACACACACACACACACACACTCCTGACGGGGTCCCATCATCATAACCCACGGAGATTCATTTCAGAGCCTCATTAATCGCGGCAGCCTATATGCAGTATGGGGGCCAATCTACACAGAGCAGGGGCCACGGCCCCCCAGCCTGCGCCACTCTGACCCCCAGCGTGTCTCGGCGACCCCGCGGGCGCGCACAGCCTTTGGTTAATAAAACATAAGTGAGAAGGCCAGGTGAGGTTCCCCATTACCGTATAATGGCACGCGGTAATGATGTTATTTGCTGTCAGAGTGGAATGGAGGCCCTCGGACACGGATGTGTGATGTGTGTGTTTCCCATCCAGTTCTGCATATTTATTCACCCATGTCTGCATCAACATGCTCTCAGCTGATTGCTGGTGCTGGTGGTTCGAAGCGGTCGGATTTTTGTGATTAAAGGAATTTTCAACCTTGTCTTCGTGTAATTGGTTCTCACTAATGCTCATTAGGCGATGACACCAAACTACACTCTGCATCTCAGAGGTGGGATGTGGACAGTTCAGAAAGCCACTGACATCAGTGCAGATTTGCTGATTATATATTTATGTTTTGATATTTATTAATGCAAGAACAATGGCATCTAAATAAGCATGCCAACTCTCCAGGAGGAGAAAGGCTGTAGTTTGTAATCTATTAGCTCGGAATCCACATCAATGGCGTCATTGGTAGGCAGGTTCTCAACCCGTCCGCAGCACACCAACCCAGGGACGTGCAGAGAATGTTAGAGGCGCAGGGGCTGAAATTGCTAAAAGGGCCTTTTAGTGAAAATATCAAAAATAGCAGACCTCCAAGCTCACAACGCGTCACGCTGCGACACGTTGTGAGCTTGGAGGTCGGCTATTTTCGGTGCTTGACACCACACCGAACTAAGCATAATCAAGTCAATACTGGAGATGTGGCATAACGGCATGGATTTCTACACAGAGAGGGCAATTATTTCAACATAAGATGCTGCATTCAAGTTCAGGAGAGTTTGGACAAGGCAATTCTCTTGAATGCTGCCTTCAGGTATGGCATGGAAAGAGGGCATTTGCATTTCTTTCACCATAGTGAAAACTGCATTCAAGGTCTGGAGAGGGCACTTTTTACAGACGGATAAAAGGGCAGAGGCTCAAGCCCCCTTTGATGTCTATGTGTGCACGCGCCTGGGCGGCAATATGATCAAGTGGGGGCGTTCCCAGGGACGTGCTGGCCATTGGTAAAAGCGGGACAACTCCCGGACGGCCGGTTCATTCCTGGCCGGTCCAGGCCGGCCATTAGGATAGAAATGTCGGGCAGAAACCTTGTATCTCCAAGTTTCAAATTTGTACATTTTTTCGCAAAGCAAAGCCCTGCTTCATCATACAAGGCCGTCGCACAAAAGTAGTGAAAACAGTCGATCTACAAGCACACAACGCCTCGCACCGCGAGGCGTTGTGTGCTTGTAGACCGGCTGTTTTCACTAGTTTAAATCATTTTTAAAATGATAAATACAAAACAAACGGTTTTGGACATACAAGGTTTCCACCCGACAACGACGAAATATAACTCATGTAATTGGCCCACTGGCTTGTCACTTTGTCACAAATCTTTGAGTAGCAGCAGCGCTATAGAGAGAGATCTCTCTATAGCGCACAATGAGGGCCTCTCCAACTCTTTTTCCCGGGCTGAATCAGGGCCCAGCACGTCCCTGGGCGTTCCATTTACGAAAAGGTCAAAACAAGGAGATACGAGGTTTCTGCCCGACAGCAGCATGCAGCGACAAACAACAGTTGATGGTCAATCTCCATGTGAACTCTCCAAGGAGCCCTTTGCCTCCATTTCCATGACAGCGAAACAACGCGCTGAATGGACGATCAAATGAACAGAATAAATTGAGTCGGCCTGGGAAATTGTCTTTTTATTTATGTTGTTTCTTCACGGCTGAAATCCCCAAACTCCTCTCCTATTGTACACGCACACACAGCCTTGTGTACACGCACACGGCATGTACACGCATGTCCGCTTGTACATGTACAGTACAATTGTACTTGTTCTATTTCACCCCGTCACTGAATTACACCTGCAAAGTGACCAATAAATAAACCGATTCTGATTCCTTTCGTCACACAAACATTGGACGTAGTGTCACAAAAAAGAAAAAGCAAAAAGAGAGGAGGGAGGAGGGGGAGAAAAAAAGCGTTTCCACAGGCAGTGCTTTCCTTAATGGAACCCCAGAGACGGAGTGCACAGGCCAGCGGCTGCACAGCTGCTTTTCAATCATCCAGCACAACGGGTTCTGGGTCAGACACACGCACACACGCAGGCACACACGCACGCACGCATACGTACACAGGTTTGCATTACTTGTGAGGACATCATTGGAAATAGGTGGCAAATGGCAGATCCCACAACACAACAAGTCACACTGACACTTGTCACGACTCGCGAGTGTAATGAATTAGAAGTAAAACAGCCGACAATTGCTGAAAATAGCCCAAAGATTGCAGATCTACAAGCTCAACAACGAGCCACTCTAAACACTATGATCCCCAACGCCTATACTCCAAACTCTAAATGCCAAACTCTTACCTGAATCTTTCCCTGATTGTAAACCTATAGCTAGCTAGACAAATATATAACCTACAGCTAGACAAATATTTAGTAACCACGAAACAACCACTTCACTTGTTGTGAGGAGGACTATAGGTAAACGGTCCTCAAAAATGGTACCAATACCAAGTCCTCACAAGTGTAATGTTAAATTTTTACACACACACACACACACACACACACACGCACACACACACACACACACACACACACACACACACACACACACACACACACACACACACACACACACACACACACACACACACACACACACACACACACACACACACACACACACACACACACACACACACACACAAGGGGCCAGTCAGACAATAGCCCAGTGGCAGCCCTCCATTTGGACATGCTGTCACAGAGAGTAAAGTGGCGGCCGCCCGGCCGGCCGCTCTCTCTTTAGCGGCCGGTGGGCGGGAGGCGAGAGGCCCCCCGTTTGATGCTCTGGCGCTGGCGCCGCGGCACACAGAGGCGGGCGGAGGCCGTGTGCCACCTGTGGCTGCCGTGTCCTTGAAGGAGGAACACAATTACCTCTGAGATCTGCAGCCTGGCCTCTTCAACACCCACCCACCCACCACTGTCCTGTCAAACCCCACACACGCATGTGTGTGTTTGTTGTGTGTCTGTGTGCTTGTATTGCTAGAGCTGTGAGGACCAAATGTCCACACACGCAGTGGTGGAAAAAGTACTCACATTTTGTACTTAAGTAAAAGTATCAATACTGCAATGTAGAGATACTCCGTTACAAGTTAAAGTCCAGAATTCAAAATGTACTTGAGTAAAAGTATGAAGGTATTGGCATCAAAATGTATTAAGGACCAGAAGTAAAAGTACAAAATGTTTGAAAATAGCAGATCTACAAGCTCGTAGATCGGCTATTTTCAAATAGCCTATAGGTATAGAATAGGGCTATTGTAATGTATGTTTTGTAATATTATAATGTATAACTGCAAAGTAACAAGTAATTAAAGTTTTCAAATAAACGTAGTGGAGTAAAAAGTACAATATTTAGATCTGAAATGTAGTGGAGTAGAAGTAAAAGTATTGGAAATTGGAAATACTCCAGTAAAGTACAAAGTACAGCACTTAAGTAAATGTACTTAGTTACCTTACACCACTGCCCACAAGTATAGTAGGATTTGAGAATTAGTCCTCACAAGAGAAGTGATTGTTTTGCTGGCTAAAAACAACTTTAGTCAGGAACGCTCACGTCAAAGTAGATTTAACCATTTATTGCAAAAAACGAGATGCAGTTCAACTTGGTGTTTAAGGGCTCCACCTTCGGAGATGTTCCCTGAATTTTGTCCAAACAGCTTGCTAAGCAATGTTATGTTATAAGCAAAACCACCATAGGGATACAATAGCAGTACATTGACATCTTAGCTTGAATCAGCAGACATACATCACAAGTATTTGAGACTACTCTGATCAAAAGGTGGAGGCTGAGCAGAGCGATAGTGAATGCAAGCCGTATTTAAACGGAGCGTGAGCTCTGACTGGAGTATGACAGTGTGATGTAATGACCAGCAGATCTGTGAATGAGGAATAGGAATACAAGCTGGGCGGGCAAGACTCTTGTGTCCTGCATAAACGCTAAAGCTTCATTTTGAAAGATGTTAGAGGCCTGAACTAACTTAGGGACTACTAGGCATTTAGAAGTTAGGTTACAGTATATTTCTAATTTATATCCTCAGGAGGAAAAATGCCCAAAGAATTTGAAATTGGCATTCATGAAATCACTGCCCTAAATTTCTGATGCCCTCACAAGTACATTAAAGTGTGTGTGCGCGCGCACGTGCATGTGGGTGTCTGTGCAGTGCGCATACAGTAGTAGCAGTCCCTAATCCGAAATGTTCAAAGCCGGCTGGTGGTAAAAGAAAGCCTCAGAACAAGACCGAAGAGCAGACCCAGTGAGGAAGGGATGCAACCGCCTTTAATCATCAGATCTCATTCTGTACTTTCACCACGTTGAATATAATAATGGAACATTGCATGTCCGATGCTCATGTAATCAGCAACGTGCTTGAACCGGAGAGGACCTGACAGGTGGAGAGAAATGATCCCATTCATCCAGCTCAGCGGGTCACTTTTGATGTATGTGAAGCTAGAGCAGGCGTAAAAATACCTCCATGAGAGCATTAACCCATTTAGACCACCTGGAGTTATTTTATACTTTAGCTATTGAAACATAGTAGATCTACAAGCTCGCTGTGAGCTTGTAGATTTGCTATTTTTGAAAGGTTGTTTGAATATATACGTCTCCCACGTGAAAGTCCAATATCTTAACGATTACTCCAAAGGGATATCCCTATGGAATGAGGGCAGATACTAGACTTTTTGAGGCTTCAGGCTGGGGCTGCGACTCTCTCCACCACACTCACCCCCCTTTGACCTCCTCCTACGGGGAAGCCCGGATCCGGGTCACGGCACCAATGTAACGGAGGTGATCCGAACCTCTCCACCCGGCTTCGAACCCGGGTCTCCCACGTGAAAGTCCAATATCTTAACCATCACTCCAAAGGGATATCCCTGTGGAATGAGGGCAGATGCTAGACTTTTTGAGGCTTCAGGCTGGGGCTGCGACTCTCTCCACCACATATATATATATATATATATATATATATATTTTTTTTTTTAAGTGAACATTTGTAGCTCAAATCTTTGCTTCTGGGGGGGTCTCTGGAACAAAAGATATTTTGAGATGGGGGTCCGTGGCCCAATACATATCATGTTGGGGTTCCTTGACGCACTTGATGAAAAGGTTTGAGCACCACTTGACATAGAAACATAGGTTTTTCAAAAACCTTAGAATGATTTAGAAGACATCTTTAGAATCGGGTGAAAAATATTCAAAGACGTGAAAATTCTTTCCAGTTTTTTCAAAAAATGCAGATCTACAAGCTTGCAGCGCGGCACTCGGTGCCACACTGAGCTTGTATATCTGCTATTTTTTACCATTTAAAGCGTAAAATAATGGTTAAAGTAATATTGCGTAATATTCCCGGCCTACATGGGTCAACAAGATGTGGATTAGGGAGAGCGGGAAAGATGGAAGGAAAGAAGGAAGGAAACAAGGAAGGAGGGAAGGCAGAAATAATTTGAAAGAAAGCAAGAACGAAACAAACAACCCACAGGATTCATGCTGCTCTGGTAAAAGGCTTTCACCTGCTGTGTCTCCTTGGTAATTTGATGTGTTTTTCTGTCACATTCATGCAGGCCTGTTAGTTATGTATTCTTCACAAGAACATGGAGGTACTATACACATCCTTTGTACCGATATTGGCTGTTGCATGCAGGCTCGTATTTAGACGTACCGCGACTTACGTTGCCTTTTAAAACGTACGTGTGCGCAGTTTGCAAACACGCGCATGCCATGCACAGTGCACACACCCATGGCAGTCTGTTTATTTTCTCTTCAGTGGATCAAATCTCGCTGCTCCGCTAGCAAGCAAACCTCGGGCGTGGGTACGAAAATATGTCACATAAGTTATATGCATCTTTTTTGGGGTTGTTTGCACATCTCTTGATAGCATTTTATTTTGTTTTTAAAAACCTAAACCTCCCATGGCTCAACGCATGAGACTATGCTGCTCCTTACACCCAACAACATCAAAGCAGTTTAAACCCACCAACATTGCAATCCCCTGCCCCCAATCCAAGCAAAAAAAAAAAGGATATATATATTATAATAATCACTGAAGCAGGCGCTAAAGGAAAGGACATGAATTCAGCAAAAAACAACATTGTTCCTCCTGCAATCTGCCTGATCGTTTGTGAGACAGTTTGACCTGAGGGTGGCGCTAGAGCAAAGGACAAAATCAGCATGGTTCATCCTCCAGGGAGAGCATGAAAAGAGCATTCAATTCTATAGAGAACTGAAGTGTGACATCACTGCCACTAGAGGCCGCTATAACCCCCCGGGTCACAGTTCTCTTTGAGAATACCATAAGGATAATCTTAGATTGCATCATAAGAACTGTGTTCCAAAAGCATCAACTGATGGTGAAACAGTACTAATTTATCCAAAGAGTGAGAAAAGAAATACATTTTCTCCAAACGCACGGTTATCTGACGAAACGTCCGTTTATGTAACTCGATATCATAAACGACAGAGTCACATTACGATTACTTTTTTTCTTTTTCATACTTCCCTGTAAAGTTGTAACCTTAACTGCTGTGCCTACTGATTTTCCCCCTTGGGATAATAAAGGTATCTACATACCTGACAGAATCGCTGGGCTGATTCATTTATTTTTGGAACACAGTTCTTATATGACACAAGTCTAGGAAACGCTATTGTCAAAGGACAAAAAATACCCAGGGGATGACGGGGCAACGTCAGGACTTGGATACTCTATCCATGGTGATAGCAGTCAGTAGTTCTTGAGTAATCGTTGCTGTTTGATGGAAACTGTTATGTCTAAAACTGTTACTTTAAAGGAACCTGTGTTCCAATGGTTCCATTGTAGCCATTATTTAGTCACAAGCCTCTCCCACAAATACGACAATACATTTTTAGAGAGCAAAACGGTGGACAGACTTGGCAGTGCCTTCCCTGCTGGAGCCTTGACGCAAGAGGCTTGGGTGTGGGGGATCTCTAATGGCTCCCGAGCACATAAGCATTTTGTCCTCGTCCCTCATTGTAGGAAGTGTCGCCCTGACCCGAGGCTTGGCCCGGGATGACTCTCTGTCACTGACTGTCTGTTCTGGCCCTGACCGCAAGTCAATGGCAGCCAGGGCAGTCAATGGAAGGGGGGAAGGGGGGGGGGGGGGGGGGGGGGGGAGGGGGGGGTTAAAAGGGAGGGAGGCATATACTGTAGAAGGAACACAAGAGTGACGGAGAAAGATAGGGAGAGAGAGAGAGAGAGATTTATGGGAAGAAGAGGGAGAGAAGGGAGAGAGAGAGGGAGCTGAGGGAGAGAAAGAGAGAGAGAATCTCTAGTGTAGTAGTGTGTGTGTGTGTGTGTGTGTGTGTGTGTGTGTGTGTGTGTGTGTGTGTGTGTGTGTGTGTGTGTGGTGCTGATGGTGTGTCTTCTCCCATACAGAGCCTAAGGCTTTAGCCTCAGCCTTCTCTCCACCTCCACACTCCTTCACACACAGCATGGAGTCCATCTGAGCCACCATGCGGGGCCCTCTGCCAGCTCTCATTAAACACTCCAGAGACTAAGACAAAAATACCCAATACCAGCAGCCTCTCTCTTTCTCTCCGTGTTCACACTTTTCCAGACGAGAGAGGAGGTCGTCGGGACAGGAAGCTCACATTTGGAAGACAAGAGAGCGTATTGTGAGGCACAGACGCCAGAGCAGGTCTGCGTGTCTAAGCGTGTTGTGACGGGTGTCAGTCTGCTGTGAATGACAGACAGACACGGCTCGCTATGGAGCCCGACGTTACGGAGGCCATGCTGTGAGCTGTAGCCACGCTGCGCCGCCCGGGACACACTTATCAAAAAAGGATGTCTGTTCTCCTTCCCACTGAAATGATATATGGATATCTACAAGCACACAATGCCTCGCGGTTGCGAGGCGTTGTGTGCTTGTAGACGGCCTTGTCTGATGAAGCAGGGCTTTACTTCGCGAAAAAACATTCACACGTTTGAAACATGGTGATATGAGGTTTCTGCACGCACGAGAGAGTGAGAGAGACTGTGTGCTAAGCAATGGGAGAGATAAATTACAGCCTTTGCCACGTTTGTTGGTTCCAAATTTGAATTGATTTGTTTCCACTGTACATTCATTCTTTTGACAGCGTCTTTTTATCCCCCGAAGGCTGAGCGCTGCAAATCCGAGAGGCTATTGATGAGTTTTAAACAAAACAGAAGCAAGCGCAGCGGCCCCCTGAAAAACCCAAATTAAACTAATTCAGCAGTTCTGCATTTTCTTCAAAAGATATCCATCTGCCCACCACTGTGTGTGTGGGGGGTGGTTCGAATCCTCCGCTCCGCTGTGTGCCTCAGGACTTTGCTTGGGCGAATCCAACGCAAAACAATTTGGTTGTCTCTGTGGGTGGGATGTTCGGCAGGGGAGGGCGAGCTCTTGCGCTGCACATCAAGCGGCGCCCACGCGTTAGTTTTGTCCAATCTGTATGGTAGAGTATGTTAATACAATGTAACGTAAAGGGTGAATTTCGGACTAACCATCTTGCCACGTTAATGGGATGTTATGATGTCCATGAACGATCGGTAATTATTTTTACTTGGCAGCTCTGACCACGAGCGGTGGGGTTGAATGCAAATCTGTATCGCTCGATAATTGTTTTTGTTTACATCTGACTTTCATAATGGTGGAATTGTCTCTTAAGAGTTTTGTTTCTGTGCGGCTGCTGTAACAAGGCAAACTGACAATTGACCCCTCCCATCTCCGTTCAGAGCTAAGAAATGTACTTTTTTTCTCGCCTCTATCCACTTGTTAGGATGGAATAGCACCATAAGAAAAGCACTCCTCCAAAATTCCCCTTTAATACAATCGGGGTGGTTGTATTTGGTCTCCCTTCTCCTCTATTGACACATTTAGATCCTGTGTCTAGGTTGGACACGACCTTTGATACAATCCTGCTTCTGGTTTGACATATTTTTATCTGAAGGTCCAAATTCAGTTTCTCCCCACAGAGCAAGCAGACAGGCTCTATCAGAGCAGCGGTTGAAAGCAGATTTCACAGGAGACCCGGGTGAAAATCTGGGGTACAACAGGACATTTGAGGTACATCTTACTTACATTCTGAGGTACATTTACTTTGGCATTTCCATGTTTTGATTCTACTCCACTACACCAGAGCTTCCTCAGAGGTACATGTTGTTCTTTTCTATTCTTTAGTTACTAGTAACTTTGCAGATTTAGAATGACCCATTAAGACCTGAAGCTGATTCTACAATGTCTTCTAAATCCTAACCGTTTTCTTAAAAAAAGTGTCAAGGACCCACACAATGATATGTATTTGGCCGCCGACCCCCATCTCAAACTAGATTAACTATTTATATACATTCAAAGATTTGCACACATCTTAATGTTCAAAGTTGTTAAAATAAAAAATAATCCCAGTTTTAATGGTTTTAGTGGTATGTTACAAAACATACCACTTAAGCTATACCACTAAGGCTATTCCAAAATTGCAGCTCTACAACCTCACAGCTACAATGAGCACTTGTTAGATCAGCTAACTTCTAAAAAAAGAAAAAAACATAGGCTCATTTGAGTACTTTTGAATAACGAATACCGGGCTTTTACTTGTAACAGCCTATTTTTATATTGTGGTATTGCTAGTTTTATGTAAGTAATAAAAACAAATAAAATCAGAGAACTTCTTCCACCACAGAAGGAAACATAAGGTTGTCTACAAACCCTCCCATACCAACAGCAGTGACAGGTAACACATACACATGGAGACAACTGGCAGAAGCACTAAACAGGCGAGGGTGGAAAAAAGTGTACATAGAAAAAGAGTAAAACCCATTTTTCAAAGATCAACGTGCTATAAAGACAAGACATGAAATGCGCCAGAAGAGCTAAAGACTCAGATAACAAGTCCAGGCTGGATAATTAATGAACTCCTGAAAGCAGACGAGAGCAGACAGTCAGTGGTGGCAGTGACTTGTGGAAGCGCTCTCTTTTCAGCAGCTGTAGTAGCGGTAAACAACCCTCAACAAGGCTGCCTGCATGGCGGATGCAACCCAAAAATACACCGCATCACTTCTGTATTCAAATGTCAAGCTCCAGTCTGAATAAATAACACAGTGCATCATCTGCGGCAGGCAGCAGGCTCTCAGCTCTCCGAGCCCCTCTCCTCATAACGCTCTGACAAAGACCCTTCTCTACGTAGCATCTCCAAATGGATTAGAACCAGATGCTTCTTCTCAAACCTTTACAACTTCAAGGACCCTCGGTCTGATACGCATTAAGGCCGCACGGACCACCATTTCATTCAAACGTCTTAATCTCTCTCTGGGATGCCAATTTACACCGTAAAACTCTGAGTGTGTACGAATGGGCCCAAAGGGAGAGTAACCCGGTCTAATCAACACATCACATTGAGCTGGCTATTTTTTTAATATATATTTTTAATAAAAATCAAACCTCAGTTCGAAGTGAAGCGGTGAATTTTTATTCTATGTGTTCTAGAGCTATGGAATCTGTTTTCTAGATCTATACATTCTGTGTTCTAGATCTATACCTTCTATGTGCGTCAATTCTATATTTTTATGAATTCTGAATGAATGAATGATTTTATCTGGAGGGCCAAATTGTCATGTGAAGCTTGACCAATCCTCAATCCTGGACGCACAGGACACACAAAGCCACTCCTTGGAAGCGGCTTTCACCGCTTCAAAAACCTTTTCCCTATGATTATGATTAATTGATTGTTTAAATCAATTATTTCGATTAACTGTTTTCACCCTCAAAGCAGAGAGGACCCCCCCCCATTTAAAGGAGTAGTTCACCTCCAAAATGATTTTTTTCTTCAAACATGGCAGTCATGTTTGTTTACATTTGAAGAAAACACTATCCACCTGTTCCCGCGAGAATTTACTGTAGCATGATGTGTGGGACACATCCGGAGAACAGCTGACATACAAGCTCATGTCGCAGCGCAGATGCAACCGTTGAGAGCTTGTAGATCAGCTGCGACGTCGGAACTGCCTCACACCGTCTGCGCAATGCACGATGGGAGGTAGGAAACTTGTGGATAGCCTCTATCTCTTGAATGCCTGCACGGATTTCCAAGCGATTCTTTTTTGTTTGAAAGCTGTGAGTGGTGTGCACGAATGCATGATCCGTGCATTATCCGTGCATGACATGTGCACCGTCGTGCACATTAAAAGGTACGAAAACGGTGGCAATTGAAGCCATTAGTCGATTTTAATCATGGCAGTAAGCAGGTTAAAAAATATTTTATTTCTTCCTGTGACGTACTGCCCCTGTTCAGTCATCTCTGGTAATGGCAGATCAGCTTTAGTATCATTTTAAACTTGAAGTACAAAGTTATTTTCAGTCAGTTCTAACCAAAATGGCTGTTATCTCAATGTTTTCCAAGCAACATAATCACTAAAATATCGTCACTGTCGGGCAGAAACCTCGTATCTCCCAAGTTTCAAATGTGTACGTCTTTTGGTAAAGCAAAGCCCTGCTTCATCATACAAGACTGTCGCACAAAACTAGACGTTGTGTGCTTGTAGATCGGCTGTTTTCACTAGTTTAAATCATTTTTAAAATGATAAATACAAAACATACGGTTTTGGACATACAAGGTTTCCACCCGACAACGACGAAATATAACTCATGTAATTGGCCCACTGGCTTGTCACTTGTCACGATCTGAAAAGGCAAATCTTTGAGTAGCAGCAGTGCTATAGAGAGAGATCTCTCTCTATAGCGCGCAATGAGGGCCTCTCCAACTCTTTTTCCCGGGCTGAATCAGGCGCCCAGCACGTCCCAGGCTGATACTAATAACACCCTCTATATAAATGTAGTGGGGTTAAAAAGTATGATCATAATCTTAGAAATGCACAGGATAAAAAAAAAGTAGTAAAGTACACATATTCAAAAGATGCACTTAAAGGAATTATATGTAACTTTAAGACTATTAAAAATGTGTATGTATATTCATTTTTAGCAGTCATTTCCCTTCATCAGTAACTGTATTATTGTGCTGGGGTAGCAGCAGAAAGACACACCCCCTGGCTGTATTTCTGTTCTGTTCCACACTTTAGGTTGACATTAAATGTCAACAGAAACAGTGGAGGGGCGTTTTTGTCAGGGGAAGTTCAGCCAGAGCTCTTAATTGCTCCCTTTGAACATCGAAGGGATTTTGCACAAAGGTAATTGATTGGGCCAAAAAAAAAGTCAAGTCCTCGTTACTGTTCTCTTTAATCAATGAAAGCATCAAAGACAACTACCTGTTTGATGCCTGTCATGGAGGGGAGGGGGAGGGGGGGATGTTTTTGTGTACACACAAGCTTGCATATAATAGCTTTAAGTACAGCACTGGGCTTTTTTGGTATATTTACTTCAAATTTTTGGACAATATTTGTATAATCATTTACTGATGATTTGTTTTCCCATATAGAGAGTAAGGTCAAAATGACGTTACAGTACGAGTCACATTGCCCACAACAACCCAATATGAAATAAATTAGTATAATGTTATCAGCATATTACATTTTTTCAAGGCACTGTATGCATATACTTACTTGCATATTGTTCTGCCTCAGGGCAGATTTATTATTTCAAGCAAGTAAAACAGTGACCCCCTATTGGCAGGTTTATTTGTTGCACCCCTTACATAACCTCAAACAGGTGTAGTGAAGTTTCTATTAAAAGTAGGTGTTGTGACTTTGTTGATTAGCAGAGGCTCTGGGCATGTTGCTTGGAGAGTGCAGGCATGTTTTGTCTGGTTTTGTCTCCTGATATGACTTTTCTTTCTTATTCGGCGGGCACCCTAACTGGGCAGTATACATATATGTATATGATATGTGTTACATCAGCTGTAGGTGTAACGTGGAAAAAAAGCACACCAAGCACAGTTGTGTAAGGTGTGTTTGGGCTTTTAACCTCCATTGTGCAGACAGGCGGTTAAAACGATTTTTCACCCGTGTGTATAAGCTGGTGTCGCTTCAGGTAATCTAACCGACTAAAAGCCTTGTCACACTGTTTACAGCTATAAGGTTTTTCTCCAGTGTGGATACGCAGGTGAATCTTCAGGTCACCTAACTGACTGAAACTCTTGTCACATTCTTTACAGTGAAATGGTTTCTCTCCAGTGTGTATACGCTGGTGTATGTTCAGGTTACTTAACTTACTGAAACTCTTGTCACACTCTTTACAGTGAAATGGTTTTTCTCCAGTGTGTGTACGCTGGTGAATTGTCAGTACACCTAACCGACTAAAAGCCTTGTCACACTGTTTACAGTCGAAAGGTTTTTCTCCAGTGTGGATACGCAGGTGAATCTTCAGGTCCCCTAACTGACTGAAACTCTTGTCACACTCTTTACAGTGAAATGGTTTTTCTCCTGTGTGGATACGCTCGTGAACCTTAAGGTTACTTAAGTTACTGAAACTCTTGTCACACTCTTTACAGTCGAAAGGTTTTTCTCCAGTGTGGATACGCAGGTGAATCTTCAGGTCCCCTAACTGACTGAAACTCTTGTCACACTCTTTACAGTGAAATGGTTTTTCTCCTGTGTGGACACGCTGGTGAATCTTCAGGTTACCTAACTGACTGAAACTCTTGTCACACTCTTTACAGTCGAAAGGTTTTTCTCCAGTGTGGATACGCAGGTGAATCTTCAGGTCCCCTAACTGACTGAAACTCTTGTCACACTCTTTACAGTGAAATGGTTTTTCTCCTGTGTGGACACGCTGGTGAATCTTCAGGTTACCTAACTGACTGAAACTCTTGTCACACTCTTTACAGATGAAAGGTTTTTCTCCTGTGTGGATACGCTGATGAATCTTCAGGTCCCTTAACTGACTGAAACTCTTGTCACATTCTTTACAGTGAAAGGGTTTTTCTCCAGTGTGTGTACGCTGGTGAATCGTCAGTACATCTAACCGACTGAAACTCTTGTCACACTGTTTACAGTCGAAAGGTTTTTCTCCAGTGTGTGTACGCTGGTGCCTCTTCAGTTCACCTAACTGACTGAAACGCTTGTCACACTCTTTACAGATGTGAGTTTTCTTCCCTGTCAGCTGTTGTGTCTTCACTTCTCCTGGTTCAGTTAAAGCCTTAGTCAACTTTTGATGACTGCAAGATTTTGGTTCGTCTGTGTCTCCTTGTTCCTGGCTGGTTGCAATTCTGGTGATTTGCTGGAAGGATTCTGAGGGGATCTGTCCATGTATGGGCATTTGGCAATAGAGGTCGTCATGGCTCGTTTGAGATCTGAAGTATGTACCATCAGAACAGAGGACCGTAGTCTGTGAAGATTGAGAGCACACTCCTTCCTGGAGCGGCGGTTCATCAAATCTGCATCTATACATGGTCTGTGATAGGGACAGAGTATTAGGTTCTGTTGAGTAATGGATATATTTATTTATCTTCTTTCTGAATTCCTGTTTTCTATCTCCTCTCACGACACAGACTAAGGAGACTGAGGTCTGTGGAATGAAGTGGATGCTTATACATGCTGAGCAGAGCTCTGGTCTGACCTCACTCACAACACAAACGGTTGCCGTGCATGCCTGACAACACGATGTGCGCAGACTGCCGCCCCTCCATATTTGAGCATCGATATGACTTCACCACCACGATGTAAGAGATCATTATGATGGAAGAGATCCACGTAGATGCCATGCCCGTTATTAGACCCAGTTTATTCATTTTTACCAGCTTGCAAAGCTGGTCAGTAGATAGACAGCCTATTATGTCATATTGCAGGATATTTCATGATGTCAGAATTCTGGAGATTATTATACCAGTAAGACTCCCTAATCGGGAGATAAGCGACCGTTGGTCGCTTATCTCCACAAATAGGCCAAAAGTTTGTTTTACCAATTATTACACTCTATGTGAACATTTACATCAACAAATCCCAAGTACTATGCAGAACGACCCATTTCAAGTTTTTAATGTACAACAATATTTAGAAAATAGGTCTACAAGCTGACAGTCCTCGTCCCTTATATTCCCATAGGTTATATGGAGATCTCAGTGTTTGTCAGTCCTTGTTCATTTATGCCCATATATGGACATCTCTATATCTACTGTAACAGTCCTTGTCCCTTTATGCCCATATATGGAGATCTCTTAACTGTAAGTCCTTGTCCCTTTTATGCCCATATATGGATATTCCTGATGTCATCAGTATATGAACATATATGGGCTTTCTGATATGCCCATATATGGAGATCTCTTAACGGTAAGCCCTTGTCCCTTTTATGCCCATATATGGATATCCCTGATGTCATCCGTATATGCCCATATATGGGCTTTCTAATATGCCCATATATGGAGATCTCTGTATCTCCATATATGGGTATAAAAGGATACTTCAGGTCTGACATCAGGTTTGTTTATATTGGGTTGCTAGGTTTGACATCACAAACTCTATGGGCCATCTGACCTAGAAATCTATATTTGGGCATAGATGACTCATCGTGACCTCATCACACGTCGACCGCACGTGTGACGTGCGGTCGACCGCACGTGTGACCGACGGACGGCCGGTGGAGGTTTTCATACTAAACTGCGACCTTACGGTCGCAATAACCAGTAAGACTCCCTAATCGGGAGATAAGCGACCGTTGGTCGCTTATCTCCACAAATAGGCCAAAAGTTTGTTTTACCAATTATTACACTCTATGTGAACATTTACATCAACAAATCCCAAGTACTATGCAGAACGACCCATTTCAAGTTTTTAATGTACAACAATATTTAGAAAATAGGTCTACAAGCTCACAATGCTACGCATTGTCCTCGTCCCTTATATTCCCATAGGTTATATGGAGATCTCAGTGTTTGTCAGTCCTTGTTCATTTATGCCCATATATGGACATCTCTATATCTACTGTAACAGTCCTTGTCCCTTTATGCCCATATATGGAGATCTCTTAACTGTAAGTCCTTGTCCCTTTTATGCCCATATATGGATATTCCTGATGTCATCAGTATATGAACATATATGGGCTTTCTGATATGCCCATATATGGAGATCTCTTAACTGTAAGCCCTTGTCCCTTTTATGCCCATATATGGATATCCCTGATGTCATCCGTATATGCCCATATATGGGCTTTCTAATATGCCCATATATGGAGATCTCTGTATCTCCATATATGGGTATAAAAGGATACTTCAGGTCTGACATCAGGTTTGTTTATATTGGGTTGCTAGGTTTGACATCACAAACTCCATGGGCCATCTGACCTAGAAATCTATATTTGGGCATAGATGACTCATCGTGACCTCATCATGATTTCAATCGCTATAAAAGGACTCTCAGTGACATACACTCTCCACAGATAAAGCAGATAACCTACACATCACACAAAGTCTGCTCTTCCCTGGTGAGAATTGCCCCTTTATATAGGGCTTGTTTGTGTATTGTATGACATCACGCCACATCATCAGCTGTGGACTCTGTGATGTCAGAGTGATGTCAGACTGATGCGTCACACGTCGACCGCACGTGTGACGTGCGGTCGACCGCACGTGTGACCGACGGACGGCCGGTGGAGGTTTTCATAGTAAACTGCTCCCTGACGGTCGCAATAATATATAGCATCACCAGTAAGACGCCTAAGGGCCATCTGTCTTGGCCATATATGGATTCTGTTAGTGTGGTTCTCCTAACAGGGCATCATCTTGGATACAATCCCTTTTATGCCCATATATGGAGATCCCTAACATAATCCCTTTTATGCCCATATATGGAGATCCCTGCCCAGAGTATCTGACATCACTGTGATGTCACCTGTTCAAGCCCATATATGGAGATGCCTGCTCTGAGTATCTAACATCACCGTGATGTCACCTGTTTAAGCCCATATGTGGAGATCCCTGCTCTGAGTGTCTGGCATCACTGTGATGTCACCTGCGATGTCACAGTGATGTGTCAGGCATTACCCGTCCGGACGGACAAGCTGTGGCGGTTTGTAGAACAATAGTCTGGTTGCAACCAGACTATTGTTCTAGTCCGGCCAAAAACTATGGTAAAAACATTATGGTTCCTGTCGCTAGTTTAAGGTGCGGGCCACACAGAGCTGGATATTTCTGAAGCTAGACATTTCTTTGTGCGGTTGGGGCTTGCAGCCACACGAAACTGGATATTTTTTAAACTGGATAAATAAGTGAAGACACTGAAACACATCCGATTCACTGGATCCGTTTAGGCATGGAACACGGATATCTCATTATAGACCTCCCCCTAGTGGAGGTCTGGGGACTATTATTTTTTTTTTCAAGGCACTGTATGCATATACTTATTTTCATATTGTTCTGCCTCAGGGCAGATTTATTATTTCAAGCAAGTAAAACAGTGACCCCTATTGGCAGGTTTATTTGTTGCACCCCTTACATAACCTCAAACAGGTGTAGTGAAGTTTCTATTCAAAGCAGGTGTTGTGACTTTGTTGATTAGCAGAGGCTCTGGGCATGTTGTTTTGAGAGTGCAGGCATGTTTTTGTCTCCTGTTGCATACAGACATGGTTTTGTCTCCTGATATGACTTTTCTTTCTTATTCTTTGAGTTCCTTCGATGCAATGCTGTAAGTAATATTTCTGCTTGTATTACTATAGGACATTGTATTATTTGAATGTTATGTCTGGAAATAGACAATGTACACAATATCATCAGAATAGATGAGTTATTTTTGTATGTTTGTTTTCACTCCATTTTCACCTATAAAATAAAAGGAGCAAGAGGCTAATCCTGACCCTTGTGAAAAGGGGTTTGGCTACTGTCAAGTTTGTGGTATCGGGCACCCTAACTGGGCAGTATACATATATGTATATGATATGTGTTACATCAGCTGTAGGTGTAACGTGAAAGAAGAGCACACCAAGTAGAGTTCTCAACGGGCCTGAAAATTAAGGCCCGGCCCTAACTGAGCCCGACAGGGTCGGCCCGAGGCCCGGCCCGACCCTAACTAGTTTAATCATTTTAAGCCCGAAGCCCTAAAAAGCCCGAGTGAAGGAAAATAAACAAATTTAAAAGCGCCTCCAGGTGGCGCCACGCCGCCACCGCGGTGACCGTACCATGTGTTATTATAGCGAGTAGTAGGCTGAGAGAGTGAGATTAGCCTACCTTTCCACTTTTGGTTCGGCAATGTTAGCATGTTCTCTCATGAAGAAAAGTTTAATCCTTAATCCTCCTCATCTTGTTCACACGGTGCAACGCATGCATCTGTCTGCTCTGCATGTGCCGTCTCTGTCACTCAACTCTCAGTGAGTCTCTCTCTCCTCCACTTTCTTTCGTTTCGTTTCGGACAAATTAGGAGTCGACCTGTTGTAACCCCACCATCGTATAGCTGCTGCTGTCGCTGATTTATGACCCTGGGCCTGGCTGGCCTGGATAAGAGATGCACTGATCTGCAAGTTCTAAACAAGTCAGATCGTGATGCAAAGCAGACTTCAGTGGGTTTGCAGATTGAATGGTGTTTTGGTGCGCAACACCAGCCTGCTATTATTAGCAACCTGCTGCCAGCATCGCTGACTGCGGCTCTCTGTCTCTCACTCACTCTACTCTGCCTCGTCTGCTGCCAGTGGTGTGCTGCTCCGAGTGCTCGTACGGTCACATAGTAAATAAGCGAGTGAAACGCCAGTCAGCGCCATGTTCTTTATCTTTATTAAATATGAAAAAAATGAACTTTTTTTTTTCTTTTTCTTTTACTGAACCCGAGGCTCGGCCCGACCCGACTAATTAGCATAAATTTTGAGCCCGGCCCGGCCCGAAAATGTCGGGTCGGGTAGGGTCGGGTTCGGGCCGAAATTGAGAACTCTAACACCAAGCACAGTTGTAAGGTGTGTTTGGGTTTTTAACCTCCATTGTGCAGACAGGCGGTTAAAACGTTTTTTCTCCCGTGTGTATAAGCTGGTGTCGCTTCAGTTGACCTAACCGACTAAAAGCCTTGTCACACTGTTTACAGTCGAAAGGTTTTTCTCCAGTGTGGATACGCAGGTGAATCTTCAGGGCACCTAACTGACTGAAACTCTTGTCACATTCTTTACAGTGAAATGGTGTTTCTCCAGTGTGTGTACGCTGGTGACTCTTCAGGTGATCTAACCGACTAAAAGCCTTGTCACACTGTTTACAGCAATAAGGTTTTTCTCCAGTGTGGATACGCAGGTGAATCTTCAGGCCCATTAACTGACTGAAACTCTTGTCACACTCTTTACAGTGAAAAGGTTTTTCTCCTGTGTGGATACGCTGGTGACTCTTCAGGTGATCCAACCGAATAAAAGCCTTGTCACACTGTTTACAGATGAAAGGTTTTTCTCCTGTGTGGATAGGCAGGTGACTCTTCAGTTGACCTGACTGACTGAAACTCTTGTCACACTCTTTACAGTGAAAAGGTTTTTCTCCAGTGTGGATACGCAGGTGAATCTTCAGGTCCCTTAACTGACTGAAACTCTTGTCACACTCTTTACAGTGAAAAGGTTTTTCTCCAGTGTGGATACGCAGGTGAATCTTCAGGTCACCTAACTGACTGAAACTCTTGTCACATTCTTTACAGTGAAAGGGTTCTTCTCCAGTGTGTGTACGCTGGTGAATCGTCAGTACATCTAACCGACTGAAACTCTTGTCACACTGTTTACAGTCGAAAGGTTTTTCTCCAGTGTGGATACGCTGGTGCCTCTTCAGGTTCCCTAACTGACTGAAACTCTTGTCACACTCTTTACAGATGTGAGTTTTCTTCCCTGTCAGCTGTTGTGTCTTCACTTCTCCTGGTTCAGTTAAAGCCTTAGTCAACTTTTGATGACGGTAAGATGTTGGTTCGTCTGTGTCTCCTTGTTCCTGGCTGGTTGCAATTCTGGTGATTTGCTGGAAGGATTCTGAGGGGATCTGTCCATGTATGGGCATTTGGCAATAGAGGTCGTCATGGCTCGTTTGAGATCTGAAGTATGTACCATCAGAACAGAGGACCGTAGTCTGGGAAGATTGAGAGCACACTCCTTCCTGGAGCGGCGGTTCATCAAATCTGCATCTATACATGGTCTGTGATAGGGACAGAGTATTAGGTTCTGTTGAGTAATGGATATATTTATTTTTCCTCTTTCTGAATTCCTATTTTCTATCTCCTCTCACGACACAGAGTAAGGAGACTGATGTCTGTGGAATGAAGTGGATGCTTATACATGCTGAGCAGAGCTCTGGTCTGACCTCACTCACAACACAAACGGTTGCCTTGCATGCCTGACAACACCGATGTGCGCAGACTGCCGCCCCTCCATATTTGAGCATCGATATGACATCACCGCCATGATGTAATAGATCATTATGATGGAAGATATCCACGTAGATGCCATGCCCGTTATTAGACCCAGTTTATTCATTTTTACCAGCTTCCAAAGCTGGTCAGTAGATAAACAGCCTATTACGTCATCAAAATGATGTCATATTGCAGGAGATTTCATGATGTCAGAATTCGGGAGATTATATAATAATATATAGCATCACCAGTAAGACGCCTAAGGGCCATCTGTCTTGGCCATATATGGATTCTGTTAGTGTGGTTCTCCTAACAGGGCATCATCTTGGATACAATCCCTTTTATGCCCATATATGGAGATCCCTAACATAATCTCTTTTATGCCCATATATGGAGATCCCTAACATAATCCCTTTTATGCCCATATATGGAGATCCCTGCCCAGAGTATCTGACATCACTGTGATGTCACCTGTTCAAGCCCATATATAGAGATCCCTGCTCCGAGTGTCTGGCATCACTGTGATGTCACCTGCGATGTCACAGTGATGTGTCAGGCATTACCCGTCCGGACGGACAAGCTGTGGCGGTTTGTAGAACAATAGTCTGGTTGCAACCAGACTATTGTTCTAGTCCGGCCAAAAACTATGGGAAAAACGTTATGGTTCCTGTCGCTAGTTTAAGGTGCGGGCCACACAGAGCTGGATATTTCTGAAGCTAGACATTTCTTTGTGCGGTTGGGGCTTGCAGCCACACAAAGCTGGATATTTCGGCCACGAAACTGGATATTTTTTAAACTGGATAAATAAGTGAAGACACTGAAACACATCCGATTCACTGGATCCGTTTAGGCATGGAACACGGATATCTCATTATAGACCTCCCCCTAGTGGAGGTCTGGGGACTATTATTTTTTTTTTTTCAAGGCACTGTATGCATATACTTATTTTCATATTGTTCTGCCTCAGGGCAGATATATTATTTCAAGCAAGTAAAACAGTGACCCCTATTGGCAGGTTTATTTGTTGCACCCCTTACATAACCTCAAACAGGTGTAGTGAAGTTTCTATTCAAAGCAGGTGTTGTGACTTTGTTGATTAGCAGAGGCTCTGGGCATGTTGCTTGGAGAGTGCAGGCATGTTTTTGTCTCCTGTTGCATACAGACATGGTTTTGTCTCCTGATATGACTTTTCTTTCTTATTCTTTGAGTTCCTTCGATGCAATGCTGTAAGTAATATTTCTGCTTGTATTACTATAGGACATTGTATTATTTGAATGTTATGTCTGGAAATAGACAATGTACACAATATCATCAGAATAGATCAGTGATTTTTGTATGTTTGTTTTCACTCGGGTTTGGCTACCGTCAAGTTTGTGGTATCGGCGGGCACCCTAACTGGGCAGTATACATATAAGTATATGATATGTGTTACATCAGCTGTAGGTGTAACGTGAAAAAAAGCACACCAAGCACAGTTGTAAGGTGTGTTTGGGTTTTTAACCTCCATTGTGCAGACAGGCGGTTAAAACGATTTTTCACCCGTGTGTATAAGCTGGTGTCGCTTCAGGTAATCTAACCGACTAAAAGCCTTGTCACACTGTTTACAGCTATAAGGTTTTTCTCCAGTGTGGATACGCAGGTGAATCTTCAGGTCACCTAACTGACTGAAACTCTTGTCACATTCTTTACAGTGAAATGGTTTTTCTCCAGTGTGTGTACGCTGGTGTATGTTCAGGTTACTTAACTTACTGAAACTCTTGTCACATTCTTTACAGTGAAATGGTTTTTCTCCAGTGTGTGTACGCTGGTGAATCGTCAGTACATCTAACCGACCAAAAGCCTTGTCACACTGTTTACAGTCGAAAGGTTTGTCTCCAGTGTGGATACGCAGGTGAATCTTCAGGTCCCCTAACTGACTGAAACTCTTGTCACACTCTTTACAGTGAAAAGGTTTTTCTCCTGTGTGGACACGCAGGTGAATCTTCAGGTCCCCTAACTGACAGAAACTCTTGTCACACTCTTTACAGTGAAAAGGTTTTTCTCCTGTGTGGATACGCTGGTGAATCTTCAGGTCCCTTAACTGACTGAAACTCTTGTCACACTCTTTACAGTGAAAAGGTTTTTCTCCAGTGTGGATACGCAGGTGAATCTTCAGGTCACCTAAATGACTGAAACTCTTGTCACATTCTTTACAGTGAAAGGGTTTTTCTCCAGTGTGTGTACGCTGGTGAATCGTCAGTACATCTAACCGACTGAAACTCTTGTCACACTGTTTACAGTCGAAAGGTTTTTCTCCAGTGTGTGTACGCTGGTGCCTCTTCAGGCCCCCTAACTGACTGAAACGCTTGTCACACTCTTTACAGATGTGAGTTTTCTTCCCTGTCAGCTGTTGTGTCTTCACTTCTCCTGGTTCAGTTAAAGCCTTAGTCAACTTTTGATGACTGCAAGATTTTGGTTCGTCTGTGTCTCCTTGTTCCTGGCTGGTTGCAATTCTGGTGATTTGCTGGAAGGATTCTGAGGGGATCTGTCCATGTATGGGCATTTGGCAATAGAGGTCGTCATGGCTCGTTTGAGATCTGAAGTATGTACCATCAGAACAGAGGACCGTAGTCTGTGGAGATTGAGAGCACACTCCTTCCTGGAGCGGCGGTTCATCAAATCTGCATCTATACATGGTCTGTGATAGGGACAGAGTATTAGGTTCTGTTGAGTAATGGATATATTTATTTATCCTCTTTCGGAATTCCTGTTTTCTATCTCCTCTCACGACAGAGTAAGGAGACTGATGTCTGTGGAATGAAGTGGATGCTTATACATGCTGAGCAGAGCTCTGGTCTGACCTCACTCACAACACAAACGGTTGCCGTGCATGCCTGACAACACCGATGTGCGCAGACTGCCGCCCCTCCATATTTGAGCATCGATATGACATCACCACCACGATGTAAGAGATCATTATGATGGAAGAGATCCACGTAGATGACATGCCCGTTATTAGACCCAGTTTATTCATTTTTACCAGCTTGCAAAGCTGGTCAGTAGATAGACAGCCTATTATGTCATATTGCAGGATATTTCATGATGTCAGAATTCTGGAGATTATTATATAATAATATATAGCATCACCAGTAAGACGCCTAAGGGCCATCTGTCTTGGCCATATATGGATTCTGTTAGTGTGGTTCTCCTAACAGGGCATCATCTTGGATACAATCCCTTTTATGCCCATATATGGAGATCCCTAACATAATCCCTTTTATGCCCATATATGGAGATCCCTGCCCAGAGTATCTGACATCACTGTGATGTCACCTGTTCAAGCCCATATATGGAGATGCCTGCTCTGAGTATCTAACATCACCGTGATGTCACCTGTTTAAGCCCATATGTGGAGATCCCTGCTCCGAGTGTCTGGCATCACTGTGATGTCACCTGCAATGTCACAGTGATGTGTCAGGCATTACCCGTTCGGACGGACAAGCTGTGGCGGTTTGTAGAACAATAGTCTGGTTGCAACCAGACTATTGTTCTAGTCCGGCCAAAAACTATGGTAAAAACATTATGGTTCCTGTCGCTAGTTTAAGGTGCGGGCCACACAGAGCTGGATATTTCTGAAGCTAGACATTTCTTTGTGCGGTTGGGGCTTGCAGCCACACGAAACTGGATATTTTTTAAACTGGATAAATAAGTGAAGACACTGAAACACATCCGATTCACTGGATCCGTTTAGGCATGGAACACGGATATCTCATTATAGACCTCCCCCTAGTGGAGGTCTGGGGACTATTATTTTTTTTTTCAAGGCACTGTATGCATATACTTATTTTCATATTGTTCTGCCTCAGGGCAGATTTATTATTTCAAGCAAGTAAAACAGTGACCCCTATTGGCAGGTTTATTTGTTGCACCCCTTACATAACCTCAAACAGGTGTAGTGAAGTTTCTATTCAAAGAAGGTGTTGTGACTTTGTTGATTAGCAGAGGCTCTGGGCATGTTGTTTTGAGAGTGCAGGCATGTTTTTGTCTCCTGTTGCATACAGACATGGTTTTGTCTCCTGATATGACTTTTCTTTCTTATTCTTTGAGTTCCTTCGATGCAATGCTGTAAGTAATATTTCTGCTTGTATTACTATAGGACATTGTATTATTTGAATGTTATGTCTGGAAATAGACAATGTACACAATATCATCAGAATAGATGAGTTATTTTTGTATGTTTGTTTTCACTCCATTTTCACCTATAAAATAAAAGGAGCAAGAGGCTAATCCTGACCCTTGTGAAAAGGGGTTTGGCTACTGTCAAGTTTGTGGTATCGGGCACCCTAACTGGGCAGTATACATATATGTATATGATATGTGTTACATCAGCTGTAGGTGTAACGTGAAAAAAGAGCACACCAAGCACAGTTGTAAGGTGTGTTTGGGTTTTTAACCTCCATTGTGCAGACAGGCGGTTAAAACGTTTTTTCTCCCGTGTGTATAAGCTGGTGTCGCTTCAGTTGACCTAACCGACTAAAAGCTTTGTCACACTGTTTACAGTCGAAAGGTTTTTCTCCAGTGTGGATACGCAGGTGAATCTTCAGGGCACCTAACTGACTGAAACTCTTGTCACATTCTTTACAGTGAAATGGTGTTTCTCCAGTGTGTGTACGCTGGTGACTCTTCAGGTGATCTAACCGACTAAAAGCCTTGTCACACTGTTTACAGCTATAAGGTTTTTCTCCAGTGTGGATACGCAGGTGAATCTTCAGGCCCATTAACTGACTGAAACTCTTGTCACACTCTTTACAGTGAAAAGGTTTTTCTCCTGTGTGGATACGCTGGTGACTCTTCAGGTGATCCAACCGAATAAAAGCCTTGTCACACTGTTTACAGATGAAAGGTTTTTCTCCTGTGTGGATAGGCAGGTGACTCTTCAGTTGACCTGACTGACTGAAATTCTTGTCACACTCTTTACAGTGAAAAAGTTTTTCTCCTGTGTGGATACGCAGGTGAATCTTCAGGTCCCTTAACTGACTGAAACTCTTGTCACACTCTTTACAGTGAAACGGTTTTTCTCCAGTGTGGATACGCAGGTGAATCTTCAGGTCACCTAATTGACTGAAACTCTTGTCACATTCTTTACAGTGAAAGGGTTCTTCTCCAGTGTGTGTACGCTGGTGAATCGTCAGTACATCTAACCGACTGAAACTCTTGTCACACTGTTTACAGTCGAAAGGTTTTTCTCCAGTGTGTGTACGCTGGTGCCTCTTCAGGTTCCCTAAATGACTGAAACTCTTGTCACACTCTTTACAGATGTGAGTTTTCTTCCCTGTCAGCTGTTGTGTCTTCACTTCTCCTGGTTCAGTTAAAGCCTTAGTCCACTTTTGATGACGGTAATATATTGGTTTGTCTGTGTCTCCTTGTTCCTGGCTGGTTGCAATTTTGGTGATTTGCTGGAAGGATTCTGAGGGGATCTGTCCATGTAATAGAGGTCGTCATGGCTCGTTTGAGATCTGAAGTATGTACCATCAGAACAGAGGACCGTAGTCTGGGAAGATTGAGAGCACACTCCTTCCTGGAGCGGCGGTTCATCAAATCTGCATCTATACATGGTCTGTGATAGGGACAGAGTATTAGGTTCTGTTGAGTAATGGATATATTTATTTTTCCTCTTTCTGAATTCCTGTTTTCTATCTCCTCTCACGACACAGAGTAAGGAGACTGATGTCTGTGGAATGAAGTGGATGCTTATACATGCTGAGCAGAGCTCTGGTCTGACCTCACTCACAACACAAACGGTTGCCTTGCATGCCTGACAACACCGATGTGCGCAGACTGCCGCCCCTCCATATTTGAGCATCGATATGACATCACCGCCATGATGTAATAGATCATTATGATGGAAGATATCCACGTAGATGCCATGCCCGTTATTAGACCCAGTTTATTCATTTTTACCAGCTTCCAAAGCTGGTCAGTAGATAAACAGCCTATTACGTCATCAAAATGATGTCATATTGCAGGAGATTTCATGATGTCAGAATTCGGGAGATTATATAATAATATATAGCATCACCAGTAAGACGCCTAAGGGCCATCTGTCTTGGCCATATATGGATTCTGTTAGTGTGGTTCTCCTAACAGGGCATCATCTTGGATACAATCCCTTTTATGCCCATATATGGAGATCCCTAACATAATCTCTTTTATGCCCATATATGGAGATCCCTAACATAATCCCTTTTATGCCCATATATGGAGATCCCTGCCCAGAGTATCTGACATCACTGTGATGTCACCTGTTCAAGCCCATATATAGAGATCCCTGCTCCGAGTGTCTGGCATCACTGTGATGTCACCTGCGATGTCACAGTGATGTGTCAGGCATTACCCGTCCGGACGGACAAGCTGTGGCGGTTTGTAGAACAATAGTCTGGTTGCAACCAGACTATTGTTCTAGTCCGGCCAAAAACTATGGGAAAAACGTTATGGTTCCTGTCGCTAGGTTAAGGTGCGGGCCACACAGAGCTGGATATTTCTGAAGCTAGACATTTCTTTGTGCGGTTGGGGCTTGCAGCCACACAAAGCTGGATATTTCGGCCACGAAACTGGATATTTTTTAAACTGGATAAATAAGTGAAGACACTGAAACACATCCGATTCACTGGATCCGTTTAGGCATGGAACACGGATATCTCATTATAGACCTCCCCCTAGTGGAGGTCTGGGGACTATTATTATTTTTTTTCAAGGCACTGTATGCATATACTTATTTTCATATTGTTCTGCCTCAGGGCAGATATATTATTTCAAGCAAGTAAAACAGTGACCCCTATTGGCAGGTTTATTTGTTGCACCCCTTACATAACCTCAAACAGGTGTAGTGAAGTTTCTATTCAAAGCAGGTGTTGTGACTTTGTTGATTAGCAGAGGCTCTGGGCATGTTGCTTGGAGAGTGCAGGCATGTTTTTGTCTCCTGTTGCATACAGACATGGTTTTGTCTCCTGATATGACTTTTCTTTCTTATTCTTTGAGTTCCTTCGATGCAATGCTGTAAGTAATATTTCTGCTTGTATTACTATAGGACATTGTATTATTTGAATGTTATGTCTGGAAATAGACAATGTACACAATATCATCAGAATAGATCAGTGATTTTTGTATGTTTGTTTTCACTCGGGTTTGGCTACTGTGAAGTTTGTGGTATCGGCGGGCACCCTAACTGGGCAGTATACATATAAGTATATGATATGTGTTACATCAGCTGTAGGTGTAACGTGAAAAAAAGCACACCAAGCACAGTTGTAAGGTGTGTTTGGGTTTTTAACCTCCATTGTGCAGACAGGCGGTTAAAACGATTTTTCACCCGTGTGTATAAGCTGGTGTCGCTTCAGGTAATCTAACCGACTAAAAGCCTTGTCACACTGTTTACAGCTATAAGGTTTTTCTCCAGTGTGGATACGCTGGTGAATGGTCAGTACATCTAACCGACTAAAAGCCTTGTCACACTGTTTACAGCTATAAGGTTTTTCTCCAGTGTGGATACGCAGGTGAATCTTCAGGTCCCTTAACTGACTGAAACTCTTGTCACACTCTTTACAGATGAAAGGTTTTTCTCCTGTGTGCATACGCTGGTGAATCTTCAGGTCCCTTAACTGACTGAAACTCTTGTCACACTCTTTACAGATGAAAGGTTTTTCTCCTGTGTGGATACGCTGGTGAATCTTCAGGTCCCCTAACTGACTGAAACTCTTGTCACACTCTTTACAGTGAAAAGGTTTTTCTCCAGTGTGGATACGCAGGTGAATCTTCAGGTCACCTAACTGACTGAAACTCTTGTCACATTCTTTACAGTGAAAGGGTTTTTCTCCAGTGTGTGAACGCTGGTGAATCGTCAGTACATCTAACCGACTGAAACTCTTGTCACACTGTTTACAGTCGAAAGGTTTTTCTCCAGTGTGGATACGCTGGTGCCTCTTCAGGTCCCCTAACTGACTGAAACTCTTGTCACACTCTTTACAGATGTGAGTTTTCTTCCCTGTCAGCTGTTGTGTCTTCACTTCTCCTGGTTCAGTTAAAGCCTTAGTCAACTTTTGATGACGGTAAGATTTTGGTTCGTCTGCGTCTCCTTGTTCCTGGCTGGTTGCAATTCTGGTGATTTGCTGGAAGGATTCTGAGGGGATCTGTCCATGTATGGGCATTTGGCAATAGAGGTCGTCATGGCTCGTTTGAGATCTGAAGTATGTACCATCAGAACAGCGGACCGTAGTCTGGGAAGATTGAGAGCACACTCCTTCCTGGAGCGGCGGTTCATCAAATCTGCATCTATACATGGACTGTGATAGGGACAGAGTATTAGGGTCTGTTGAGTAATGGATATATTTATTTCTCCTCTTTCTGAATTCCTATTTTCTATCTCCTCTCACGACACAGAGTAAGGAGACTGATGTCTGTGGAATGAAGTGGATGCTTATACATGCTGAGCAGAGCTCTGGTCTGACCTCACTCACAACACAAACGGTTGCCGTGCATGCCTGACAACACCGATGTGCGCAGACTGCCGCCCCTCCATATTTGAGCATCGATATGACATCACCACCATGATGTAAGAGATTATTATGATGGAAGAGATCCACGTAGAGGCCATGCCCGTTATTAGACCCAGTTTATTCATTTTTACCAGCTTCCAAAGCTGGTCAGTAGATAAACAGCCTATTACGTCATCAAAATGATGTCATATTGCAGGAGATTTCATGATGTCAGAATTCGGGAGATTATTATATAATAATATATAGCATCACCAGTAAGACACCTAAGGGCCATCTGTCTTGGCCATATATGGATTCTGTTAGTGTGGTTCTCCTAACAGGGCATCGTCTTGGATACAATCCCTTTTATGCCCATATATGGAGATCCCTAACATAATCCCTTTTATGCCCATATATGGAGATCCCTGCCCAGAGTATCTGACATCACTGTGATGTCACCTGTTTAAGCCCATATGTGGAGATCCCTGCTCTGAGTGTCTGGCATCACTGTGATGTCACCTGCGATGTCACAGTGATGTGTCAGGCATTACCCGTCCGGACGGACAAGCTGTGGCGGTTTGTAGAACAATAGTCTGGTTGCAACCAGACTATTGTTCTAGTCCGGCCAAAAACTATGGGAAAAACGTTATGGTTCCTGTCGCTAGTTTAAGGTGCGGGCCACACAGAGCTGGATATTTCTGAAGCTAGACATTTCTTTGTGCGGTTGGGGCTTGCAGCCACACAAAGCTGGATATTTCGGCCACGAAACTGGATATTTTTTAAACTGGATAAATAAGTGAAGACACTGAAACACATCCGATTCACTGGATCCGTTTAGGCATGGAACACGGATATCTCATTATAGACCTCCCCCTAGTGGAGGTCTGGGGACTATTATTATTTTAGACCTAGATATCTTTGTCGTGTTCTATGTGGATATCTGAAAATCTGGGATATATGAAATATAATTTCAATCACCATGATATGAGTTTTGTGAAAATATGGTCCAATTTATGTTATAATTGATGTTAAAGCAGGGTATGCAGTAGGAGGGGCTTGTGATCATAGGCTTCTGATGATTCTTCTTCGTGTGATTTATTTTCGGCAGGCTCAACACATTTACCCAAGTATCCCTGCGGTTGCACGTGACCATTGGCAGCCAATAGCATTTAATGGTACCCATTAAAATAATGATGGCAACACCCATACAAGGGCACAAAAAGCTTCATTTTCGCAGCATAGAAACCATATTATATATTATATATTTTTCTTTACAGTCTATAGTTCAACCACACTCACAATTCCCCGAATTGCATCTTTTCTAGTTAATAGTTAGACTAGTAAGACGCCTATAGACCAAGACGCCTAAGGGGCGTCTAACCTATCCCGTCTAATCAGTGTGGCTGGTTCTACAGACATGGATCTCCATATATGGGCATAAAAGGGATTGTATGTGGCCGATGTGGCCTCCATATGGACATTCCCATATGAAGTCCTGTTAGGGGAACCACACTAACAGAATCCCTTTTATGACCATATATGGAGATCCCTGTCTGTATAGAACCAGCCACACTGGTTAGACTATAGTCTATAGGTTAGACTGACATGTATATATATTGGCATTCACAGATTTTGGCTTAATATTGATGACATCAGGGATCTCCATATATGGGCATAAAAAGGATTACACCTATATACGCAGCCGAACGCAGTACTTGCACACTCTGCTGGAACAAGTAATTGGGCATCAGGGGCTTACATGATGATGAATGGCTTAACCCCATGTTATGTGTATAACACTTGGCTTCTCTGTTTTAAAGATTAGTTTTTTGGGGTCTTTTATACCTTTATTGATAGGACAGCAGACTGACAGGAAATGGGGAGAGAGATGGGGAGTGACGCGGCAAAGGTCGTCCATATCGGGAATCGAACCGGCGCCGCCGCCAGGCATCCATGCCTATGTGGCAATGCCTAAGTGGTATGCGCCTGGACCAGTAGGCCAGCGGGCGCCCCTAGCATCTCTGTTCTAAGGTCTGGCCCTAAAAACACCCCTGATAATGGCATTAAATTAAGGTCTGGCCCTAAAAACACCCTTGATAATGGCATTAAATTAAATGTGTGTGCACTGTGCGCGTTTGATCTTGCTCAGGGCCACCAAAATCTTGTCGCTCTTAACACCTGGTAAAGAGAGGTATCGTCTCTCCTGCTCGCTCTCTCTCTCTCTCTGAACACCGGCGCCTCTTCACTGCATTAAGTCAGAAAGATAATGATTCATACATGTTCCTGTCATAGTGTTTGATGAATTAAAGCCCAGTGTGTGTGTGTGTGTGTGTGTGTGTGTGTGTGTGTGTGTGTGTGTGTGTGTGTGTGTGTGTGTGTGTGTGTGTGTGTGTGTGTGTGTTTATTGTACTGTACTAGCGAGGTCGACATGTCCCTAAATGTACGCTAGAATTTGAGAAATAGATGTTGTGAGGACAATTTTCCTGGTCCTCAAAACACGACACGTCGTGAACTTGTAGATTGTGTATTTCCGGCTTCGGGGGTTAGAGTACTTGTTATTAGAAATATAAATGGCAAAAAGGAAACGTGTGGCATTCATAAAACTGCCGTCTTGGAACGTTGGTGTCCTCACAAGCATAGTAATACAAACGTGCGTGCGTTGTGTTGTGTGTGTGAGTGCGTGAGTGTTTCAGATGCGTCCGCTGGGCTGTGTCTGCCGTGCGCGCTCTTGACAAATGAAGGGAGCAGTGTCAGTTCATCTTCAGGGAGGAAGGGTGGTGGGGGTGGAGTGGAGGTATGGGTGGGGTGGAGTGGAGTGGAGGCAGGGAGAGTGGGGATGGGGGTGTCTCCATAAGTACACAACAGCAGCACGGTGACATTCTGTGATTAGAAGTAACAGCCCACCATTATCCTGGCCCCTGGTGGTGGGGTGGACCCCACACACCCACACACCCACACCCACACCCCCACACCCACACACACACACACACACACACACACACACACACACACACACACACACACACACACACACACACAGCCCGAGGTCATGAGCCAAAGGAAAAATGTGAAACTTGGATACGATGTATAACGCAGTTTGAATTATCTTCTCAGTGAAAGTCATTTACACTGCCAACGTTCCCTGTAACGTGCGCGCGCGTGCAGCCGTAATGTGCTGCGCACACGACAAATCTTTCTAGCGGAGATGGATTTGTGTATTGTAGTTGTAATTGTAGCACCTCAGGACCTAGCCCCACGTAATTACGAATAGATTTGTCCCGACGCATGGATCGGAAATGTGTCCGATGCTCCTTATTTGGTCATATCGGAATGAGCGAGTACGCCAGTCTACTGTGTTCACCGATCCGATACCAGCTGGTTGACACTAACGGTTGCCCGACTGCCTGTGGCAGGTAAATAAAACGTTCCGCCAGGTGGAGTTTGGTTTCGAGTTGCCCACGTTTTGAGTGGGGACAACAGTCTTTAGTTCGCTATAAACACACAATACGAGAGATCTGTCAAAACCAGTGGCCAGAGCGATGTCTCACCCCACTCTCTCAGACACACACAAAGCTTATCATCGGTCGCTGCACAAATGGTTTCCATCGCCTGACAAGTTACATTAGTGACTGCACTGCAGCTCCGAAAATCCAAGTTTTGGGCCATTGTGCACCAGCAGGGCTGCACCAAAACAAACACTCAACTTCAACGTTTGCAACGCATATGGAAAGTGAATGGAAAAGACGGAGGGTAGAGGATTTAATACACGTATTTTCTTACCTTAGAACTAAAGACATGATTACCCTGGCCTGACCACAGCAGAGAAAGTTTTAAATTACTGGACAGCAGTGCTTTATTTGATTTGTTCAGCGTCTTGCATCTCACTCTGTCTGTGTGTGTGTGTGTGTGTGTGTGTGTGTGTGTGTGTGTGTGTGTGTGTGTGTGTGTGTGTGTGTGTGTGTGTGTGTGTGCGTGCGTGCGTGCGTGCGTGCGTGCGTGCGTGCGTGTTTAAAAAGCGTTACTTCACGCTGTTCCCCTCACAGCTTTGTCTGTGTACCTTACCCAACTGCATCACCACTTTATTCCCCTCAATATAGGCCAGCGTATTCCCAAATGTCTTTATACCATGTGACCCCACACAGCAGACTACATGACATTAACCCTCTAAGGCCCGAATATAGAAATACTTGAAATAAAAAATTGAAAAAAATCAGATGGTGTTGTAGGAGTCCTATTAAGAGGAAAATGTAATGTTTTTTAAAAAAAAAATGTTTTTGTAAGGTTTTATAGCCATAAATCAAAAATCATAAATCATGCTCTAATTTACATATGGGGGATATTTTTCACAATAATAACATATGTACATGTTCTAGACATTCTAATGATCACCAAAAAAAATGTACTGGGCTACAGGCATTTTACTTATGTTTTTGTGAGGAATAGCTTCCATGAAAAAGTGAGATGTTGTTCGTCAAAACTCTGGAATGTCAGCGGGTGTGGCAGGTGTGAATGTCAGCCCCTGTGGGGGGTATTTATATGCAAATATTGTGGCCAATGGCATTGTAATACTAAACAATAGAATCCAATGGTGATGTTTAGGTGGTAGGGGGAGCTAAAATAAAATGATTTAAACCTTTTTTTGGATAAAATACAAACGTTGTAATATTACAACCGTGGGCCTTAGAGGGTTAAACCATATGTGACAACAACAAATGTCTTTCCCATCGCCACACCAAATGCTCTACTCACATCATATCCACTACTAAAACTTCATTTCTCAGTATAGCTAAACTATTGCTCTACATCTACAATAACACTGCTAAGCACACAGAAACCGTTCACATGCCCAACCCAACTGAGCTTTTTTTTTTCCAGTTTAATAAAACCCACATAAACACTTATCCACTTTCAACCTGGCCTCCCTATTTGGCATGTGGTTAAATAGCCGCTCTACAAGCCCGCAACATCGTCACATCACGGTGCGTTGTGAGCTTGTAGTTCTGCTATTTTCACGACGTTTGTTCGACACTGTCATATGACAAAGTACAGCGTTGATAATCCGCTATGTGGACCTAGCAATTATTCAAACTGCAAATCTGGTTTAAATAAATATAAATAAAAATTCACAAACTGTCAACTGTATGAAATAAACAAATCAAACGAGAACAATCTGAATAGCTGGTTTCTCCAAATTCAACACAAAATGCCACTTTTAATGAACGCCGCAGACTCATGACAACTGTCTTTAGTACTTAGTAGAGCAGCCTTTTGTTATTTTTACCCACTGCAAATGTGACACATACAGCCAGACACCAGCTTCTGTTAGCATTCCTGAGGAAATAGCCCAGCTATTTAAATGGTTCTGGTTTGATTTGTTTATTTCATACAGTTGACAGTTTGTGAGTTTTTGCTAATACACCAGCTTTGCAGTGGTGTTTGAATAATTTAAAGTGAAACCACATACCTGCTGCTTATTATGCTGTGTGTATTATGTATTTGTGTACAGTATATATATATATGTAGATATCTTTAGATTTTCCTTTGACGTTTCTTTTTGTGTTTTTCATTCCAAATACAACACAATGATGGAAGCTTGCATAGAAATGGATTTCAGTCATAAATTTACACGTGCATGTGACAGCAAAACTGATTGTGATGTATAAAAGGAAAGGGGGATGCTTCCAAACAGAAGCACTGCAGGTGTGATGGAGGTCAAGGTCTCTCTCTCTGCAGCTCTCATCTACGGTGTCTTTTCCAAAAGTCTCACAGGAAGGCACAGTGCCATCTCTCTGTCACCACATCGCGTCCCTTAGGATGGAATTTACACCTTGACTCTTTGGATGTAGGGGTGGGCCGTTTAGCGGGGTGATAGGGGTTATGTGTATGCCTAACAATAGAAGGCTGGACCTGATATTAATCTTTTTAAGCTGTATGGAGGTCAAACGCGGTGTGGTGCCATGGGCGATGTCAAGCGTTCCTGGACAAACCGCGCTCTCACAGTTCAACTCTCTGTCTGGATTCCATTTCATGTCAAGGACAACAACACCCCCCACCCCACAAATTGATATTTATATTATGTTGCAGACCCCCATATGAACATATTTTGGTGCCAGGGGACCCTCATAATGGAAGATTTGTGTTGTCACAATCTTTCCAAAATATTTCACAAACAGGCTATTTTTGGAATAAAATAGTATAAAATAGGTGGTTAAACTGTATGTACTTGTACATTCCACTGGGTAAACCCTGGAACCTTCTCAATAACCCCTGGTTTGGGGGTGAGTGGGGGGTCCCTACCCACTTAGATAACCTAGATACCTTCCTAGAGGCCCGTTACCGACGTTATCCCCCCACCCCCTCCCTTCATGTTACTTACACTGGTGTGTGTGCGCGTGTACCGTGCCGTGTTGTCTTTACATGGGGAAGCGTAATGTAATACAAAACGCCAGATCGGCAGAGGTAGATAAGCCTCTGTTTTTAGGCGGAGTGGAGCGCGGGGAGACAGAGGCGTTGGGTTTCTCTGCTGTTGACAAGAAACATGCGTGGGACATTTCTCCTGTGGTCAGCCGGGCACGTTGCACAAACCTCCTATCTCCATACAGTATGTCAACATTTTCCCCCCAGAAATCAAGTCAACGCCTTACTTCTTCACACCACAGTGTCATGCAAAGGTAGCAAAAAACAACAGACGATCTTGTGAGTCTTTTTTACATACAAGGTTTCTGCCAGACAGTGACGACACGCTCTGTGGTCAGAAAGAGCAGCTTATGTCCACAAACTGCTCTGCTGTCTGCTCTACTGTCCTGTCCACACAATACCGTGCTGTACTGTCCTGTCCACAGTACTTTACTGTCCATAGTGAGTGCGATACTGTCCACAATACCAGAGACGTGCAGAGAATGTTAGAAAGGCAGGGGCAAAAATGTCTAAAAGGGCCTTTTGGTGGAAATATCGAAAACAGCAGACCTCCAAGCTCACAACGCGTCGCACTGTGCGCTCGCTTGGAGGTCGGCTATTTTCAGTGCTTGATACCACACTGAACTAAAGCATAACCAAGTCAATACTGGAGACGTGGCGTAACGGCATGGATTTCTACACAGAGAGGGCAATTCTTTCAACTTAAGATGTGGCATTCAAATTCAGGAGAGTTTGGACGAGGTAATTCTCTTGAACGCTGCCTTCAGGTATGGCATGGGAAAGAGGGCATTTGCATTTCTTTCACCATAGTGAAAACTACATTCATGGTCTGGAGAGGGCACTTCTTACAGACGGATAAAAGGGCAGGGGCTCAAGCCCCCCCTTTGATGTCTAAGTCCTGTCCACTCCACAGTATTGTCCTGTCCTGTCCTGTCTACCGCCTACTGCAGGGTTCCCCAATTAGTTTTCCTCAAGGGCCGAATTATGTCTAGGGTACCAAGCAGAGGGCCACAACATTGCAGGGGGCGACGGTGGCGTTCCTGCTACTCCAGCGACAGTTTTCGTCGTTGTCGGGTGAAAATCTTGTATGTCCAAAACCGTTCGTTTTGAATTTATCATATTAAAAATGATTTAAACTAGTGAAAACAGCCGATCTACAAGCACACAACGCCTCGCACCGCGAGGCGTTGTGTGCTTGTAGATCGGCTGTTTTCACTACTTTTGTGCGACGGCCTTGTATGATTTGCGAAAGAACGTAGAAATTTGGAGATACGAGATTTCCACCCGACAACAACGATATACTAGTGTTGTTGCTGCTCTTATACCACCATTATACACCATTATTACTGGGAAGTTGGTGTGGGCCAGACAGTAGCCGCCGGGCCGCCTATTGGGGAACCCTGCTATACAGTACAGTACAGTATAGTATAGCACTATACAGGCTATTCGTTTTGCCTCCATGGTCCATGGAGGCAAAACGAATAGCGTTGTGCTCCGTTCCTGCCTGGTTTTAACGCTGCATCTAATACTCCATCTATGTCCTGCTACCTCTACTCTCTCTATGCCTCCTGTTTGCTGCTGTGTGCCGTCTCTCTTTCTGCCTCTCTCCCCTGTTTATTCTCTCTCTCTCTTTTCTCCCTCTCTCACACTTTTCTCTCCATTTCTCTCACGCTATTTTCTCTCTCCGCCCTTTTCTCCCTTTCTCTTTCCCCCCGCTCTCTACCCATTTTGCTCCCTCTCCCATCTCTCCCTCTCTCTCTCTCTCTCTCCCTCTCTCTCTCTCTCTCTCCCCGTCACGGGAGTAATGTAGGTCTGTAAATGAAGCGGCCTGAACCTCCATCTCGGGCTGCCAGGGATCGATATGTGCTGTTCAGCATCGGGGTGGGGGGTGGTGGGATGTGGTGGTGGGGGGGTGCAGGATGCTCTGAGCCTGCCTCCTCACCGGGGAGAGAGAGGAGAGGGCAGGCTGCAACCCCTCCTCACGTGTAAACACGCCACACCGGGCCGCAATAATTCAGCCGTTTTATTGCCCCGCGTTTACTAGATGGTTTGAGCGCCAAACAATAACAGATGTAGCGGCCGGTTTGACACAGTGCCCCGTGGCTCGGGCCATGTCTCTTTAAAGGTGCCGTGAAACACCACAGGCTGATGTTGCAGTTGGTTTCCCACTTCAGGTTAGAAAATATATAAAAAACGACTGCAGATTTAAAAAGAAAACATGGCAGACTAGTAAGTACAGCTGCAGCCAAAACATTGATTTTCATACATGGTTTTTCAGAGCCTTGGGGCATGCCGATGTGCAAGCATGATAGACATTATTGACACACATGGCATGTGTTAGATATCTACACCCATTATTAATTTGATTAGCTGCAGCTGTGTGGCTTTGCTCTACATCGCACTGTACTATAAGGTTTTTACTTGAGTAAAGGAAGCAATATAACAAGCTTGATAAGCCCAAAGCTTATTGATACCGGGTAATCAATAAATCTGTTATCGGGAGCTACTCTTGTTTAGGGCTCTATCCCTATAACAATCTAAAAATAATATTTCTATGTGCAGTATGGGCAGCAGTGGCTCAGAAGGTACAGTAGAACGGTCTCGTAATCCGAAGGTTCCAGGTTCGATCCCCGGCTCCTCCTGGCTAAGTGTCCTTGAGCAAGGCACTGGTGAGCAAGTTTCTTTTGCAGTCGGTGTGTGGTTGTGTGGTGAATGGGTGAATGTGAAACACATTGTAAAGCGCTTTGAAAAGTCGGGAAGACTAGAAAGGCGCTAAATGTAGTCCATTTACCATAGGTAAAACAAACAACCTATGGGGGTCCTCAGAGCTACTACATAGGGGCTACCAAAGCTTCACACATTTGCTTGCAGATCTGAAGAAGACATTTGGTGTAGACAGAAACAAGAGCAGACCAAGTACAGAGCCAAAGGTCACTTTAAAATGAGTTCAACATAGAAAAGATGATGTGCAAACAAAGAAGACAATTCTTATGCAGTATGGAGTGGCGGTCCCTGCTTCGTCTCTCTGTCTCAGCTAAAGAAAGACAAAAATGTACAACAGTACAACAGTTTGTAGCTTTACTAGATTATGTGTGCTTGTGACAGCGAGTCAACAACCAGCTGAAAGCAGGCAAACAACATCATGGCACGGCCAAAAGTATACGCAAAGCGCTGATCGTAAAAGCAAAGCGGTGCGGTGCAAAATTGAACGGCCAAAAATATATATAGAAAAGATGAACACAAGGACCACTGGATGCGAAAAAATATATAGCGTATGCCCAAGAAAAAAAAGGAAGCCAAAAAGCGCCACAGTAAGCCAGCCAATCTAAGCCCAAAAAAGGCCCAACCCAAAATAAATTGCAATATTAATGTGACATAGTTTTTATTGGTCAAAATACCCTCCTGCATCATATATTAAAAGTTGTGAATTATATATTTAGTGGATCATTGTAAATTCAGGGGGTTCAAGTTTGGGTCTCATTCACTTACTATACAGGAAAAAAATCTTCTTTAAGTAGCATGTGAGGGGTCTAACTAGGGGTTTTTCATGATTCTGAATCCATTGCAAGCATTTGTTTTGCACGAAAAACATTCCTTGGGCTAAAAATGGACCCCACAAAACTGTGAAAAGTGATGACTCAATCATAGTTTTGTGGGACCCATGTTGTTTTGGGGGTCTCGGGTCATGGCTCGCTGTAATAGAATTATGCCCTCGATACACATGGTAACATGTGATCGTGGGACAGCGAGAAATGGCCCGAGGCAGAATCCATGCCAATCTACTGCTCTTGCTTAGGTTATGTAGTAGCCTCTATAGATATTATGCTGCCGCGTAGAGCAGTGCTCACTATATGTCATGCTGTTCGATGCTCTCCTGCTGCCTCCCTTCTGTCAATAAAGTATACTCAAACCTAGTGAACGTCTCCTGAACTTGAATTTACCACTAAATATGTAATTCACAACTTTTAACATGTTATTTGGATGACCCAAAGGATCATAAAAAAAAAACCTGAATTGATTACTATTGCCATTTCTTTTGGGTCAAACCACAGATTGACTGGCCTACAGTCACAGCACAGGAAGCACGGTCGGGTCGGTGGTGGCCTGTCTGGGCGTTTACCTGGACAGGTGGCCACGCAGGCGCTTTTCTGGACATTCTGGCCCTCGCACGACGTGCCTCCGTTCAGCGGAGTGGGGTTGGTGCAGCTGCGACTCCTCTTCTGCCAGCCACGCCCGCACACGGCGCTGCACGCCGACCAGGTGGTCCACGTGGACCAGCCGCCGTTCACTGTTCCGTCCGCCGCGAGGGGGGGGGGAGGGGGGGATGGAGGGGGGGACCATGGATGGAGGGAGGGAGGGAGGAAGGGACAGAGCAGCCAGGATTACCCGACATGCATCAAGGAAAGACAGAGGAGGGTAGTATATAAAGGCTGTGACTATTCCATTGTTTCATTATGATTCTAGCTCCTCGTATTCTTTCGAGTTAATCATTAAAAAAAATTGGAGTGCATAAAAATGTAGATTAAAAAAGGATTCATTTAAACTTTTTTTTTTAATATAATCGACTGAATCGAGTCTAATTAAACATGTAAGCTCTGCTTTGCTGTGCAACTGGCGCCACGCAAAAACACAGAAAACTGACGAGTTCGTATTTTCGGTATTTCATCAAATTACCAAAAAAAGAAAAGAAAAACATACTATAGATTTTTTCTTAGTTGATTACAGTATTTGACCCGTTTCTATCCTGTTATTCTCCATGCTCCTCCTCTATAACTACACATGATGGACTGACCACACACACACACATACAAAGCATCTGTGTAAACCTGTAATGTTACAATTAAGGTGACTATGCTGCAAACAAAAAGGTCTACCAATTAGACTTTTACAAAAAAAAATGATATCAATTATTTTAAGCCTAGAATCAAGCCACCCACTGCAATGAATCATGACCATAAAACCTTTGATTAGCAGATATCTACAAGCCCGTGGCGAGGCGTTGTGAGCTTGTAGATCTGCTATTTTCCACAAACGTAGCCAATGTTTGCCCAGTGTTTATAGCATAGTTTGTTGCTTACTTTTGAGGCAGTAGTGCTTTTCTTTCTTTTAGGCATTAAAAAGGTCTTAAAAGTCCTTAAAATGTCACTTCACTGGGTCGGGACCGACCCGCAGGTTGAGAACCAACGGGAGTAGACATATCAGGGCAGACTGAATTCCTGTTATTGCAGCTGCGACTGCAGTAATCACGCATGCTGCATTGCACCCCATGCTCCGTGTCTCAACCCGGCTATGGACACGTAATTGGCGCCGCACAAATTGGATCGTGGCAGGTGATTACATCAAATCAAGCCGGTTTAGTTTCTAATCAACGACTCTATTCAATCCCGGCGTTCGCCTGTGCTCTCAGGCTTTATACAGAGATCTCGGATTTCGCGGTCGCTGTCGGGCAAAATTGGGTAACCTTTCCACGTCCAAAGCCGTTACGTCTCAGCAAATAATGCAGTCCAATGAAGATGCTAAGGTTACACAAAATAGCCGATCTCCAAGCTCACAACGTGTGAGACAGAGAGACAGTGAGAGAGAAAGAGAGAGAGAGTGTCTCAACTACAGATATGCCATTTCAAAACGTCACTCGTCCTGACATTGGCAAGACAGTAGATTTCCAGGGGATTTGCAGAACATTGAGCTTTTAGATCAGCTATTTTTGTGGCCTTCTCTAGACTCTGAAGTTCAAATCTACCTATGAAGGCAGATTCTGCTTTTCAATGGGAATGGAGTGGTTTCTTGCCATTTGCAAGTTTCTGCAAAAATAAGCTCCATTCTCCATTAAAATTTGAAAGGCAAAACAGGGGAAGAAACCTGTGGAAAAAATGCATTTGCGAGGACATTAGCAGTGGAAGAGTTGAAACGGCACACCTGTAAGTCTCTCATTCGCTGTCCATGGTGCTGAAGAAATTCGCCTCGTTTTTTGACACCCACGTCACGACACCTTTGCGTGACATGCTTGTACAAGTAGGGCATTAAGCCAGTTAGGCCTAGAATTATTTCATGCTTTAACTATTGAGCTTAGAGATCTGCTATTTTCGAAAAATCATGAGGATCTATTTTCGAAAAATCATGAGGATCTTTGAATACATCTTTTTTAAAAGCAAACATTTCTAACTCAAATATTTGCTGCTAGGGGGTCCCTGATACAATATTTTGAGATGGGGTGTCTGTGGCCAAATACATGTCATTTTGGGGGTCCTTCACACGAAAAAGTTTGGGCACCGCCGACATAGAAACCTTAGAAGGATTCAGAAGACACTTATAGAATCGGGTCCAAAATATTCAAAGACTTGCACAAATTTTCATGATTTTTCAAAAATAGCAGATCTACAAGCTCACAGCGCGGCACTCTGTGAGCTTGTATATCTGTTATTTTTTAATAGCTAAAGCATAAAATGATGCGCAATGATGCGTACCCGGTCTAAACGTCTTAATTCATCAAAAAAAGAAAGACATTCGGAAGTTTTCCGCTCGACGGCGACGGTTTGTTGAACTGAACACGGGTCTTGTTCCCTCTTCTATGCTACGCTATACTATCTTGGTAATCCCCCTGCTCTGCTGCTGGTCGTGGCTGAATCATTTCCTCGCCCTCTCTCTCTCTCTCTCTCTCTGTGCGATTGATTACCCACCACAGCCAAGCAAATTGCCAGGCAGCTCAGGGCCTGATTACCTTCCTTTCAGTCGCACCGCGGCCACGTACGGCCTCGTTAGAATGCATCTCTGCCCTGCTCCTGAACCCCCGAACTACTTCTTATTATGACTTACAGGCAGCGTTAAGAGTTCAGCCAGGAAACCCCGCAACTCTTTCAAGTAGCTAAATAGTTCCTGGCCCTTGACAGGGTTGGTGGGTAGATCTATACTTGAAATATGGCCTGGAAGGTTAAGGAGTTCTACAGACGGACGACGGTTGCCGCGGGCTTTCTCGCTGGGGCCAGCGGGGATCGCACCACGGTGGAGACACAAGCACACTCGCTCCGTGAGTAAACGCGAGCGCATGCACGAACGAGCACGCTCGCAGGAATTTCACAGGACTGCGTCCACTCGCCTTGCCGCCCCTCAACTTCTCCGCGCGGCCCAAATAAACTCCCGCCTCTCATTGAAAATGAATTGATAAGGCGCGGCAACCGCACCCCGTCTGAAAGGCGCTTATAATTCATAAAATATTTGTTTTAAGTTTGGGCCCCAGGAGTCCCAGATGTGGCGAAGTGAAAATCATCAGCTTGCGAAAAACACAAAAAACTAAAAATACTCAAAATATTTCAATGAAGTTTGAACTTTTTGGGCTGCAGTAAGTACCCCCTTATACTGATTTCTGAAGCCAAGTACCCCCCTATCCCCTGATTACAGCATTTTGCTTAGAAAAAATTACATCAAAAGCCCAGTTCTCATGCCAATATGTGTCCCAATCTCACTGAGAGCCAGTCATCTCGGAAAGTACAGCTTTAGACAGGGACTGAAAATACCTTTTTTTTTTTTTTTTTCACTAAAATGTGATAAAGCCACTAAAGCATTTCATAAATTTCAGGCTACATTTCACTTAAACGCCAGAGCTTAACTCTGCATGTAAATAAGACTTTTTTTTTATTAATGTGAGAGATCGTCAGGTCATTTGCAGGTTAAACATTTATTTAGAACTTTAATATCTCAAAAGTAGTATTTCAGCATGGCATCATTCTATAAGCCATATCTTATATATCCCTAGCTTTCAAATGAAATGAAAAAATGAAAATGAATAAAAATCCAATGACTGGCTCCCAGCCAAATTGGGACACATATGTTCAAAACAAAACAACATAATGGCAAATAAACATCGCTTTCTATTCAATAACAGTAGTACTAGTCAAGGTAATAGGTATTGATGTAATGTGGTTTAACAATCTACAGATGTTCACACAAAGTCTGTCAATGTTTTATCATTGACCATAACACTAAAATACATTTTCCCCATTTCTATTTTTTTTCACGTACCCCCTGCAGTACCCCTGCGTACCCCTAGGGGTAAACGTACCCCCATTTTGAGAAACACTGCTTTACACCACTATAGCTGACAGCATGTGAGTGAAGGGTAATAACAGGGTCCTCTGAATGGTTCCTACTCGACTGTGATTTTACCCCCCCACCCCACCCCCCATTTAATGTCACAATGGCCATTTGTCATCTTGTCAAGTACAGTGTGATTGGAGTGGAAATGTAATGTGAGCAGCAGCCCCGCAATTTGTTCGGGGAAAAAAAAAGTTGGGTCAAACAGTGAAAACCTTTTGATTGACAATAATAAGAAGGTAAAAGAAGCGGGGCTGCTAATGGCCTTTTCTCTCCAATGGGATTGATTTTTTTTTCCTTCCACTTGACAACATTTCTACATGTGAAAATAAATCAAAGAGCGGACCGTTCATTCGACTGTGCAATAACGAAAAAAAAACAATCAATTGTTAACGAGGAAGAATGGCGCTCTCCGCTGGGCTAATTTAAATGTATGCACGCGCTTGGAGGCACATGCGTTCACACATGCACGCACACACACACCCTATGAGGTCTGAATTAATGTATTCCATTACAACTGATTCGCCGTGACATATTTCACGTACGCGTAAGTCCCGTTTGCGTCTGCGTTACGGAGCGTACCGTGGTGGAGCGGCCGCGCTGCGTTTGAACCTCAAAGAGCCACAGTGACAACCGCTGTCCATCTGGTCTGGCGCCAAGCGGATTTAATTAATGTGTTTTTTTACCCTGGCCGCCTCAACAGACACCGCCTAAACACACACATGCTTTCACTGTCTGCTCCAGAGGACTGTGATTGGGGGAGCTACTGTATGTGGGGTTAAAATCTGATAACGAGATTCTATTACCATTTTGTTCAATAGGCCACATAACGTAAACAAGTAAGTGTTTAGTGTTATACAACGATGCAAATAACTCTGTGAACGTAAAATAAGCAAATCAGTTTAGTTTGTTTTATGTAGAAGTCAGTCCGTTGTCTTTAATTTATTTATTCCATAACTATATTTCATCACAAAATAGGGTTTGTGGGGGACTTAAGAGGGCTCAGCCTTCATTAGGGGAGGCTTAAGACCGCCCCCTCCCCCGCCACCCATTTCACACGTTTTTTTCATTTCATCATTTCGTTTTTTTCTCCCCGAAAATAGCAGATCTAATGTACAAGCTTGCAATACATATGCTTGTAGATTGGGTGATTTCAAATAACAAGCCATTAGATAGAGCTATAATTGGTTAATGCACAGTTTGCAGTAACTTGTAACAAAACATCTTCAAATACTGAATTTGAATTAATTAGGAGTAAAAAGTGCAATGTCTACCTCTGTGGGCAGTGTAGTAGAAGTGAGAAAAGGACACAGGCAGTTAAAGTACTTGAGTATATTATGCATCAGTTACTCTCTCCACCGTTGCCCGTTTGCCTGTAGCAGGGAATTAAGCTGAACAGTAATGTATGCACACTGTAGTAGTGTGGGTGCCCAGGGAGTGCTCTGCGCACGGAAAATGTGCTGTTCCGTTGCATTTTAATAAAGGTCAGTGTGATTATCAAGAACAAGTAATTATTTTCAGTTTGTTGTTAATTCAATTTCCGTTTTCCGCATATTGGCTTTACCATAGGGGGGCTGACGTGGACATCTTATAGCAAGCCACTGAGATTGAAGTGTCCGTCTGCTTTGGTGGAATGGATGCTGGCAAAACTTTAAATTGTGCTAATGATTGAACAAAATGCACATCTTCTTCTCTTTGATTTATGCGGTTATTCATAATGCATGAGATGTTACTACGCTACAAGCTGAACAGATCTCTCTGGCGCCAGCGGGATAAAGAAACACGGAGAAGAGTCGGCATGTTTCCATCACATGTATACCAATCATGTACATCATTATTAGCAGCATCTTGCGAACCGTCCGTCGACGGTGAAATGACGATCGCAATAGAACAGAAAGCAGAGCGTACGGGACTCGACGGCGACCGTGTGGCGCTTGGGTAAAGGGTCCTGCCGCTCACCACCGGGGGTTTGAATCCTCCAGGGTGAATCTGACTCATATTAGCCGGGCGCTCCAGAAACAATTGCCAAGTGTTTCCCACAAACTGTGGGCTATTTTGGAATCCTTAGGAGACGCTTGTGGAAGGAGCGCTTGTTTTCAGTGACCACGACGGAGGCGCACCGTCTCAGGCGACCTTGAGCCACGTGAGATACCGCCGAGTGGGCGGTAGCGAGCGAGTCGCCGTGTCGAGCGTTGCGAAGGTCGCATGAGCCAACTCAGCACCGTCCGAGTTACATCTACTGGGGTAAAGAATAGTAAATCTTCATAACCCCGACTTTCGGCACCTCCGCGCAGTCCAAGTGAACACAGCGGAGACTCCCGACCTCTGTTGAGCCAATCACAAGCCGCGGACTCTAATTTATTCAGCCCTGTATCCTACGGATTCCATTATAGCATATTGTACATACAGAAAGGCAGCACTCATCACTTTACAAGTACGACTTGATACAAGGAGCAAGTTGGCACCTCGACAGAGTGCAGTCTAGTTTGTATAGCGGTTTCCATTAGCTTGTAATCCTGGTGATGTCACTGGTAGGTGCAATTTCGTTTTCTTTTAGGATTTATTTATTTAAATTGACAGACTTTTTTTTACCAAATTCTATTTATTCATTCATGAATTTTCGCTGTCTTTTAGGAGGAATACAATTCATTTTCTCTTCTTTTCTTTTTTTCTGACGCCGCTCGCAAATAACAGACAAAATAAAGCAATCTTGAATATTGAGTGAGGAGCAATTATACGAAGATACGGCTGAAAAATGGGTGAAGTGCTCCTTCAAGTAAAGGAAAATAAATTGGAGAACTTCTTCCATCAGAGAGAGAGAGAGAGAGAGAGAGAGAGAGAGAGAGAGAGAGAGAGAGAGAGAGAGAGAGAGAGAGAGAGAGGGACCACGTACAATAAATAACCTGCACTCGAGGCAATTTCACGTGAACACAGCCAGTGCAGCACTGAGTGTTGTTATGTGAGGCTGTTATCTGTTGGGGGACCCTGCCTGGACAGAGTGCTGGGCTGGTGGCCGTGGACCGCCCCCCCGCTACCCCTCCACCGCCCCCACATGATGAAGAGTGAAGGATGAAGATGGGAGAGAGATGATAACCCATTTTGGGCCTAGAATTATTGAATGCTTTAACTATTGAAAAACAGCAGATATACAAGCTCACAGCTGCGAGCTTGTAGATCTGCTATTTTCAAAAAATCTTGAACATTCAAATTCTTCAATTTTTTTTTGAAAAACCTATGTTTCTATGTCAGTGGTGCTCAAACATTTTCATGTCAAGGACCCCCAAAATGATAAGTATTTGGCCACGGACCTCCATCTCAAAATATTGAGTTCCAGGGACCCCCCAAAAGCAAAATTTGAGTTACAGATGTTCACTTAAAAAGTACATATATTCAAAGATTTGCACACATTTTCACGACTTTTTAAAAAAAAGATTTTTTTTAAATGATTTGCTTCTGGGTGGCCCCTGGAACAACATGGGGTCCGCGGGCAAATACATGTAATTTTGGGGGTCCTTGACATGAAAAGGTTTGAGAACCACTGATTTTAGAAGAAGGATTTAGAGGACATTTTATAGAATCGTGTCAAAGATATTCAAAGACTCGCACAAAATAATGTTTTCAAAAATAGCAGATCGGCACTCTGTGCCGCGCTGTGAGCTTGTAGATCTGCTATTTTTAATAGTTAAAGCATAGAATAATGGTTAAAGTGGTTCAAATCTAAAGTGACACAGATTTGCGTTGCGGTCTAAATGGCATAAAGCAGTCAGTCAGTCAGTCGTTCGGTCAGTCCACCTACCGTACACCAACACTGTGGCCGAGCTGCTCTTGCGGCGGGCCACTATATTCTTGGCCACGCAGGTGTAGTTGCCCGTGTCCGCCAGCCGCGCCTGCTTGATGATCAGATTATGGTCGTCGGTGACGAAGAAATTGGGGTCGCTCGCCGGGTCGATCACGTCCTCGTTCCGCTGCCACTCCACCTGAAAATATGAAGAAGAAAAGAAAATAACACATGTTACATACGCCGTTTCGTTTTTGCCCCTTTCTCCCCTTTTCATCTTTTCTTTTGTACTTTTTCCATGTCCGACATATTTGAAATTTGAAATTCCACATGAATATTACTTATCGTCGTTGTCGAGTGGAAACCTTGTATGTCCAAAACCGTTTGTTTTGTATTTATCATTTTTTAAATGATTTAAATTAGTGAAAACAGCCGATCTACAAGCACACAACGCCTCACGGTGCAAGGCGTTGTGTGCTTGTAGATCAGCTGTTTTCACTACTTTTGTGCGACGGCCTTGTGTGATGAAGCAGTGCTTTACTCTGTGAAAAGATTACAAATTTGAAATTTGGAGATACAAGGTTTCTGCCCGACAGTGACGATATTATACACTGTTGATGTTGTTTCTTATATTCTATTATTGCATATTGAGACAACGTGCGGGGAAGAAAAGAGGGATGCAATTGTAAATGTACAAATGCACCTTGTTGCGACCACAGGTCGCAGTTTAGTATCAGACCGTCACATCTTGACCGTATCTGTCTAGATAACGCTTGTCTTTTATTGTTGATTGACTGTCACGCTCTGACATCACTGTGATGTCAGAGGAACCACACATATGGGCATAAAAGGGATTCTGTTAGTGTGGTTCCCCTGACATCACAGTGATGTCAGAGTGTGACAGTGACAATCAACAATAAAAGACAAGCGTTACCCAGTCGCAAAGTGACACGTTGTGAGCTTGTAGATAGGTTGGATATTTTGATTTTAAATGTTTGTAAAAGATGATAACGATATACACTGTAGGTTTCTACAGTCAAGAGCTGCTACAATAACAGACTGGTTCACAAAGGGGTCCGGGAACACCAGGGGTCTTTGAGGAGGTTCCAGGCAGGGGGTCCCTGACAAAATGAGGAACAGTTTGAACACAGTTTGAGCCCCATTTTATTTTTTAGGTTATTCAAAAAACAGGAGATCAATAAGCTGACAACGTGCCCCATCGATTGCAGATCTGCCATTTTCAAAACCTGTTGACAAAGCCCCAGCCAAATGCAAAATGCAATCAATTTGAGAGTCCTCGACATGAAGAAAAGTTTGAGAACCATTACAATTGCACACAAAATCTCAGCCACAGCCACAAACGGTCACCGACGGACTTGTTCTCGAATGAGAGTTCATATTTTGATAATAGATAGACGTTACAGTACACCATGCGATACTCTCACACATTAAATTATCTATCAAACTAAATTATTTACTTTCTCATTTCCCCTTTATGTAGGATGTGTAGCTGAGTAGCTCTGTTTTGCCACGAAAATATTCAGACTACAAGCTCACAACACTTCGAATTGTCTGCTTTTATTACAGTTTGGTTGAATGCTTGATTCTGATTGCTCAGCCTCAATCGCTGAAATCATCAGTGTGTTATGTCTTGATAACAGTCTGCTCCGCTCTATAACAGACCGGTGCCTAATCAAAGGCTCAGAGCACCTGCTGCACTGCGTGAATGTAGTGCCGTATCCAACATGAAAGCCATGTCAACAAACACACAGTGTCATTTGCAACTAAATGTTGCTCTCAAGAATGTTTAAAAACATATTTGAAGCGAGAAATAGGCCAGGGGTTTTCAAAGTGGGTGACGGGGCACCCTGGGGTGCCGTGACAGCAGTCCAGGGGTGCCGCGAAATAAATAGCTAGAATTTATTTGGACACTTAAAACATATATTTAGTATCATTTTAAACTTGAAGTACGTTATTTTCAGTCAGTTATAACTAAAATGTCTATTATCTCAACCTTTTCCTGGCAACATAACCGCTAAAATATGCTAGTATAAATATAAGGTGCTGGGAGTGAAAATTATGAATATAATGTAGGAGTGCCTCGGATGAAAGATACATTTCTAGGGGTGCCTTGAGCGCAAAAGGTTTGGGAACCCTTGCAATAGACGAAGCAGGAACAGAAAATGGATTCTATTTGACCAACACTTCCTTGTTTACCATGGCGACCGTGTTGCACCGGGGAGACTCCCAGCGCAACACTTGTGGAAT